>NW_019154098.1:3439637-3945593 GCF_002288905.1 Enhydra lutris kenyoni
ATTTCTGAGTGTAGTGTTGAGACACGCACTGATTTCTGTGTGTAGTGTTGAGACACGCACTGATTTCTGTGTGTAGTGTTGAGACACGCACTGATTTCTGAGTGTAGTGTTGAGACACGCACTAGATGTTCATAAATACCGAATGAGGGCGTGGGCGTGACAGCGTATCTGAAGCATGTCCCGGTTCCAGTATGGCAGTAACCGGTGCTCCGTCCTAACCAGGTGAGAGGACGACACAATCTTGTCCTTGGTTTCCAGGAAGCACGGAGGGGTTGAGCCATCACTGTGCACGTCTCCCCTTAGGCGTATTCGTGGGGCACCCGTTTCCTCCCTGTACCGCCCTGCTCTGCGGGTTGTCCTGAGGGGTAAACTGATGCTCAGTCCCCGCCCCCATGGAGCTCGGAGTCCCGGGCGGCGCCATCCGACCGAATGCTCTGTGATGGGACCGTGTCCTGTTCTGAGCTGTCCTGCGGAGTAGCCACGAGCCACACGTGGCTTTGATCCTTTGTGACGTGGACGGTGCGTCTGAAGACCTGAAGTGTTGTTGGATTTCAAATACTGAAAGGCCTGTTGTCTAGTGGCTACTCATAGCACAAGTCTAGTGAGAGAAACCAGCAGGTTCACACATGAATGAAAAACTGCAACTTTGCTAACTAGGAACTAACTAGGAAAGGTGACGGTGCTCTGCCCGTGTCTTCGGGGAGGACCCAGTTTAAGGGGTCAGGGAAGGTTTTGCTTTGAGAGTGATGATGGAGGGAAGGTTTAGACAAAGGGCAGGACTATAGCAGTTAAAAGAGGGTGGGATGCGGAAAACAGTTTTTCACACTTGGGTGAAAACCCTGTGGCAGAAAGAGCCAAGCAGGTTCCAGGAACTTACATTTTTGAACAGCATGAGTGTGTGAGTGTGTGTGTATGTGAGTGAGGGACACAAGCACGGCTAGTCCTTGAGGGACCTTGCCCACAGGTGTTAGCACTAATTTGCTGGGGAAGAAGGGTTTTGTGGGATGCTTTGGGTGTACGTTTTCTTCGGATAGCTTCGTAAATTAATGTTCCGACTGGAAACCGTCGGAACTGTAATTTCTGTGCTTTGGCTGGCTTGACAAGTGGAGAAGTAAGGACACCCGCTCTCTTAGGGAGGCTCCGTGCTTGAGGGCGGCCATGAAGACCACACAAACATCCAGGTGCTACTTTGAATTTCTCGTTTCCAAGGAGAACAGGCACATGTCATGATTTGCCTTGGGACAGCACCGCTCTCCCTTTACCACCGCCTGAGAAGGCGTTCTGCGTCCAGTCTCAAATGGGCAGTACTCTGCTTTTCTTTCCCTGATTTTTATCCTAAAATAACACATGCTCATTGAGCGACCTTTGGAGAAAGGATGTTCATTTGTGTTTGTCTTAAAGCAGAAACGGAACAGCACGTGTAGACAAGACGTACAAGCTCTCAGACCCAGCCGAGAAGAGCTCTTCATCCCGTTGACAAGCGATGCCGGAGGTCTTGCCCAGGGCTGGGGGCAGGGATTGGGAGCGCCATGGCTTCGTTCCATGCCCAGACCCCTTTCAGCCATCGGCTCCGGGCAGCCCCGGGGAATACCCTGTGATTCGAATCCAGGTCCTCCCATCGCTTGCTCATTTGGGACTACCTTCCTCTGCGAGCACTAGAAGAAGGCCTGGGCCAACGGGACCCGGGGGCTGTGGGTGACGCCACTGCTGCTTCAAGGAGAGAGAAGGGTGACAGCAACTTCTGCCATCTCGGGTGGGGGCCGGGCCACCACACTCTGTTCAGTCGTCCCCAAGGTCCTGGCCAAGAAGTCTCCTATTTCCAGCCTGGCCCAGTGGGGCGACCAGGAGCCGCTGCTCTTCAACCCATCCTGGCATTTTTCTTCTTTTTTTCTTTTTCTTCTTGTTGTTTTTTACTCTATTTTATTTTATTCTTTTCCTGAAATTTGTCCTTGGATGATTGTTCCTTCCTGATGTCCTTCATCCACAGAATCCTTCACGGGTTCTGCTCGTGTTGTTGGATTGCCGCTTGGGCCGCCACGTCACGCAGCTTTAGGGGGCCTGCGTCTCCCCGTCCATCTGAGTGACGGCCCTGGCGGTTGGCCCTGAACCCCCGTGTGCCGGGCAGTGGGCGGAGGGCTCAGAACCGAGGAGATGACGGGTGCGTGTGCTCACCCAGCAGGTCTTCTGCCGATCGGCCGCGCACTGGGTGCCGTGACCGACAGTTCAGGTACCGACGAAAGAGGCACGGTTGCTGCCCCCCGTGCTTCCGGCCGGGAGAGTGGTCCATGCAGGGCACTGTTGCCCGTGCCAGGGCCCGTGCGTGCTGACCAGGGAGCTGCCCGTCTTCGTCCGTGGGGTGCGGGGGCAGCTGACAGCTGGGAAGCGTCGACTTCTCTAGAGGGTGTCCAGAGAAGAGAAGTCTGCACTCGCGGCCACACACGTCCGGGCCCCATCTCCAGCAGCCACGAGTGTCCTCATGGGCTGAGCGTTCCCTGCTTCAGTCTCCCCCACTAACCGTCTTTAGAGGACATGACTCCGTAATATCCTGATGCCAACAGACCTGTGACCTGGTTTTGAAGTCCGCTCCAGTAGGTCTAGACGGCTCTTCTGGCCCGTGGTCCCGTTTGGGTGTCGTGAGGCCGTGCTGTGGCGTGGACTTCACACTTGCGTCTGGAGAGACAGATGGACACCGTCCAGTGCGGACTGTGCCTCGCGTGCCGCAGGACGGAGCCACACTGTGGGCCCCTTGGTTGTCTGTGGTTCCCGGCTCTCGCACATGCTCTGGGATGAGCGCTGCGTGGCCCTGTCACCTGGTCTGAGCGGTCGTGCCTGCTCTTTGTCCCACTGTCTGCTTATTTCTGATGGTCTCTAATTCCTTGTTCTTCTGGGTCCTTCTCATTAGTCACAAAGTTAACAGATCATTGGCAGCCTCCTCGGAACACAAACACGCACTTACCAAATGACCCAGCCGCTTTACTCCTGGATATTAACCCAGAGAAGTGAACGCACATGTCTGTCCCGTGACTTGTACAGAGGGGTTCAGAGCGGCTTTATTTGCAATAATCAAAAGTCTGAAGCAGTCTCAGTGTTTATCCATTCACCTGTTTATA
This sequence comes from Enhydra lutris kenyoni, assembly GCF_002288905.1. Classification (NCBI taxonomy): domain Eukaryota; kingdom Metazoa; phylum Chordata; class Mammalia; order Carnivora; family Mustelidae; genus Enhydra; species Enhydra lutris. The sequence goes on from NW_019154098.1 coordinate 3,442,748, forward strand.
GACACGCTGTCAGAGCCATCACTGGAATTGTGTTCAGTTAAAAGCTGTGCCGCATGGATACACGTGGTGTGTTAGAGCTAGCCCCAGATGGGCAGCCGAGCGGTAGAAGCCTGACAGAGATGAGTGTGTGAGGGCTCCAGTGCCATCGGAATCAATGCCCAAAGATGCGAACTCCTCTGTGGTGACAGCAGTGCTAACCTGGGGCTGGGAGGAGGCTTGGGGAGGAAGGCAGTGGGCGGGGGCACAAGGACTAATGGGGAAGCTTGTCGGTGGCGGGTATGTTCACTGTCTCCATCACACTGACTGTCTGGGGAAGGTCTTGCACACTTTCAGCTTCTGCAGTGTGTTCTGTGCCGATGACCTCTCCATAAGGATGGTAAGAGGAAAAGGAGAGGGGCAGAGCCACACACCGCCGAGCGAGGGAGTTCACAGGGAGCACCTGGGCTGTGGGAGGAGTCAGGCCGTCCCTTTCCAGGAACACGAGTGTGGACCTGGATGCAGGTGGGTGGAGGGGGCAGTGAGATGGGCTGGTTCCTCCCTCTCCTCTGGTTGCCTCTCTGCTCCCCCTGGGTTGGCCTCTCAGCGGGGAGGGGGCAAGGGAGTGGGTGGTAGTGAATTGTGAGGAGAGGGGGGACTTACTCCGGATACGGTAGGATGCTTAGCGGCGGTGAGGACAGGCCCGGGGTGTGGTTGCCTGTCTGAAGACAGCCTGCTTGGCACCGTGCGTGGTTTTCCCCCGTTGACCTTGGGCTTCAGGTGCCGCTGTGGACAGGGAGATGGGGTTAGCCTGGAGTGGGGTCTGGCCGGGTGAGTTCAAGGGCAGAACCGGCAGGGGAATGGTAGGTGCTTTCCAGGGAGGGGTGGGAGCGCACACGAGGGGTCACCAGCTGTGGCCCGACCAGCAGACTCTGGCCTGCTGCCTGTCTTGGGAGCGCAGCCAACCACTCTTCCCCCCACCCCTTGCCCTGTGCCCGGTGCCCCAGCAGAGACTTGCGGCTCACAGAGTGGAAAATATTGACATCCGATCCTTTCGAGAAGACGTTTCATGACCTTTCCTTTGACTGTGGAATCGAAGGCTAGAGAAGGAAGAGCGGGACCTGGGGGGCTGGCGGGTGGAGGTAAAGTGCAGGGAGCAGATGGGAGTTTTCTGAGGTCAGAACAGGCTTTGTGGTGGCGGTCGGGGGACAAGTGAACATCACTTGGTGCATGGAAAGTGCAGAGTGTAGTTTCTGCCGAGGAGCTCGCGTCCGTGGGCCTAGGGAAACAAGGGGGACCACCTCCACGCTCAGTGGGGAGTTACTAGCCATCCACGCACATGCCATTTGGGTCCTTGAAGGTACAGGCCTGGAGTGGGGCCTCCAACAGAGGGAGACGAGACCCCCATCAGAGCAGGGCTGCTGTGGGAGCGAGGACTGCTTTGTCTGGACAGGAGATGAAGGCCCCTGTTACCGCATGAATTTTCTTTCCTAAGCCTGTCCTAGAGTTTCTGAGTGAATGAACCCCCTGCTTTCCCTGTGGAAATGGAAGACTAATTTCTGAGCCAAATGCTGCTACTCATTCAGTTTTTTTCAGGATATTTTATGGTAACCAGATACCAGATGGGCTTGTTTTTTTTTCCCTTTGGCACCCATGGATTTTAAGAATAAATGAAAATGCATCTTCAAAATATATTCTACCTGGAATAGCATACTGACAGACCCCTACTAGGAGATCATTGTCTTTTTTTGCTTTTGAAAACGTATTCTGTTCTAGTTACTTCTCATTACAATTCATGTAACTCATCACGGGAGAATTTATGCTGGCCTCGAATACCGGGTTCTTTTGAGAGTGTGCGGAAACGAGCGCATGGCTTGAGTGGGTCCACCAGTGGAGAGGGACACTAAGCTGTCATGAGGCTCCTTGCGATGGGTTTAGGGCCACGTGACTTAGGGGATGGTCCATGGTGGGCCACACAGCAGCCTGGCTGGTGACGGGTCACAGACGCTCACGTGGGGGTGGAAAGGTGGTGTCAAAGTTTGGCTGGGGAGTCCCTGATGCGACAGTCCTGCGTCCACTTCCGGGGAGCTGTGCGGTGTTACTGAGTGACCTCAGCTGCTTCAGCTTTGTCTCCAGAGTCGAGAAAAACCGTGCTCCCGGCAGGGAGTGGGGGACTGTTTGATGGCGTGTGCTGGGGCCCAGGGCTGTGCCCAGCACACGTAAACGCTGCCACTGGACACCCTCTCCTCCCCGCTCCTGCAGCTGTCTGTTGTGACTGCCATTTCTTTCTGCTACACGGTCCTGCTCTGAGCTGTCAACCTCTCAAGTTGTCACCGTGGTTGTGACACAGCTGCATTCGGAGCCCGTTATTTTAGCATACAAAACTGTATTTCTGAATTGCCCACAGCGATGCTCTTAATGGAAAAAGTGCACACGAGAAGCAGAAACTGCGCCGCTCCCTGCAGTTCCGCTGCTCGGCGTGACCTCACAGCCTTGTCCCAGTCTTAAACACCCCGAGAAATGTGCCCCGCTCGGGACCCCCACCGGGCTGCCTTCATCTGTCCGTGACTTTCTTGGTCTTGTCTCCCATTAATTGTCATACAGTCTGTTCTCTGTTCTACTTGTGATGGCCTGTGTTGGCAGAGAAGTTACGCGGGTGATGGAGCGTCACTTCCTCTCCCGCGGCCCCGCCCAGCCGGAGCGCCGCTCGTCCGCGGGCACGTGGCGGGATCTGCTCCGGGCGCCCCCGGCTTGCTCCGCTCCAGCCGTCACCTCGTGCGGCTTCTCCTCGCGGCCCCATCCTCGTCTGGGCTGACGGCCTGTCTTCCGACCTTCTGGAGGCTCCCGTCTGTCTCCACTCATATTTACCCGTTATCTTTCTCGGTTGGTTGGGGGCAAGTTAGTCTGTAAAGAAATTGTAGAGAGACTTTTGCCGTCTTTTTCTGAGCTTGAAGATTATAGGTTTCTGAGGTTTCTTTGAAGTTTTGAGGTCTGTATCCAAAAAGGAGGCAAATTTCAGATGTAATTTTCAGCCTTTTTTGGGCTACATGTACATCCTAGATCTGCCCAGCCCGAAGACATTGCAGATTTGTATTTTCCTGGATTCCCTTGAAGTGGTTCCCAGTTTTGAGCCAAGAAAATAGAGGTTCAAAGGGTTGTGTGAGGTGCTCAGATTCTCTCAACGTGGTGGGAAGGTGGCTCCATGAAGGCCCCTTACCTACATATCATTCAAAGGAAGATACCTCCCACCGCAACTTCTCTCCCTAGAATTCGTAGAAGAAATCTCAAAGATTGTATGTCACCCTTCTGGTGGCTTCTGTCTGGATCAGCTATGACTGGTGGGATGTTTCCATTTCTGGCCGTGCCTGGATTACAGCTACCCCTGATCCAGTCAGAACCAATTCAGTGGGGAAGGTACAAGGAGGAGGGGAGATCTTGGCTTTAGGACACCCTCCCCTTGCAGGCCAGGGCTCTGGACACTTGCAAGAATGAAGACGTTAGCATCGTGTTAGTGTGAACAAGGACTGGTATTTCCAAGGCAAAAAATAACTCGTGTCCTTTGGGAGCCTGTGGCATTTGTGTCATTTGCTGGCGACGGGAGCTTTTGCTAGGAAGATACGGTATGCCGTGTCCCAGGCGGTGTGTAAATGCGCTAGTCAGGGTGACACTTCTGGGCACCTGGCCTTTGCCCAGCAGAGGCTGACCCAGGGACTGAGTGACCGTGGCCTTGAGCACTGTGCTCACTCATAGGCCCTGTCTGACCTAGTGTCTAGCACAGGTTGCTGGCAAGTGTGGGTTTTAGCTTTGCGGTGTCTGTGTTCATAATGCCAGCCCCCTTGCAGACCTGCAAGCCCCGTAGTGTGGTGGGGAGCTTTGCTAGATGATACCCATGGTGCTGGGGGAGTGGAGTAGGGAGGGGAAGCTCTCTCCGCTGTAACAGCCGTGGGTGGGGACTTTGCATGACGGGGTTTCAACGAACCAGGGGTTGGTGGTCGCATGTGACTTTGGCATGATTGAGTTTTTGGCAAACGTGGTGTGTAAACTGAATGTCATATTGGGCTCTGTGATTTGTTACCTCATTGCCTTAATATTTGCTGAGAGTTTATGACTTGCTGGAGCCTGTGGGAGCCACAGTGGGGGATATAGTAGTGAGAGGAGAATTCTGTCTTCAAGGAGTTGATACTCCAGTAGGGAGTCCAAGACCTGCGTGCAGGTTGCTCTAATATTGAGAGCTGTGTCTGTTGAACAGGTGTCGGGGCCCAGGCATTGGAACAAACACTTTTATGTAGGAACTCATTCTCCGAGGTAATCGTGCCGCTTATGTGTTCTGGTCGTTCCCATTTTAGGGATGAGGAATTGAAAGCTTAGAGAGGCTAAGTAACTTGGTAAGGATTACTCTGCCAGGTGGTATAGAAACTCCTGGCCCGTCTGATGTCCACCCATGGCCCCGCCATGCCCCCGTCCTCTTGGATAGAGGACTCCATGTGGTGAGCACGGGCCGTAGGCTAGACGAGGTGCCGGGCGCCGAGGAAGAGTTCTCGCTTCCAGCCGCAGTGACTGGGGGGGTGCCCCGCGGAAGAGGCAGCAGCTGCACTGACAATCTGGGACATCATCACAGAGATGGTTGTCAGGGGAAGAGAAGTGGAAACACACAAAGATGAAGAAACACAGAGCGGTACAGGGGTTGACAAGGGGTCTGTTTTGGCAGGACACAAGATAATAAAACTATTGTTAAATAACTCATCAGTCCAGATTTTTTTTTTTTTTAAACTAATTGGGAACTCATTTCCATCGTAGACACCTTAGACCTGTTCATTTAAAGACTTGTTTGGAAATGGAACAGTGTTCCAGAAAGTAGATGGTCAGATGCACTTGAATGTGAAGCTTGACATTGTTCCTTATTTGAAAAATCAGTTAAAATCTTTTTGGGGGAAAAAAAATTGTGTTTTTAAACCTTTTTACTGAAATTGGAAACAGATTCTGGAGGTGGGTGGGGGATGGGTGAACTAGGTGAAGGGGGTCCAGGGTCCGTGTATCTTGGGCCCCGAGGAGCGTAGAGGACCGTGACCCCGTACTGTGCACTGGGAACAGTGACACTGTGTGTTAACTCTCCTGGCGCTAAAGTAAGAAGTAAAAAGTTAGGGTGACTTATTTTTAAAAGAAGATTTTATTTATTTATTTGAGAGAGTAAGAATGAGAGACAGTGAGCATGAGAGGGGGAAGGTCAGAGGGAGAAGCAGATCCCCGCTGAGCAGGGAGCCCGACGCGGGACTTGATCCCGGGACTCCAGGATCCTGACCTGAGCTGAAGGCAGACACTCAACGGAGCCTCCCAGACGCCCAGTTAAAGTGATTTTGAAAACGAAATGAAGCAAACACACAATCTGAATTGTTATAAGGGAGCCCTCTTCAACCCGTCACCTGAATCAGAGCTGGAGCCTGTGCCCATCTTTACCCCCAAAGAGAACACTGTCCTGGTGTTTAGGAATCACTAGGTAGAACAGTTCATTCGTGCCCATTTATTGAAATCTAAGTTTCTCTTAACGTGCACGTATCCCCATTCTTTCCTTTCCCTTGTAAGTTGTCTATTGAAGAACCTGGGACTTCTGATCCAAGGAGCTTTCCGCAGCGTGGGCTTCGTGGCTTGCACACTTGTGGGTGGGGCTTAACCTGGTCTTCTGTGTCCTCCCCACAACCCCCCCCCCCCCCCGAAAACGGGCAACTACATCCAGCAGCTTGACCCGCCTCATCTCTGGTCCTCCTGGCTCGGCCAGGGGCGGCCTTGTTTGCGTCAGGAGACTGGGAGCGTCCGGCTCTTTCTCCCCTGCGACGTTAGACCTGCTCGTGCTTGCTGCGAGGTCCGTGTTCTCGGCTGGGCCAGTTTGCTCCGACCCTTCCAGGACACTTGGCGGTTCGTGGCGATTACAGCCTGGGGGAGGCTGCTCCTGGCGTCCTGGGGCTTGAGCAGAGACGCTGTTAACCCTCCTTGTGCACAGCACGGCCCCTTGCACAAGGAATGTCCAGCCCCGCGTCTCCGCAGCGTGAGGTTGAAAACCCTGGGCTGGGGTTTCCTTCAAATCCTTTTATGAACGTGTGTGTTGCCTTATCTGGTCATCGAGCTATGCAGTTCACATACGAAATGCGGTTTAAAAGCTTGATTCTTTTATTTACCAGTCTCCAGGAGAATGAGCAGATTCCTGTCCTCCACAGGGAGCCGTTTACTTTACTTCTTGAAGACGTTACTATGAACCCGTGGATTAAAGGGGTTTATACTGGATCTGTTGGCTGTGGATTTAAACCTGTTTGAAGAATGTCGATCAGTTCGTTACCATCACTCTTCAGGCCCGACCTGTCCCCTCCTCAGCCAGTGGGAGCCTCTCGAGTCGGGTGCGGTGGCTTTTGGCGCCAACCCCACGGTCTTGGTTTCCTTGCCCTCTGGTGTAAGGAGACATTCCACGCTTCTCCGTCTGTTTCCGGCCGCTGACTTGGCACCCTCAGTTTCCCTGGTTTCTTGTCGCCAAAAGAACGAGTGGTCACTCCGGACCATGGTCTGGACGTCCGGGGTGCTCATTAAACTGTATTGGTCATTGTTTCTGTCTTTTTTGGGACCGAACTAGTTACAGACCCGCATGTGCAATTGTCTGCTCTCCTTTTGTTCAAAACCAGTGCCGGAATACAAGTTCAGGAATACAGATTTTAAAATACCCTCTGCTATACCTGTGCTAACATCTTCAAATTTGACTCTTTTTAGATGGAATCAGCGTGAGTGGCTTTCCGCTTTGCAGTCCCTTCCGACAGGTCGTTAGGCCTCGAGTGGAGAGCAAGTCCGTGAACCCGCCTGAAGGCAGCAAGCCGGGGGACCCGAGCCACGTGAAGGTGAGTCCGTCCGCTTGGCGGCGTGGTGTCCTTGGTTTCTGCCATGCCTCCGGAGGCGAAGTGCTGGGTGTTTTCGGGAAGGAAAGGAGACGTGTTTGATATCAGAATCGTATTTGTGGAGAGCGGTTTTCTCAGTATTTTCCGTTCTGTGGAATGTTCTGGAAGCAGTTACACTGAAGCTTGTATGTTGCCAGCTCTCTAGTCCATGAAATACTGGCGGTTTGGGGGCTGAGTCAAGGAGTGCAAAGATTAAAGTGGAAAATTATTTATCTTTTCCCTGTTCCCTGAAAAATGTGTTTATGGTCTAATCATTCTCCGTTCAGGTTTCATCCCATAAACTTAAGCCTTTCGGAGCTCCTCCCACTAACTGTTTTCTCAGCCCTGAGGAAGACAAATGAGGATACGACATCCGTGCAGAGACACCTCGGGCTTCTGGGGCCGTAGGGGCTGCTGTTTCCAGCCCTAGGAGAGGTCTGAACCGGACTTGAAGCTCTGGGGGCAACTTCAGCTTCTGGGAAGCTCTGCCTGCCTGCGGCTGCCCGGGGACAGGGCGTAGCGAGAGGCCCAGAACTCTTCACAGCTATGGTAGGGGTGTGGGCAGCAAGGTCCCTGGGATGGCTTGTCAAGTAAACACGTGTTCAGGCCCAGCCTTGCGAGGTCTGTGCTGACATGTAGGAGGGGCCTTGACTGGGGGGACCCGTCAGGAGAGCTTGGCCACGCTGGCTGGGAGTCTGGTGCAGGGACGGTGGAGCACGGATACTGCGAGAAGGTCGGGGCGGGAGGGAAGCCAGCTGCTTTTCCTTGGTTGAGGTCCTGTCTGCGGATGGCAGTGACGAGGAGGTAGGTTTTAGGGGAGAGTCTTGTCCCCTGAGGGCCCTGCAGGGGAGAGGAGGCGGGTGTAGCTGGGAGCTGTTCGCAGCAGGAGTGGTCACACTGTAGCTTGACGGCTGGGTGTCAGGGCGCCCCTGTGAGCCGACGGGACTGGGAGGTGGGAAGACGCATCCCCCTGGAGGAAGGAAGGCAGGGAGGTGAGAAGCAGCACTTGAGTGTGGAGCCGCAGAGCCCCAGGTTGGAGGCACGGAGCGGAGAGATGCTGGTGTCCTCCTGGGCCCTAGGTGTGCTGTCCCCGGACCCTCCTGACAGCTGACCCGGACGGTCAGCGCTGCTCCCGCCCAGGCCCCTCCTCACTCCAGCTTCCCTCTGCCGTTCGGCTCCGCCTCCCTGTGGCTTTCCCCACTGGGCAGTCCTGGAGTTGGAGGCAGAACTTTGAAATCCAGGAGGTCATTTATTAGGTAAATCATCACTGAGGTCATTACTCACAGTCCCTGGGTGGTGGTGGCTGGGGCGTCACTCGAGTTTCCTTGGTGAGCGTTGTAGGCTGTGTGCGTTGTATTTCTTGGACGCAGGTGAGCGTAGCTGTCCTGAAATGCCCTCCCTGCAGTGGCGGCGCCGTCTGCTGGGGACACCCGGTGTGTCAGGCACTCGCATACGACGTGTGCTTCTAGGTGGTCTCCTCTGAGGAGAGGACTGTGACTCTCAGGTCATGTGAGTCAGTTTGTCCCCCACCTAGTCGCTCTCCGTTGCACTGTGACACCTTCTTTCCGTGGGCGCACTGCTGCACTGTGAACAGTGTCCGTGCCTCTTCGTAGAACTGTCATTCCAGTGTGGTTAACACACGGCATTGCGTGACTTTCGGGGGCACAGTGCGGCGGCTCTGCTCCTTGGGAATCGCTCCGTGCCCCTCCCGACGAGTGCACTCTCGGTCCCCGCCCCCACCGCCCTCTGCTAACAACCAGTGTGTTCTCTGTGCCCAAGAGTCTGTTTCTCGGTTTGCCTCTTTTTTTTCCTTTGCTCTTTTGTTTCTTAAATTCTGCACGTGAGTGAAATCACAAGGTATTTCTTTTTCTGACTTACTTCACTCAGCACTACACTCTCTAGCTCCGTCCACGTGGTTGCAGATGGCACGATTTCGTTCTGTTTTATGGTAATATTCCTCTGTGTGCGCGTGTGCGCGCGTGCACGCACGTGTGTACATACACGCACACTGCATCTTCTTTATCCGTCCGTCTTCTGAGGGACACGCGGCTGCTTCCATGGTTCCGCGGCTGTGGCTGCTGCTGCAGTGAGCATCCGGGGACATGTGTCCCTTTGAATTCGTGTTTTTGTAGTTTTGGGGTCAATACCCAGTGCAAGTTGCTGGGTCGTAGGGTGGCTCTATTTTTAACTTTTTGAGGAACCTCCACACTGTTTTCTAGAGTGGCTGCGCCAGCTTGCGTTCCCACAACAGTGCACGAGGGCTCCCCTTTCTCCGCGTCCTCGCCAACAGGATGTCGTTCCTTGTGTTGCTGATTGTCGCTGTCCTGACTGGAGTGAGGTGGTGTCTCATGGCAGTTTTGATTCACATTTCTCTGATCATGAGTGATTTTGACATCTTTTCATGTGTCTGTTGACCGTTTCGATACCGTCTTTGGAGGAACGTCTGTTCATGTCTCCTACATTGGACTGTGTATTTGGGGGTGTGGAGTTACAGAAGTTCTTCGTGTATCTTGGGAATCCCAGTTTGTGCATCCGGCCAGCTCTGGTGTTCGGTCTCGGCACGTTCCATTACCCGTCACCCACGTGGAAACTTCTGTCCACTTTCCTCAGTGAGCCTGGGGACCCTCCTCAACTAGTTTCTTATCAAGAAAACTGGAGTTTGGGCAGTGTGTTCTGCAGGCCAGGAGCGGTGTTGGGTACAGAACAGCCCCACGTGTGCGCCGTCTGGGCAAACAGCCTTCTAGTAGGTAGGTAGGGAAACAGGTTTACAGAGCTTATGTCACTCACCCAAGGTCATAGAGTTAGCAGGTGGTGGATGAAGGATCTGAATCCATGTTGCTTCTACTCACCCTACCCTGGGGTTGGACCCTGAGTAGGACGGGCTCCTGTGTGTGGAGTCCGAGGAGGGCACTGAGGTGACAGACCCTTGACACGGGCACGTGGGAGCAGCTCTGTCTTCGGAGGCCTCGTGGTGCTGGGAACCTGAAGGATGGGTCAGTGTTTCCTGGCTGTGGAGGCGAGTCTTCTGTGGTTCGGTCATACTCTGAGGGAGCCGCGTGGGAGGGGTGCTGTGGGCGCCGTTGCCGGGGCTTTTTGGTTCTTCTGGGCTTGTTCCCCGGTTCTGCTCCCAGAAGCAGGAATAGCGTGACCTGATTGGAAACGTGCTAAACCTGTAAAGTTACCGCAGAAGAATGGTGTAGCCATGGAAACCAGTCATTCAGGGAGCCCTTCCAGACGTGGGAGATGATGCCATGTGGTTCTTGAGGTTTCCCAGAAACGTCGCTTCCCCTGTTCCGCCAGCGCTGACCGTGTCTGTCTGTGCTGGTGACTGGTTTTCGGCCAACTGCCACAGACCCACGTGAACGATTTCTAGGGTTGAGACAAGAGGTGTGTGAAATGGCTTCAGATTAGAAGTAATATTCCTACAAGCCAGGCGCTACTGTGGCTGCTCTCGACCCTCAATTTCCCCATCTGTAAAATGGAGCAACCTTCCTCTGTAGGGTTTTTGGGAGGTTTAATGTAAGAGCTTGGCAGGGGGAAAGGCTGGAACAGATCAAGAAGTAATAACAAACAGACTTTATTCTTGTATTCAAAGTAAGATTTGACCGAGTCCTGCTGTTTCAAAGGGAGCAGCGGGGCTCGGGGTCACGGACTGGAGCAAGTTGTGGGCAGTTACTCTGCTCAGCCTGGCTCCCCCAGGGCTGGTGAGGCTGGTGCTGACCCCCGAGTCAGGGCCTGTGTGCACACGGTGTTAAGGCCTGTGCGCACACGGTGTGGCAGAGGCCTGGGGCAGCCAGGGCTCCATCGAAGCCCTCCCGAGGCGCCAGAACCTGGGCTGGCCTGCTGTGGGCTGGGGAAGTGAGTTGGAGGCTTCCCACCAAGTGGGCTGATGCTGCATGTGTGGGTCTGGGTCCCCGCAGCCTTGCCTGTCAGGAGCCTCCAGCTTCGGCCTCCAGGGCTGGACTACATGGAAAACGCGGGAGCTGGCTGAGCCCTGGAGCGAGCAGACAGACACGGCCACTGTTCCTGGCAACATGCCCGTCCCCCCACTGACAGCACTGCTCCGTTCGCGCCCCGTGCCCGCTGAGGGCCTGCAGGAACATGTGAGAAGGTGGGCGAGCGGGCCTGCTTTTGGGCTCTGTGCATATCTGGCTCCTGGGAGCCGGTTGGTGCGTGGCCCTTCTGGTCGACAACATCTTGTCTTTAAGAATCCCCGTGAACAGGCCTAAGCCGCAGCCACCCTCGCGGCCGCTTCCACAAGGGGCCCCTCCGCTGGGGGCCAGCTGTGGTGCAGTCTCCTTTTCCCGCAAGCTTGCGTTTGAGCTGGAAGCTGGTGCTCATGCACCCTCACGCCCTCTGTTCCGTCCGCGGCCCTGACACCCTGCACAGCCCATCCCCTACCCCAGTCACCCATTCACAGCACCCAGGCCTTGCTTTCCTGACCTGCAGTTTGGGGAAAACAGTCTATTCTCCTGCTCAGGGTTCGTGAAGAGCCATTGAAGGACTGCCTGGGTGCTTTGGTGGGGAGGAGAACTACACTGGGGGCTGCCTGAGCTGGGCAGTGCAAGGTGTGCCGAAGCCTTGTCCAGAGCCTTCTGGTTAGGGAGCAGCCGAGCCCCCCAGCCTGGACCCCGCCCGCCTCTTCCACACGGGCCAGTGTTCTGTCGTGTAGCCTTGCCAGGCTTGACCCTACCTCCTGGCTTCCCTGCTCCCTCCTGTGCAGGGCTGCAGGCTGCCACCTCGTCCCAGAGCCCTGCAGGGACTCGGCCCAGCTGGGCTGGACACGCACGTGCTCTTCTGCTGCCTTCGTGCTCCATGGGATCCCACCAACACGTCAGCCCTGCCGGAGCGGGGGCTTTCCTCCCGCTGCTGTCCGGTCTGCAGGCCTACGAGAGCGCCTGGCACACGGCAAGCATTCTAGAAGTAGTTGTGGCGTGAACTAATGCACGGACGTGCGTTCCGACAGTTGGGGCAAGGCACTTGCTGGACAAGAGGTGCGCTGAGTCAGAGGAGGCCGGCTGCTGGTAGGTGTCCCCGGCTCCATGGGGCCTATCTGGCGTGGAAGTGAGCCCGGGGAGCTGGCGGAGGCTGTCCGCGCAGCGCTTAGACAGTTGCACGTCCAGACCCCGGGTTCCCTGGGCCTGGGGCCCCGACGTCCTGGCGGCCCATGGCCAGCGTGATCTGTTGCTGCTCTCACTCAGAGTGGTTTTATTTTTTGTCTTTTCGTTCTGTTTCCCCGGGGACCTGGGACTGACAAAGAGGACCACAAAACGAATCTCAGTCAATTTCAAAGGGTTCTCGGTTTGCAGAAGTATATTCTCTGACAGTAATGAACTTGGAGCCCGACAACCAAATCTTGGTGGATTTTTCAAGTGTTTGGAAACAAAATGACACACTTCTGATGAAACCATGGGCCAAAGAAGGGAGAAAAAATAAAAATAGAGAGTATTTGACACAAGTGAACATGAGCATCGCGCCGTGTCTGTGGGCTACCGCCAGAGCTGTTTTCTGGGGCGCGTGTCATACCGGAGGCCTGTGCCAGAGGGGGAGGTGGTCTCAAGTTAGGAGACCCCCACTTCAACTTCAAGAAAATAGGAAAAATGGAAATCAAATCTGCTGTAAACAAGGAAATAAAGATCAGGACACAAAGCAATGAAATCAGAAATGAAAACCAAAAGCTTGTTCGTTGAGAAAAGTGAATGAAATTTAGTGACTTGCAGCGAGCTGGATGGGGGAGGAAGACACGAGGGGAGCAGGAGAGGTCACTGCAGATTCCAGAGAGAAGGGGAGAGGAGACAGAGTTGTGAGCGCGCGATGCCCGTGAATCTGAACGCTGAGATGAACGCTGGACCAAATCTTTGGAAGGCCCGACACTGCGGAACTTACGGACAGGGCTGTGCTCAGGGGCTGTTTCTGTGTCCGTTACGGAAGTAGAATTTTTGGCTAAGACCTTCACCATAGAGCATATCCGGGCCCAGGTGGCTTCTCTCCTGCATCTCACGGACGTTAAAGGAGGATTAATAGGAGTTTTACCTGAACTCTTCTTTGAACCACTTCTTGGACGTGGGAGTACCGCTGACCCCTCTGTGAGGGCCGCACTACCCCGTTAGCAAAGGCAGACAGAGTGGAAAACAGCGACGCAGACTCCTGAGCACGGTTCTGGGTACCATGTTAGCATACTGGATTCCACCACAGGTGAAACACCGAGCAGTAGGGTTTAGCTGAGGACTGCGAGGTTGGTTTGACGGTAGAGAGCTGACAAATGCAGTTCTTGATGTCAGCAACCCAAAAAGAGGAAACCGTGTGAGCATCTTACTAGCGAAGCAGCATCTGACAGGGTCCCACGTCCCTTCCTGACAAAACTCTCAGCAAACTGGAGCTAGAAGAGCCCTTCCTCAGCCCAATTACATGCTTACGGACCCCCCCTTCACCTCCTGCTGTGCTTCGGGTGGCCGCTGAGGGTCGTTCCCCGACGGCAGCCACGCACCTGCCCGGGCTCCACAGCTGTGCCTGCTCGCACTGGTCCTCGCTGGCGCTGGCTGTCCCCTTGGATTGGAGGTTCCCTCTCCATGCCCTTGATGCCGGGCATGTTCCCGTCCCCTCTTGGGCCACGCTCTGCTGTTCACTTGTCTGTGCAGCCTTCACACAAGCAGAGCCGGTGATGCCTCCTGTCCCCGCCTCCTGTCGCTCTTGCTTGGGTCCCCAGTTCCTGTAACTGGAAGCTCCTCCTGGCTATGGGGTCTCCCCACTGCCTGGCACCGTGCTCAGCCTTCCGTAGATTTCCTTGACCCAGGTCGTCTGGGCTGCCGTCCAGCTATGCCCTCTCCACGGGAATTCTGTTTCCTCTGAAGAGATTTTCGTCATGTGGCAAAGCAGGCCTGTAAAATTCATTTCTTCTCAATCATCGTGTGGTTTAACTCTGGGATTCTTCAGAATCCCAGCCCATTCAGGTGATATCTTACAGCATGTTGAATGTTTCCTATTGCGTTAGCTTTTATAATGAAGAACTGTAGATGTTCATAAAGTTCTCATGTGCTCTTACATTCTGGTAATTATGTTTATAAATGGATTGATTGGAGGAACCTGCTTAGGAAACTTAGTGTTTTTTTTTTTTAACTTGAATACGTGAACATGAAGAGTATGTTTTCTTGGGCAGTGTTACATGTGAGAAAATGTTCCATGAGGCTTATGGGGACCGGGGCAGCAGAATTCAGGTTCCCTTCATGTGGGAGGAGAAAACGTGTCAGGCTACTGGTTCATGGTCAGGTACTTGCTCAAGGGCGTGGAGTGTGCTGGCTGGAGCGTCTCGGGCCGTGGAGCCGGGAAGGTGAGCACTCGAAGCGGGACTCACGGATGACGTCTGTCCTGCTCCCAGCCTCGCTGTGTGCACGTGGAAATGCCCGAACAGTTCTGGGACATTAACGAGCCCAGGGGCAAGCGGTTACACAGAAGTTGAAATGCAAAGCCTGTTGTGTCTGAATCCAAAGCTTGGGCTATTTCTCCAATATCGTGCTGCCTCCCTGTATAATTTCTAAATCTCTGAACTTACTGTGAAGCACAAAACATTCTGTTGATTTAAGCCGTATTTATAGAGCAGTGAGTATAAGCTCTTTGCCTATCTGACCTTCCATTTCAGTCTGTAAAGTGTGGATAATCAGACTCCCTCCTGGGCTGCTGTAAGGAGGAAAGTGTCTGCTGTTAGCCTGGGGAGATAAACGCTTACAAAATGGCCAATCCAATTCAGTTCCAAATTATTCCTAATCTGTCCCAGTAATAGTCAGAAGGAATTTCATTCTACAAAGTGAAGCATAAAAGCTTTAAGGAATCCTTTAATCTGCTCAACTTCTCTAAAACTTCATAAGAAAGTCTGCAGTAAGAGAAGGGGAAGAGTCCCGCTTGTGGAATTCTGAAACAGGTCAAGGAGAAGTCAGAAGAATGTTCTTTGAGGTTCTGTGACACCTGCGGGACTTCTGCCTGCTGTGGTGACACAGTTCACCTGAACCCCCATAACTGTTTCTCCACCCTGTTCACTAGACGACTGTTACATGCCCAGCTCTGGATGGCAGAGGGTGTGTGTGTGTACATGTACATGTGTGTGTGCACGTACACGTACGTGTGTGTGCATGTACACGTACATGTGTGTGCACGCATGTACGCGGGATGAACTCCTGGAGCTTCCCTTCTGAGGGAAGGGACAGACAGCAAGCAGACATGTCACGTTATGGACATTGCATCTGGAAAGTGACGGTGGCCATGGGCTGAGGACTGCCTGCCAGTTCGGGTAGGACCGTCAGCGAGGGCCTTTCCGCAGTGCGGCCGTGGGTGCTGTTGGAGACATTTCCATAATCTGCGCCAGGGACGGTTCGTTGTCCTGCGTGGGTTGCTGTTTGGAATAGAAGCCATTTCCCCTGTAGATGGTTAGTCAGAGCTGCGGATGATCTTTTATTTACCTTGTGTTTTCAGTTCCTGGTGCAGGGGACCAGCTCTCGGTGAATGTTGAGTGAATGAGCAAGGAAGGCAATGAAACAGTTGCTAAGAAGTTGCTCTGTTTTCTCGGTTTGTCCTGCTGGTAATTATATGCTGTGCTGGTTGGTCAACAGAGCACATATCCCAACCACCCAGGGGCTTGGTAACAGCTGCCAGCCCCCTAGGCACGGAGCGTGTAAGCCGGTGGGTCCGGCGGGCGGCTGGGAGCTCGCCTTTCTCACGAGGCCACAGGTGATGCTGCTGCTATGTGGGGGTCGTGCTTGGAGCACTGCTGCCTTAGGGTATGGGACGTTGGTGTTTTTTTTTTTTTTTATTTTTAATTGCTTTTTCTTTTTTTTTAATGGTCTAAAGGGCTAGACTGTACGTATCCTTAGGAACAGATGTGACGTTCCTCAAGGGACTCCTAGATTAGCTCGTGGTGAGCTCTCAGCACGGTCTGAGGACCGCGCCCCCCCCGACTGACTGTAGTACCTGGATTCCTGGGAAGACATTTTCGTAAACATTTCTGATAAAATCTGAACAGAAGCATACAGCATACAACTGAAATTAGATGGACACACTAAAAAGCTAATTTTGGGGAAACTGCGGAGACCCCCGTCTAGGAAATCCATAAGCCTGCCTGACTCCAGGCCGGGCCTTCCCGCAGGTTGAGACTGACGGTGGCACGGCGGGGGACCTGGAGGGGCAGCCTCTGGCCCAGGTCCCAGCTGGACAGGAGACAGCAGGGTCTGAGCCCCTGTCCCTTGTCAGGCGGTCGGGACGGAGGTCACTAACTTTTCAGGCGCTCGGCTCTCGTTGGTTATTTGAAAAGCTGCCCGGGGAGAAGCAAGGCGGGAACTTGGGGCTGGAACCCGAAGCTCGGGACCGAATCCGAGTGCGCAGACCTGGGCGCGAGCAGGTCGTCCTGCTGTGGGATGTAGAGACAGCAGCTCAGAGTAGTGGCTTTTCTTACCCTCCCGTCCCGTGAGCTTCAGAACAGGCGGAATGCTGCAGAAGGAACTGAGACAAGCTGCCCTGAAACGGTGAGAAGGCGGGGGGCCTTGGGAGAAGTGGGGAGCGTGGAGAAGGGCGCTTGCATTTCGGGCGCTGCTTCTGGGTCCTGTCTGTGCTTCTCTGTGACGCGCATCAGTGTTGAGAGGGCAAGGGGAAGTCCCAAGTCTGGTTGTGAGGTTTGGCCTGGGGTGCAGGACCG
This sequence comes from Enhydra lutris kenyoni, assembly GCF_002288905.1. Lineage (NCBI taxonomy): Eukaryota > Metazoa > Chordata > Mammalia > Carnivora > Mustelidae > Enhydra > Enhydra lutris. The sequence continues at coordinate 3,459,314 of NW_019154098.1, forward strand.
AGGAGGGGTGGGCAGCAGGAGCCACGTTCTGAGGGTGACTGGCCAGAGCTTTCTGTCGGGAGGGCCATGCTCCAGGTGGGTCAGGGCGCCTGGGCAGATTCCTCTTACTCAGCCGTGTTCCGTCCGTCCATTAGCCCTATTTGCCCTGAGGTTTAAGTTAGGCCACGTTGTGCCCTCAGGGCTTTAAACTCTGATTTCCAAATAGGCCATGAAGTGACAGTCTTAGAATTTAAGTTCCTAACCTTAGGATCACCTCTGGGTCACCGCACTTAAATGGTATTCTGTATTAATGAGGTTGACATAACCTTCTTTTTATAGATGCTCTTAGCAATGTGTGTTTCTGATCTTTGTAACTGGTGTAGTTTGGGGTTCGTTTTCTCGCATCGACTGTGGCCTTCAGGCTGTGGCTTCATGGATTGTGTGATAGAAGCTACCTCCTTTGAGCACTTGTGGTTATCCAGTAACTTCCCATTGTTTCTGATAGTCTTTGTGTCTTCTGAATACGGGTGATACCTTGTTTAGGCCCTGCTGATGCAAAGGATTTTCTAGTCCACGAAATTTTGGCATTGGTCATAGTGACACACTTCACGATTGCTGCTCAGTGCGATCACTTCTGCGTCGAGGTCGAGTGTTGGTATACCTTTTCCTTTCCTCCATAGATGATTTGGAATTTCTCTAATAAGCTCTTTCCATTAGGTTTGTTCATGCACTTCTAAACCCCTAGCATCTGGCTTAAATTCTCCGCATATCGATGACGACTTTCTGTGGGTTTATCTGAGACTCTGCTGATGAGCTCGAGTCTTCACCGTCCTCCTCCCGCTTCCACCTTGTCACCAGACTGAACATGAGCGGGCACCATACCTTACCCCAGGTGCCTCTTCTCTCTCCTCCTTTGATAGAGGTCTTCTTGTGTTTCTTTCCACTCCTGGCCTCCCACATGATGCTCCTGTCCCTGCCAGACCCCGGTCAGCCAGGCAGTGTCCCACAGATGCCCCAGCACCGGTGGCTCGCGGCCCAGCGTGCTCTCCCGCGGCCATGCACACCCACTGCGGAGGCTGACATCAGCGGAGTCTGCTGTCCTTTGTCTTTCTCAGCTGGCCTCGTCTGTCTTCCACCTCGCACTCCCCCTTCCCCCAAGCACTGATTTTTTTTCTTAATCTCTTTCTGCGAGAGAACTTAGTTTAATCACATGAAGCCCCAAGTGACCGTTGTCATTTTTGACAGGCCCTCACAGAGGCGTATGCGGTTAGTGCTGTTGCCACCCCGATCTCACTGACCAACACCGGGACATCAGTGCAGCATGGGCACACTGAAATGGGCCCAGATAGACATTTTTTGTCATTACAGAAATGGTGCCAGCAGAAGGTAATTCAGTCATGCCGTTAAGACCAGCACAAATGAAGGACTCCGAGAATCCCCAGTGGGGACCAGAGTGTGTATCCTGGGCTGTTCTCACGTTCGCGTGTGGGTACGTGGGGCGTGTTTTCATGAAGATGCATGCACAGGTGTTCTCACGAGCACGTGTATGTGAGCACCTGGCATGTTTGTTCCCGGGATCAGAACTGGGGCACTGTGTTTTATAACTTTGTTCTATCAGTGCCATTCCACTTTATATTTCTGTAAATGTTCATTGCCTCTAATATGCAGGAGATATTAAAATTTGTCCCATTTGATCTCCAAGTTCTGTTTTATGAATAATTAGTCCAAACCAGAACATAGTCCGGGATCACTCACAGTATCTGGTCTGTGTTGTGTGATGTCACTTGTTGTCTTAATCTAGCACTTCCTTTTTTCTTTTAAATGCTTGTTGAAATGACCAGGCCATTCGTCCTACCTCCCAGACTTGTCTACTTGCTGCCGCACAGCATTACTCGTTCTCTCTCTCCCGATTTCCTGAAAGCTGCTGGTCGTGAGTAACGGTGTAGTGGATGCAGAGGAAACCTTTCTGGCTAGACGGCTCCATGGGTGGCGTGGCTACTTCAGATTGTCTCACATCAAAGATGCCCCATAACTGGCTTTCAGGACCTTAGTGAGGTTGGGTTTGAGACCTGGAGTGGGTGACGGTGGTCTGAGTCCACCCCGTTCCTCCTCTTGCCGCTAGAGAATATTGTCGGTCCTCGAGCAGTGATACGATGCATCAGTCACGCATCTGGTGGTTTTAGAATCAGTTCATCATCCTCACCTGACTTAATGTCATTAAGATTTTATGAAATGTTTTTCGTATTATGTCTCTGCTTTGATCACATGACCTTCTCTTGTGACATAGCGCTGGTAGCTCCACCGTGGGGCGGGTCTATGGGGACAAACAAGAGGTTCCTGTTTTCTTTTTAATTGTTAATTTCATGTGAAGGAATTGTTTACAGACTTCTTCAAATGGTGAGAAATGAGGGTTTTAAAAGAAAATTTTTTTAAAGGATTTTATTTAGTTGTTTATTTAGAAAGGGCGAGTTGGTAGAGGAGCGGAGGGAGGGAGGAAGCGTCTCGGGCAGATTCCGTGCTGAGCGTGGAGCCTGACGCAGGGCTTGATCTCATGACGCTGAGGTCATGACCTGAGCTGAAATCAAGGTTCAGACGCGTCAGGGGCTGAGCGGCCCGCACCCTGCCGGGTGGCGGTATCTTTATCCCCCAAGGGCAGTTTTGAGACTGCAGTGACAGGAGGGAACTTACAAAGTCCTTCCGAATACAATTGCCTTACTTACCAGCATTACAGATCTCAGTGGTCTACAGAGAAGCAGTGCTTAGGAGGACGGACTTCGGTGTCATAACTTACCAGCTGTGCCCCCTTAGGCGGGTTACTTAAGCTCTCTGTGCCTCTGTCTCCTCTCTGGCACGGGGCGGACACTCCTACTGGTCTCGGGGGGTTGCCGAGAGTTAAGCGCTGATGTGGCCCATCGAGACCGCCCCAGCATGGGGGAATGCCCGGTGTCACTCTCCGTCTGCGACTGAGCGGCAGCCCGGCTCGTGCACACCCGAGACCTCATGCACACGCCCGCCTCAGCGCTCTCAGTAATTGTTTTCCTGCTCATAGCTGTGCGGGAGGAGACCCTGGTGACTGAGCCCTGGGTATGGAGCGGGTGGGGAGGGGACTGCAGATGCGCCGCATCTCTCCCAGCTGCGCAGCCCAGGACACCATCTCTCCTGTCCCCAGGGGAGAGCTTGGGGTGGGAAGGTCGCGGCGATGTGGGGTTTGTCTGGGAAATGGCTCAGGAGGTTGAGAGCCGAGACCCGTCTGTGTTGGCCGCAGCGGAGGAACGTGGGCGACGGTTAGCCTCCAACGTGCTGTTTCCAAGCGGCCAGCAGCATGGGACCCCTGGCTCTCTCCCCGTGGAACGAGGCTTAGCACATACCCTTCCTAACAGTGCAGCTGTCAGTGGTCTTGCTGGGATCCAAACCCAGGCTGCCTGAGTTCAGAGTCCTGCCCGCAGTGCTGGAAGCTTCCGTGTTCTGTCCTCCGGGCCCTCCCGCTCCACCGCAGCTCTGACTGTGTTCCGTCATGTTCGTCGGGCGCATGCTGTCCCTCGCAGAGGCTCACAGCGCTGCTGGGGACACAGCTTGATCTCTAGCTGCACGCTGCTGTCCTCCCCGGGATGGGTCCTCGTCCCCTCCCTGCGTCTTGTCCCTGCTGCCATCCTTCCCCCCGAGGGGGAGTCCGACGTAATGTGTCACCTGCGTCAAAATGACTCCGCTAAAGTATGACTGTGTTTTCACATTCAGTGACGGCCTGTCATCTGCCGGAAGGTACAAATGACAACGAGACCCGACGTGTGAAATCAGGGCTCTCCTGGGGAGTCCGAGCTGTTCTGAAGCAGCAGACACAGAGGGCATCGAACACGTGAGGGGCTCACTGCAGCGGTGTTTTCCGGAAGAATACAACATCTGTCAGCTAGCAGTCGAGTGGTAAGAAACACAGCGGCGGAGGCACCCGTAGACGAATCTGGGAGTTCTGTGTCACGTCTGGCCAGACCGTAGGGCAGCAGCGTTCAGCCAGGAAACAGACAGGAAACTTCCTCAAGAATATGAATGAAAAATCTCAGAAGATGCATGCGGAGACCGCAGGAATGTGCAGCGTTTCCATCGTAACAGGGCCCTGCGGTCTCCTGCAGCCGAGCCTCCGTTCGGAGGGGCGAACTGGCACTCGGCGGGCTGGAAAACGCTGCCTGCGGGTTTCTGTGGGCCCCGGCCGTGCTCCCCCAGTGTTTCATGTCGGATGTTCATACCAGGCGTGTACTTTCCAGGCCGTAGCGCCCCCTTCCCCCCGGTGCTCCCCTCCTGCCCGCCGCACGCGTTCTTCCTGGCCTCTGGAGGGACGAGAACTTGAGATCCCTTCTGCGGTGTCCTGACAGTGGTCCCCAGGGAGGCCACTTGGATGTAAGGGTTTGCATTTTCATCTCCTTTTTAAAAAGCACCTATTTCTTTTAGAAGGGATTGAAAGTTGCTGAAGAGCTGCAGCAATAGGCACGCGTTCCTGTGTCCCTCTGGCCAGTTTCTGCTGCTGGTCACATCCAGCAGCAGCAAGGTCCCAGCATCGCTGCTGGGAACGAACTCTGCTCCTCGTTCGGCTTTCACTAGTTCACCCCCCGCTGTCCTTTCTCTGTCCTGGGGCCGCATGCACCGTAGGACAGCAGGTGAAGTCCAGTCCTCGGGTCTCCTCTGGTTTGCGACAGTTTCTGTCGTTTGGTGACCTTGAGGGTTTTGAGGAGTAGCGATGAGATACTTTGTCAGTTGTTCCTGGATTCGGAGTTCTTGCTGGTTTTTTTAAGAGAAAGCGGTGACGTGCCCTTCTCATCACACGTCACGGATGCCGTTGACCTTGGTCACCTGGCCGGAGTCATGTTTGCCAGAACAGAGTCTCTGTACTGGATCCTCGGGGAGCAAGTCATATGCGTGCTGCCTCAGCTCTCGGGATGTGGAAGGGGGAGTGGGAGGCAGGCTCCACGTCTGCTGGCAGGGAGCTCTGGAAAGTTGCTGGAATTCTGTAAGAATTTGCCCCGGCGTGGCATGGCTTCTAGGCCCCCTCAGAGCTAGGAAGTGCGTGTGTGCGTTCTAATCCGTGTATCTACACGTAATTACTCATGGATTTATCCATCTGCTTGAGGTCACACCCGTTAGCCTAAACATGAGCTCCCATGGACGTCTGACTTGGTCCAGGCCCCCTGGGCTTGCTGTAGCGCTCGCTCCTGACTTGTGTGCCTGTAATGGTGCTCACCGACAGAGAGGAGCCTGCCCCACCGTCTGTTTCCCGCCTGTTCCCCGCCCCAGTCTAGGGGTCCGGCTGTGGTTGTCCCCACGAGAAGCGTTACCAAGTAGAGCAGAGAGTTTCTGTGCTGTTCCTTCCATCCTTACCACCCCGCCCGCTCGCAGTTTCCAGCCGAACATTGTCTTCCAAAGTTACTGTCTCATCTTTTTGAATATTTTTGTGTGTATTTTGAAGTGTACATGTGAATATTTTAAATGTATGTTAGGGTGCACTCTGAAAAGTTTAACTGAGGCATGGAACAAAATTAAGATTTACGGATGTGGGCAGCATTGCAAATGGTGCAAATGATACCTTTGACTGTGGGTTGAATTCTATTTATCTGTATGGCTTTGCCTTCTTAACTGATTGCTTGGAGCAGACGTTTACTGGAAGCAGCCTGATCGAGATGGAGTGATGAGGCTTCCGGGGGATAGAGTGTGCTGGATTCACATTTCTCGGACACCTGCCGTGTGACATCAGACGAGCTAACCCAAAGTTCCAGGTGGGACGAATTCCTCAGAAGTTCATACACATCTCACAGGATTGCTGGGTAGGTTGGAATGCATATCTGGAATGCTCCGAGTTCTTGCTACCAGCCGACAGTGTCTGTGTCCCCTGGGAGCCCTTTGGAAATAAAGACAGTCTGGCTCCAACCCCAGGTGTCTTGAGTTTGGAAATCTACATTTTACCAGCATCCCCAGGGGATTCAGATGCTCGCAGAACCCTGTCTGTACTGAGCTCTGAGAAGCTGTGATCACACCAGCTCAGTGTTTCCAGCTTCAGCAGCGACGGCCTTGCCTCCAGGAAGCCTGCGAGCACCCCGGCCCTGGGCTTTCTGGTGCAGCGTTTAGCCGCTGGGCCTTCTGTCCTCACTGTCATGTCCTCCGTTTCTAGCTGTGTCTGGCGCATCGAATGTGCTCAATAAACATTTGCTGACAACGAGAATGTTCTTGGTTCTCTGCCAACTTCTGCGAACACCAGAGGAGAGAAATGGGCCTTGCCGTGCAGGAGCTGTCGCCTGGTGTGGATGGTGGTGCCACGGGGTCAGGCGCTCGATGCCGCGATGCGCCAGGAGGGTGATGAGCCGCCTTCCCTGGAGGGGACCAGCTGGCCGACAGACGCGACCATCTCCCCTCTTGCATAGGCGTCCCGAGGAAAATGCTGTTCTTGTGTCTCTTGAGCATCGATCTCGGGTGCACTAGTTGGAACCGGCCAGTTCACCTCGCGTGTCTGGAAGGTTCCAGGGAATGGCTCTCTTGAGCCCCGATGTTGCCTCCCCTCCTTGTCTTCAGGCTGTCTTTCGCTGCGGCCCCCACGACGAATACTGATTTTCTTCCTCTTCTGTGTTCTTTTATGTTCTGTGCTCTTGAAGAGATACAGCTGTCTTAAACAGCACTGAGAAACGCATCAGATGAAATCTCCCTGAGGGTTGGGTTGTGGCCCAAATGCTGTCCTGACCTGTCTAGTAAGGAGAGAGGAGATTGAAACCCACGTCACTGTTTCACTGGCCGAGCCCTTGACACCAGGGTGGCCGAGTGCCTCATGCAGCTCACAGAGGAAAACCTGACTCCAGGCCAAGTCCTGTCCCCAGAATCCTTTGTTGTGGGGGTGGTCACTGTTCCACTCGGCCTCTCGTTTCTCATCTGCAAAGCGGGAGGGTAATGCAGGTGCTGCCGCTGCCTTCCCAGGCCTGTGGGGAGGGTTTGCCGCCGCAGCCACAGGGTGAGGAGGGTCGCGTTAACCCAGGAGTAGAACTTGGGGCTGCTTTTCCCAGGTGAGCGCCGCAGGCAGGACTGGACTCCGTGTCTTCCTTTTGCAAGATGACAGAACCGGCCAGCTCTCGCGCATGGGGAGCCAGCTTCGTCTCTGCTGGTGGCTTTGCGCAGGCTCCCCGGAATCCCCGAGCGAGGGCTGCGTGTGCTGTCTTCACTACTACGGTGGTGCACCACCGTCCTGCGGCGTGGCGGAGGCCCTGTCGCCTGACCGCAGAGCGCTTGCTGTCTGCCCTGGCCCAGCTGCACACTTTCCAGCTGGGTGTGCTGGTGGACGCCGCATGTCTCAAACAAGCAGTGTTGTCGTCGTTTGTTTGCTTGTTTTCTGCAAGTATAAAGATTCCGCTCTTCTGGAGCTTTGTGGAAAAGTCCCATCTTCTCTTTTTCTGGCTCAAATCTGAACTCCCTAAACTTGGCAGTGATCTGAAAAATAGTCCTGGCCTAGATGTTTTAAGTCCACTTTGCAGATTTATATTTAACTGACTCCAGTGACTTCGCGGTGTCTCCAGCGCAAAGCTACACCCTGTCCTGAAGGTAGATCACTCCTTTGGGGTTGAAATTTCTGTTAATGGTTTTTAAGCTGAGATCTGCAAGAATCCGTGCCTTAGCTCTAAGAGTGTAATCGAAATTTTCTGGGGGGCGGGATAACCAAGATCTCCATGAGGAAGTCGCATTGGAATCCATCTTACGTTTCAGATTGCTGAGCTGGGGATTTGAAACATGTTTACTTGGAAGCTTCCCTCCAAGCAACTTGAGAATATAGGTCTGGGTGGCATTTGAGACCCGTCTTTCCCCAGCAGGACCCTGGGTTTACTGAAACGGCTGTTCTGGGTTATTCGGGAAAAATACCTGATAAACAGAGGCAACTGGTTGTCGTTACTGAAGTGGTTAGTGACGACCACCTATGTGACAAGCACACAGCACGTTGTTTCTGGTACTGAAAGCAAACCTCTTTGCCTTAGGGTTTTTAGGTTTTGATGCTGAGTTTCCCATAAAGTTGCTTTAACTTCCTGGAACGGCGTCCTGGGGCTTGGCAGTTCTCCCGGCCTGCTGGCCGCCACTGCTTGGATCCGATTTGCAAATTACAGCCCACGCAGGGAGCCTGGGTTGAACTCTGGCCTTGCAAATGAACACAGTTGATTTAGTCTTTGGACTAACCACAGCTCCAAGATTTCCAGGGAAGTGAAGGGATAGTGTATTTCTCTGGTCTCATGAATCCGTGTGTCAGTCCTGAGTGTTCGACACGCAGCTCCCTGCAGGGAGGGAAGCCATGTCTTCGTGTCGTGTGGGGGGAAGTGCGGGAGAGGAGGCTCAGCCCAGAGCTCCTTGCTCTCAGCCTGTGGCCTTTCCACGTCTGCCTCTTCCTGGGCAGAGTAGCACCCCTGGAGGGGATGTGGGACTAGGAAAGTGTGTTCGCTTGAAGTCCGGGCTTCACACCGAGGGGTCTGCCACCGTCTGTCACCCATGGGCCAGTTACTGAGCTTCTGCGAGCCTCAGTTCATTTGTGGGACAGAAATGGGACCTCAGAATTTTCTTTTAAAATTAATTTAAATTCAGTTAATTAACATAGAGTATATTATTAGTTTTAGCGGTGGAGGGCCTCAGAATTTTTATGAGGACAGAGAAAGTGCCCGGGAAAGCACCTGGCCTGCAGGCCTTCCCTAAGGTGCTCTCCTCGCCTCCCAGTGCTCGCGGTGACTGCTGCACTGGTGTGCCGGGTGCAGCAGGTGCTGGAACTGTAGGACTCCCCCCTTCTCTGCCAGCCGATTGGGCCTCACGAGGAGACTGCCGCTTACTGGCGAGCAGGGGCTTTTGGGGACATAGCTCCGGGACTGGCGAGCCCAGGTGTTGGAGAGCCCCTCACTGCGGTATGGGGTCCCGCTCGCCTGCTGGAAGTCCCCCTGTGGGGCTCTGAACCTACCGCTTGACCTTCAGCTAATCTGTGTTCTTACCCGTTCGACTTTCTTTCTTGGTGACGTCTGGGCGGCAGAACCGAGAAAGTTCTGTGCTGAGAGGAAGCCTGGCCATCTGCGGGGGCTGCAGATGCAAAACCACAGGCTCTGGAGTCCGGGCTTTTATTTGTGCGCGACCCTTCTCACCGCAGAAGTCGTGAGCGCTCCTCCTAAGGAGAACCGGGAACGTTGAGAAAACGCGCAGGAGGAGAGCACAGCATTCCCGGTGATCTTGCTGCCCGGAACCGAGCGTTCCATCGTTTCCGTGTACTTCCTGCGGGTTTTCCCGTATAGATGAGATCCTGCCTCCCGCGTGTTCTGGCCTCTCCCGTCCCGTCCAGCCCCATCCTCGGCTCCTCTGCGCCGCGTGCATGACCTTGGCAAGCACACATGCCATCCCCGCCCGTCAGATCGGTGGCGGGTCCACTCGTCTGATGCGTGGATCGCCAGTTCCTCGTCGTGACCCCCTTGGCAACAGGGGCCGACCCCACGGAACAGGGAGCCTGCGGGACATTGTGACGGGTGGTTACGTGTCCGGTCTTTCACCTGTGGCGCTGTGGCCATGATGCTGGCGGAGCAGGTGTTGGGGGCAGCAGGAGATGTGACTCATCCCAGCTTGCGTTCAGCAAGCGTGCCAGGCGTGCGTCAGGCCGAATGGAGGCCGCTGCACAGGCCAAGGCCCAGAGGATTCCCGTCTGCGTATGGCAGTTTTAGGAGGGTGGCGAGAGAGGGGATCGGTGTGAGAAGGGTTTGGTTGAAAAGCAGTGTTGTGTAGGGAGGGGGCTGTTCCAGAAGCAGACAGAGCGTTACTAGGGACAGGGACAATGGGAGCAGACAGGTGGCAAAGGGCCTTTGGGCATTAGCTCCAGGGCTGCCTCTTGGACACCCAGGTGGATGTGTCTCTTCAGGAAATCTTAGCGGCAATTCTGGAGGGAGGTCGAGGCTGCTGATTCCAGCTAGGGGTGCTGGCCAGGGGAGTGGCTGAGTTGTGTGATGGCCCGGAATGAAGAGAGAGGTAAAGAGGAGCAAAGGGGGCTCCCTGGGGAGTCTCCCCATTTAAGGGGCAGTCGGAACGATGGAGACTCGAGGGGTAGCACTCTGCCAGGATTATAAGAGGGGAACGGCATTGCTGGCAGGGAGGCTGCCCGTGCAGGGCAGGGGCGTCACAGGGGAGTGCGTGTTCAGTCCGAGCCACCATGCCCGGCCTGGGGTGCTGTGCCTTTGGGGACCGGTGGAACTGGGGCTGGGCTGGAGCTCTTGTAGGGGTAGGGACCCGGTTAGAGGTCCAGGTGGAAGGTGTGCATCGGAGACCATGCGTCAGAGTGTAGAACCCGGGGTTTCCAGGAGCAGCACAGAGAAGTGCTGTGTTCTGGAGCTCACAGGCGGGAGAGGTTACTTGCAGTCTGGGGCGGCATCTGGAGGGTCAGGAAAGATGCATTCATTCATGGGTTTCACTTGATGTTTTTATGTATTTGTTAAAAATCTATGTTTGTTAGAATTTATCGACTATGTTACCTCTGTAGTTTTGTATCCTTGCTGATACCCGTGATTTTTAGAAATTTTAAGGCAACGATGCTATCATTCATTTATGCCGGGAGAATGCCTAGAGTCCCCCCGCCCTCCCACCAATCCGCTGCAGCATCTTCAGCTCGCTCCTCCGTTCTGTCTCCCCTCCCCCGTGACTCGAGGAGGCCCTGTTTCTCTTGGCTGCTTCTGGGTCTTTGAGGAAGCGAATGGGAGGAGTGAGAGGAGCAAAAGCAGCCCAGGGAGCGCGGGGCGTGGGGGAACAGTGGCAGAGGGAGGGGGACAGGCACTAAGGTCTGGCTGTTGACTCCAGGGCTCTCATGGCAGAGAAGGAAGATGGGGATGTAGGCAGAGGGATTTAGGTCATATGGGGGCTGGTCATCAACATGCCTCTGGGGACGGGTGAAGCATTGGGTTGTTTCCGGTGACATGTGGTGGTTGGCCCGAGCATCGGGAAGTATATCCCTGAGCTGAGTCTGAGCCACACAGGACCCCTGGACCTGTTCAAGCTGTGGCTTCATGGACGCCCTGCAGAGAAGCACCGACGAACATTCTTGGTAAACACGGGGATGACTTCCACCAGAGAAATGACCAGCGTTTATCTCTGGTGTGCTCTTTTCCCGTTGACCTTCACATATGATGGATTTGCGTGATTCAGGAAGCAAGGGGAAATTTTCAAATACTGGTTTAATGTTTAGTGTTGCAATTAATTATTAAGACTTAAGATTGTGGGGCGCCTGGGTCGCTCAGTGGGTTAAGCCTCTGCCTTTGGCTCAGGTCGTGATCTCAGGGTCCTGGATCGAGTCCCGCATCGGGCTCTCTGCTCGGCAGGGAGCCTGCTTCCCCCTCTCTCTCTGCCTACTGCTCTGCCTACTTGTGATCTCTCTCTCTCTGTGTCAAATAAATAAATAAAATCTTTAAAAAAAAAGTCTTAAAATTGTGTGGCTTTGAGCAAATGGCTCACATTCCATCACTTGAGAATTTCCTTTTGAAGGGACACAGAAAGTCTTATGATGAAGCATACGGTCAAGAAGAGAAAGATGATTGCTGGATTGTTAGCAGTTATTAGCTGTAATAATATGTTAAATGTAAGTTCTGTAGGCTTGTGGGGAGTTCTTAGGAGATCGATGAGTCCGGTAACAGGACGACAGTTGGACAAATTGTGCACAGACGTTCTTCGACGGGCACCGCCCAGTGTCATTTGAGGCAGTGTTTTCTTTCACTTTGCACCGGTCCTTGCATCCTTTGTAATCTTTGGCCTTCGCAGTGGCCTGATGCGGCCAGCCCCGGGGGGGGGTCAGCGCCCCCACTTTACGGACGGCGCGCCTGGGGCATGTGGGGCTCTCACCTTTGCCAGGCTCTGCACCTTGGTTTCCTTTTTGTCCGACGGGGCTTCTTACTGTGGGTCAGGCCTCGGATCTCTCCCTCCCGGACTCCAACTAGTTGCCTTGCCCGCGGTCTCCCCTGACAGATACGAGCTCACGCGAAATGCCGTAGCCCAGCACGTACTGTGCTCTGCAGCACGGCCTCCACTGCTCGTCCCGGCTTGTCCTCGGGCGGAGGCTGCTCCTGGCCTTCACTGCCCACTCCCCTTCTTCCTCCACTCACCGCCTCTGGCTGGGCATGGGCTGCCGGAGACTGTGGCCCATGCCTCAGTTGCTGCAGAGTGAGGGCGTGGGCTGCGTTCTGGACAGTGAAAGGTCTGGAATCCCGGCCGTGCAACTGGAACTCTGCCTCTTCCCTCTGGCTGGAAGGGCACCGGGCCGCGACCACTCTTGCTGTCCTATGGTGGGGCCACACTTGGGGACGGTGGAGCAGCAAGGCGGGCACCTGTGTCCTCGGCCCCCCGGGAGCTGCTGAGTTAGCTCTGACCTGTGTGGCTGGGCTGTCGAGGGAGCAAGGAATCCAATCCGTTGTCCCGAAGGCCCTGGCACGGTCGTAGCGGTGGTGTGGCCCCCAGACCTGTGAGTGGCCCAGGGTGCCTGTCCGGCTCCTGTGACTCCGTGAATGCCCCGCGCTTGCGTCTGCCGGGACCTAGAGGCCTCGCCCCGCCGCTGCTGTCCCGGGCCGGGGACATGTTCCCGCATGGCTCGGTGACTCCGTGCATGGAGGCCGGGAGGCCACCTTGGCCTTGCTGTGTTGTCAGCTGACAAGGATCTGAGTGTGCGCGAGCTGTGCCCCGTGGGGCCTGGTGCGCAGGCCGCATCCCAGCAGGTGTGGGCCTCTGCTCGTGGGAAGCCGCGTCACCCCCGAGTCTGACTCCACTGGGATTGCAGCCGTTACGTCGCTGCGAACTGCCAAACAGCGTATCAAGAGCGCACTTTCCTGTCCGGGAGTGGGGTGGTGAGCTTAGGAGTGACCGTCCCTCCTTTCACTCAGTGCTAATCTAAAATTAGGTGTTCGAAGTCAGGACGGAGGTTGCTTTGGGAGAAGGAAGGGTGAGGCGACCTGAGTGTGGGCTGTGTTCTCATTTTCGAGCTGAGCCCTGGATCTTAGAGATCTTAGAGGTGCTTCCTTTGGGATAATTCAAGATCATCCTTTTTTTGTTTTTTTTAAAGAGTTTATTTATTTATTTGAGAGAGAGTGACAGAGAGAGAGAGAGAGAGAGAGAGAGAGCACACAAGCAGGGGCAGATGGAGGGGGAGAAGCAGACTCCCCAGTGAGCGGGGAGCCCAACGAGGGACTCGATCCCAGGACCCTGGGACCTTGACCTGAGCGAAGGCAGACGCTTCACTGACAGAGCCCCCAGGCACCCTCAAGCTTATCTTTAATTTTGTGACTTCTCTGTACGTTGTTGTCACTTTTGCTGAAATAACTGACATCGGTTTGAGGTGTATAGCTTAACGACGTGTGTACGTGTTGTGAAATGATCACAGGTTAGTTACTGTGCATCTCCCGTGGCTAAGCAGTCTTCATTTCTTGTGAGGAGAACTTTTAAGATCCGCTCTCCCAGTGGCCGTGTGTTTTGTCTGTACCTTCTGGCCCCCTTCACCCACCTCTGCTCCCCCACCTCCGATGGTCACTAGACTTTCTCTCTCAGGTCAGTTCTTTAACATTCCACATACAAGCGAGCTCACGCAGTGTTTTCCTCCATCCGACTGACTGAGCGCGGTGCCCTCTAGGTCCCTCCGTGCTGCCTCTGCTGCAGGGTCGCCGTTGTCACGGCCGAATAACGCTCCGTCGCGCTCACACCAGTTTCCCTCATGTGCTCGTCCGTCGATGGGCGCTCGGGTGGTTGCTGTATCTTGGCTACTAGAAGTAATGCTGCAGGGAGCATGGGGTGCCGGGAGCTCTTTGAGGCCCCGTTTTCATCTTCTCTGGGACGTGCACAGCGGTGCGCTTGCTGGGTCACATGGTGGTTCTGTTTTAATTTTTTGAGGCTCATCCACACTGTTTTCCACCGGAGCTGCCCCGGTTTGTGTTCCCACCAACCGCGCACCAGGGTTTCCCTTTCTCCACGTCCTCGCCAACTCTCGCCTCTTCCTTGATGACCGCATTGTAACAGGCGCGAGGTGCGGTCTCGTTGTGTTGATTCTCGTCTCCCTGACGGTGAGTGAGGCCGAGCAGCTTTCCAGCTCTTTTTCAAGACAGTTTTGTCCATTTGCCTGTCTCCTTTGGAAATATGCTTTATTCAGTACCTCTGCCTGCTCTTTATTTGGGTTTTTTCTTTTGCACTCTCAAGTTGTAGGAGTTCTTCGTGGTTTGGATATTAGCCCTTCATTAGACAATTTGTGGATATCTTCCCCCCTTCTGCAGGTTGCCCTTTTCTTTTGCTTCTCTTTGCCATGTGGAAGGTTTTTAGTTTGCTGTTGTCTCGTTTATTCTGGCTTTCACTGCCTTTGCTTTTTTTTTTTTTTTTTTTTGGTGTTAAATCCAAAAGAGCTTTGCTATGACTGCGTCAGGAGCTGACCCCTATGTTTTCTTCTAGAAGTTTTGCTGTTTCAGGATTTAAGTTCAAGTCTTTAATCCAGTTTGGGTTGATATTTGGTATGTGGTGTGAGATAGAGGTTTACTTTCATTCTCTGGCCCGTGGCTGTCCGTTTTCCCATCAGTATTTGTTGAAGAGACCGTCCTCCTCATCGTGTATGTTCTTGGTTCCTCCGTCGCACGTTGGCTATGTGTGCCTGGGTTTGTTTCTGGACTGTTCCGTTCTGTTGATCTGTGTCTTTTCATGGTCATTCCATACTGTTGTGGTGAGTACAGCTTTGTATCATAGTGTCAAGGGAGGAAGTGTGAGGTTTCCAGCTTGGTGGTTCTTTCTCAAGACAGTTTTGTCCATGTGGGGTCTACTGTGCGAGGTTTAGGATGAATTTATAGGTCTGTGTTACTTCTGATTAAGCATGGTATTTAAGAGGTAGCTAACTTTAATTGTTTCTAAATATAAAAATAGCTTAAAAACACTGCCTCTGCCAGTTACACAATCAGGGTCTACTTTCGGGAATTTTCTTCCAGGCCTTTCTCTGCTGTATGTTGTCTTTTAAAGTACAATATAGCCCCACACCATGTCACGTTTAAATGAAACTATGACGTGCTTACGGATGAGGGATTCTCTTACAGGACCTGTCATCAAATACGCCCGTCCACCACAGGTACCGTTTCCCTCCGTCCTGCTTCCTTCCTGCTGTGGCCACGTCACCACGCCCAGCCCGCTGCTGTTGGGCCGCCATCCTGGGGGCCAGTTCTCCAGACCTGGCTGGGAGCCCAGGGTGAGACCTTGTCCTCGGGTGGGGAAGGCTGGTACTCAGACACAGCCGCCCTGTTTCTTACTGTCGAGAGCTTCTGGCTGGTCACCAGCTAATGTTTTTGGATCCTTCTCAGCTCAGACTTGAACACAGAGCTGCTGCACGTGGTGCTAAGTGTGCGGGGAGCTGTGTGGCCACTGTTTTAAATACTTCTCACCCTCTCCCAAGCTGGTTCCTTTGCTTATGTCACCGGAGTCGGTAGGCCCCCCACACTGAGGTGGAAACTGTCTGCTTCTGGGGATGTGGACACAAAAAAGAGGGCGTATTGTTATGCTTTGTCTGCATGTGTGTCTGCCAGGAACCTCCCTGCTCCTCAACTGTGTTGTGAGCACGCCTAGGCAGGGACCATTGTGTTGTGAGCACGCCTAGGCAGGGACCATTTCTTTCATTTTCTTCTCTCCTGGGGCCCAGCACAGTGCCTGGCACATCGTGGGCCCAATGAGAGGAGACATGATCCTCTCTCGGAAAGGAACTATGGCTTGAATGGTGGGGGGAGCTGGAACTGGGAAAAATGTGGCCAAGTATGTCTTCTGTCCCCGTGACAGTTCTGTATGAGAACGAGTGAGGGGCTGTGTGTGGAAGCTCCGGCTGATACTAGCAGGTAACAGGAAGGCAGTTACAGTGACGGAGACCAAGCGCTCTGAGAGGGAGCGGCTGTTGGGCCCTTTCCACGAGCGAGGCTATGCTGGGAGGCTGGGAGCTGAGCCATGCTGCCACCAGGCAGAACAGAGGGTGACCGTGTGACACCTGGTGCAGGTGCCTGGTGTCAGGGTGTGCAAATGACAGAGGGTGTGGCTGAGGACCGAGAGCAGAGCTGGGTCAAGTAGCTCTCGAATGTCCGTATATTTTTAGAACTTGAAATTTCTTGAAGTCAGCTCTTAGGATTTAATAGTGACACGGTCCGTGGGTTTATTCTGCTCTTGGTATTCATTGTTGGAGAGTAAAATGGAAGGGCTCTGAGCAGGAAGTTGAAGATACACTTAACGAAATGTCACTTTCCAATGGACCCATGTGCGCTAAATCTCTTAAAAACGAGTGTGAAGGTAGAAAGTGTGTGGCTGAAGAATTAGCAGATACCAGTGGATCAGTGAAGCTGTTTTCTGGGTTTGAGTAAGAGCTTGGGGAAGCAGCCATTGTCAGGAATATTTGTGACATTGAGTTTAAAGTAGTGGGTAGTTCTTTTTGGAAGCCAGTCTTCCTACGCCATATTTCTTTTGACTTAGCTAAACTACGTAGAAAAGAGATTAATAGACCAAGTTCTTAGGGAAGGACAGTCTTCTGAAACTCTCTTGCTTCGACCCAGAGACTATAAATGAATGAGTTTTTTGATCTGTGTTACCCTGGAAACCTGGAGAGTGTGATTTCCGGGTATCCATAACAAAGAGGAGATTCAAAATCTGACTGCAGCTGAAGGGCCTTCTCGTGATAACGTTAACGAACCAGCCCTGGGCCACTGATGTGGAGAAGGCCTCCCCGGCTGCAGGCCTCTGGTGCTGAACTGGGAGGGCTTCCCAGAAATGGGACCAGGAAAGCCTGCCCCCCAGAGCTGGGGACTGGTTAGGAAGCGTGCCAGGGCCAAGGACTTTGGGTATGCAAGGAGCTAGCTGTAGGAAATCCCTTCCCTGAAGCCGGCAGGGAGCAACCAGTTCAGATCCGAGACTGCTGTAGAGATACTCCTTCCTCCCACAGACCCACAAACTTGGTGCGTGAGATAATTTCTCAGACGAGGGGTGGACACACAGAGATTACAGACTTCCTGGGGAGATTGCATGACGGGGAATGCACGGGTACAACACAGGAAGGATTTGCATCTTGAGATCTAGAAATAGGAGGATAAACTGAAGGGACTTTTAGATGGTCCCGTTTAGAGTAGTCAAGTGGCATTGGAAGAAGGGACATCACAAGAAATAGAACCAGCCGGATTGGTAAGGGAACCAAGTGGAAAGTATGAAAACTCTAAAGTTAAAAAATATATATATATGTATATGTATATGTATTTATTTATATATATTTGTATATGGTATATGTAAAAATATAGTATTTGCTTTATTTATATAAATCTATATGCTGTCTATAAATATAGTATGTGTATATACATATATATACACACACACACACAGTAAATATACATAAGTAACAAAAAATATTCCATGCCGTGGGTGGGTGAAGAGGAGACTAGATGCATCTGAAGACTCGGGGGAGAGTGAGGGAATTGAAGGGTCCCGAGGAGCCCCAAGTATCACAGCAGGACGAGTGGAAAATGTGAAAGAGCTGTTACGAGGGTAGAATGCGAGGCCCCCCTGTATGTCTACTAGGAATTTCAGGAATCGAGATCAGGGGAGGATCCCAGAGAGGAGATGTTCAGAGATAATGAGTGACAGCTTCAGAAAACCCACAGGCCCTTCAATTAAACTAGTACATCAAGTTTGAGTTTTCACTTTGGGGGAGAATGATAAATCCTTAGATCCAAAAAGCTTAAACCCTAGTTAGGAGAAACATAAAGAAAATCACGTAATCTAATAGCTGAAAACTGGTTCTATTGAGAAAAATCTTTAAAGCAACCAGAGAAAAGGCACGTTATATGGGAACAAAGATAATGATTGTCGACTGTTGACATTTTGTCATTAAGAATGCTGCCAGAAGACAATGGAATTTTATCTTTCACTCGGCCAAAGGAAACCATTGTTAAACTGGGATTCTATACCCAGCAAAGATATCCTAAAAAGAAAAAAGTGAAGATGAAATAAAGACTAAGAGACAAGCACATGCTGAGAGAATGAATCTCTGTTGGACTTGCTATGCAAGAGTCTTTACTGGACATTCACAAGTCAGGAGAAGGTGGTACCTGAGATCCTGAAATGTGCTGGAAATGGTAGAAACAGGGTAAATATAATATCATTACCCCTTGGAATTTAAAAATTTCTTAAAAGAAAGTTAACTACATTTTAAAGTAAAAGCACCAATTCATTTATTTTTTTTAAAAAACATGTATAAGGAAAATATATGGCAAAAATAGGGTGGGAGGAAGGAAGGGACCTGTGCAGTGCTATGTTCTCATGCTCTGTCTGTAGTTACATAATACTTGAAGGTTGTGATGAACTCAGCGTGCACATCGCAACCATAGAAAAGCTGCAAAAATAAATGGTACAAAGAGAGTGAAGTCAATAAGGAAGACAAAGTAGAATCGTAAAGCAGGAAAAGAAGAGAAAGGAACAAAGAGACAGGACAAGTAGCAAGATAGTAGAATAAAGCCAACCACATCTTTAATTACATTAAATGGGTAAATGGTCTAAACATTTCAATTTAATGGTGGAGACGCTGTTGGACAGAAGTTATCAGGACCAACTATATGCTGTTTAAGGATATGCATTTTAAATATATAGTTAAATTATATTTCATAAATTATATATTTTAAATATAAAAACAGTAAACAGAAGAGGGTTGGAAAAGACCTACTGTTTAGACACTTAAAGCAGGAATAGCTACGTCAGCATAAAACAGAGTAGATTAAGAATATTATTTGGTAGAAAGAGGGATATTTCATAATGAGGAAAGGATAAAAAGAAGATGTAACATTCTTGAATGTGTACACATATAATAGCAGAGCTTCTAAGTATCTGAAGCAAGGACTGAGAAAACTGAAATGAGAAATGGACAAATCCATAATTATAGTTGGAAATTCCTCTGCTCCTTTCTTGGAAACTGATACATCAAATAGAATATTGCTCAAGATACAGAAGACTTCAATAGCGTAACCAACCTAATCTAACTGATGTTTATAGAACACCCAAGAATAAAATAATAAACATTCCTGTCAAGTACATACTGAACATTTAGCAAGATATACCATGTGCAGACCATAAATCCAGCCTCAATTAATTTAAAAACATTTAAATCATAGAGTGTGTTCTCTGACCACAACAGAAACAAATTAGTAATGAATAACAATGTCTTGACTAGCCCCAATATTTGGAAATGAACACATTTCTAAATAACCCACAGGTTAAAAGAAGAAATCACAAGGGCATTTGGAAAACTTTGTGAACTGAGTAAAAAGAACATATAATTCCTGGGTGCAGCTATTGCCTTGAGGGAAATTTGCAGCTCAAATTTGTCGCTCACATTAGGAAAGGAAAAAAGTTTTGTTAATGAACTTTATACTCTACCTTAAGAAACTAAAAAAGGAGAAAAGAATGAATTAAAGCCAAAGTCACCAGAAAGGAGAAAATAAAGACTAGAAATTGGCGAAGTCAAAGACAAATACTAGAGAAAAATCAATGAAACCGAGACCTTGTTCTTTGTAAAGATCAATCAAATGCATAATTCTCCAGCCCAAACTGATCAAAAGACCTAAATTATCAATAACAGAATGAAAGAATGACACCAGTCTTCCCTATACACATGAAAAGGATAATACAGGATTTTAATAGATATCTTTAGGTGAGTAAATTTGATAGTTTAGAAGAAATGGACACATTTCTGGAAAGACATTACCAAAGTTGATTCAGGGTAACTCAGAAGGCCTAAATAGCTCTACTTAGTTAGGTTAACTCCTTGTTTTAAAATAGTACGCTAAAGAACACGTTAGCTCAGCAGCTTTACTGGTGAATTTTATCACACTATGATGAAGAAATACCATTACAAAAATTCTCTCAGGGGTGCCTGGGGGGCTCAGTGGGTTAAAGCCTCCGCCTTCAGCTCAGGCATGATCTCAGGGTCCTGGGATCGAGCCCTGAATTGGGCTCCCTGGCTCGGCAGGAGGCTGCTCCCCACCCCGCCCCACCTCTGCCTGCCTCTCTGCCTGCTCGTGATCTCTGTCAAGTAAATAAATAAAAATCTTTAAAAAAGATTCTCTCAGAAAAATAGAGGAGGGTACATTTCACAATTTATTTCGAGGACAGTGTTATCTTGATAACAAAATCAAAGGTGTTACGAGAAAACTAGAGACCAAGACCCTTCATGAAGACGTATGTGAAACCCTTAAAATATTATCAGGTAGACTGTTGTGATACACTTAGTGCTGGATTTGTTTTCTTTTAATATGTTAAATGAGTAATTCATCATGATCCAGTGGGATTTATTCTGAGAATGCAAGGTTGGTTAACCATTCAAAATTTAATTAGTATAATTTACCATACTAAAAGAACAAAGGAGAGTAAAAACCATGATCATATCAGTTTTATATATATAAAAGCCTGGGTAAAACACAGCAAACATTAATGATAGGAGAGTACCCAGTATGCTAGACACGGAAGGAAACTGGCTCAGCTGGCTGATGGGCATTTACTGGAAGGTCTATAGTTATTGTGGCACTAAGTGGTAGATGCTTTCCTCCTAGGGCCGGTGAGAAGCAAGGGCGCTGACTCTTACTACCTGTGTTTAACCTTGTACCAGAAAGTCGAGCTAGTGCCATCAGGAATGAACAAGAGATAAAAGACCACAGATTGGAAAGGGAAAAGTAAAACCTTATTCACAGAAAATATTATCATGCACATAGAAAATCTTCAGAAATTTACAGTGTAGTAGAGTAATGAAGGTAATACAGCAGGATACAAAGTCAACATACAAAAATCAGTATTATTTCTTTTGTTCTCTTTGAGAGAGAGAGAACAGTGAGGGGAGGGGCAGAGGGAGAGAGAGAATCCTAAGCAGGCTCCACACCCAGCACAGAGCCTGATGTGGGGCTCGATCTCACAACCCTGAGATCATGACCTGAGCTGAAATCAAGAGGTAAAGCCTCCACTGACTAAGCCACCCAGGTTCCCCCACAAATCAGTATCATTTCTATGTACTATTAATGGACATTTAGAAAATGAAATTAAAATATCATGCCAGTTAAAAGACCAAAAAAAAAAAAAAAAATCCTACGTATACTAGGAGCGTGTTTAAGAAAAGATTTGTAAGAACTGTAAATCAAAAAATACAAATTTATTTTCCTTGAGAAAATAAAGACCCAAATAAATAGAAGGAGGCTGAGAGATACACGTTCGTGGATTGTAATATCTAATATTAAGATGACAATTCCTGCCAAATTGATTCTTAGACTCAGTGTAGTTTGAATCAAATTCCAACAGGCATATTTTCTAAAGAGCTCATGGCTTGGCTCTGAAATTCGTGTGGAAGTGCACAGGACCTGACCTATCCCAGACAAAGCTCTGGTCATCAGGACAGTGCAGTGTTGGCATAAGGATGAATATGTGATTAGTGGGGACAAAAAAGGGAATCTAGCTGTAGACCCATCCATGTGCAATCAGTTGCTTTTGGGCAAATGTGCCAAGGTAATTCAAAGGGGGGAAAGGATGAAGTTTTGCGATAAACAATCCTGGAACAGTTAATTATCAGTATATGAAAAATGAACTTCTACCCTTACCTCACACAGAAAAATTAATACAGAATGGATCATAGACCTCTAGATGTAGAGTGTCTAGAAGAAAACATTTGGTCCTGGGACAGGTGGAGATTTCTTAAGTCACAAAAGTTATGAAGCATAAAGGACAAAATAGGAAATTAGACTTGATCAAAATCAAAACCTTCTGCTTGTCGAAAGCCACTCTTAAGGAAATGAGAACACACCCCTCAGCCTTGGAGTGAGGGAGTGCAGAACCCATCTGTTGAAGGACTTGGATGCAGAGTATACACATACGACACCTCTAGTTCAGTAAGACACAGAACCTGATTTTTTATCGTAGGCAAAGGATTGACTATGTAATCCACCAAGGAAGATACCTGGATGACAAATGAGCCCGTGAGACTCAGTGCCGGTTGTCAGTAGGACAATGCAAACGGGAGCCCCAGGGAGACCCTTTACACACCTGTTAGAATGAGGGAAATTTAAAAAGCGATGGCCCGGAGTGATGGTAAGGATGTCGAGAAGCCAGAATTCCATCGTCGGTGAGAATGTGAAGTCGTCCGGTGACTGGGAGGACTGCTTACCACTTCTCACAGAGTTACCCAAGGCTCAGCAGTTCTACGTTGGATATTTGCCCTAGAAAAGGGGAAGCCTAGGTCCACGTGGGGATTCGGCTGCGTTCATAGCGGCTGTATTCATAGTAGCCCGAACTGGAAAATCACAAGAGTCCAAGAACAGGTAGGTAAGGCATGAAGTGTGGTGTACCCATGTAACGGGCTTCCACCTGGCAATGAGAAGACACGAGCTCCTGTACCCGACGACACAGATGCATCCAAAAACATCATGGTCTGGCAAAGAAGCGGACTCAAAAGAATACATACCGTATGACTCGATTTACGAGCTCTGGAATGTGTAAAACCAAACTGTAGGGACAGGAAGCAGGTCTTTGGTTTCTGGGGGCGGTGGGTGAGGACGACACTAACATCCATGGGGAGGAAACAAGAAGGAACGTTCAGGGATCATGGAAAGGCACCATCTGTATGTTAATTGCGCTGGCGCTTATGGCTGTAAATCCACGTGTTACAGGTGGTGGTTCTATAACTTAATATGGTAGCACTTTGTTGCATGTTGCTTATTAATAAAATCGATCGAAAGAAACTCCCTGAGTTCGGAGCAGTCTTTGACTGTCTCTCCTCACCTTTCGGCCCACTGGTGTGTTTACTGCACCCGTATTTTTATCACATACTCATCACGGCGAGTTGTGATTTATTCCCTCCCTGCTCCCCCATCAGACCTTCAGTTTCTCAAGAGCGAGCAAGGTCTCTTATATGTGTGTCCCCTGAGCACAGCACACCGTTGGGCACGGATATTCGTTCCTTAATTTAACTGTGTATTTATTGTAAGTTTCAGTTTATTCACTGCCTCCCGTGTGCAATCTTCTGGTCTTGTAGATGTCTGTTGGGCAGACAAAGCATCCTCACTCCATTTCAGAAGCCATGGTAGCACGGGTTTCCCCATCACAAAGTGTATCTGCCACAGGGCTGAAGGTTAGGTGAGGTGAGTGTTGGCTTCGGGTCATTCAGCTGTTTCGTGGCAGCGCCAGGGTTAAAACCCGGAAGTCATTTGGAGTCTTGTTTTGGGTACAGGTCTCCGGCTGTCCTCTGCGACTGTTTGAAGAGTCGGCTTGCTTCTGGTTTGTAGGTTGGTCTTAGCAGCGAGCAGAGTTTACTTTGGGGATGTGAGCCTTTGATATCTTTGACATCAATTTTTTTCCCCCTGTTTGGGCGAACCACCCTGCCTACCAGAGCCTGGCCAGGCGTATAAGCAGCAGAGCTCTCCCTTCCTTTGGCTGCAGAATGAACAAAGGCACTCTGCTACCTGAGCCTAAAAGCCTCACGTGACAGCTTCGCCAGTTTCTTCTTGTTCTCTTTCTCTCAAGGGAAAAAAAATCTCATTAGTCTCAGCATAATCAACATTCATGATTCAAACCAGCTATTTTGGAAATGATGGTATGACTTTTTTCTTTGGCATCCTTCGGTTGGCTGGTGTCCTGTACGCTGTGTGTGCTGTTTCTCCGTAGAAATGGCGGGGGGGTGTCATTGGAATTCACAGGGTATTGGATGGATTCTGAAACCAGGCAACACCAAAACCACCACTACCACATTTTTCTCTTCTGTGAAACTCTGAAGAGATTTTTAAATGTCCTCGACTTCAGGTCACAGTCAGAAATAATGCCTCTGCATTGGAAAACCCTTTGGCAGTTCCTCAAAAACAAACACAACAACAAAAACACCCCACAACTAAACCATTACCTTGTGACCCAGCAATTCCACCCCAAGGTATGTACCCCTGAGAGTTGGAGACATGTTTGCGCACACAAATGTGGACAGCAGTCTTTCCTGCAGCTGTATGCACGAGGTCGTAACAGTGGACACCATCGAGGTGTCCATCCGCTGATGCACGGGGACCCGAACTGTCGTGTGTCCGTGCCGTGGAATATCGTTCAGCCATGAGAGAAGTGCCGATCCCTGTTACAACATGAAGAATCTTGAAAATACCAGGCTAAGTGAAAAAATCAGTTTCAAAAGGTCACGTGTTGCGTGATTTCATTCATAGGAAATGTCCAGAGTGGGCAAGTCTATAGAAATAGAACAGATTGGTGGTTGCCAGGGAGTTTCGGGGGGGAAGGCAAAGGGAGTTCAGAGTGACTGTAAATGGATTTCTTTTTGGGGTGATGAAAATATTCTGAAATTAGATAGTGGTGATGGTTGTACAATTCTGTGAATATGCTAAAAGCCGCTGAATTGTGTACCTTAAAAGAGTGAATCGTGTGGTGTGTAAGTTACACCTCCATTTCCAAAAGGAAATCATAAATCGAAGCCTCCTTTTTTCTTCTCCAATTCTCTTCTTGTCCTTCACTCCACCGCACCCCACTCACGTCCTCTGGTTAATAAGTATAATGATGTGCTGCCGTTCACTAGGCTTCTGCCACGTGTCATCTGCCGCGCCAGGCCAGGTGCTCCCAATAACTCATTTTACAGATGCTGGTGTCACCAGAGGCTCAGAGGGTAAGAGTCGAGTCCCTGAGCCAGGGCCAGAGCCGGAACTGGAAACATGTGTGACTTCTAGAGCACCCCCTTCCCTCATAGTCTCTACCTCATGTGAGTGTCCTTTCCTGGTCAAGAATCAGTGAGTGGATAGCTACGTTCACCCCCGATCTACAGACCTCTCCTAGACCAGACACCTAGACAAGTGTTTGCAGGAGGCAAGCGGGTCACCTGCTGGAGTTGTGTGGAAGACGAGTCAGTCACTGGTTTTTGTAAGATGTTGAAGGGCTGAACGGAACAGGTCTGTAACCCGAGGACTCTGGTCTGTGATTTCCCTGACGCCCCCGTCTCTTCTTGAAATTGTCAAGTATGAACTGGAAGGCTCCTCAGTTCATAGGTTGTGTGTAGGTCGGCATAAACCCACTCACGACTGCGGATCCACAGAATGGTAGCATCATCTTTGCCCTTCGGGGCAGGACATGACTCTTCAGTAACTTTGTCTCCATAGCCGCTGTCTCCTGCATGAAGGCTCCGTGATTTTTGGCTCTGACCATTGTGAACCTTTTAACTGCCCCCCCCCGCCCCCACTACTGATTCTTGTCCTCCCGTCCATTCTCTGCTCAACTGCCGAAGTGTAGTGGCTCAGAGACCGTTTTGGCAGACTGCCAATCACTCCGTAGCTGTTGACCTTGATCAGATGAATGTTAATCTCCCCAGACCTCAGTCTAGCTGTCGGTAGAACTGGGAATGTCCGTACCTCCCCTGCAGGTGTGTCAGGGATGTGCGAATTAGTAACTGCAGCAGCTCCCGCTGAGCCGCGCCTGCTGCCTGCCGGAGACTTCTCGGCCCCACAGAAAGCACTTAGCATAGTGCTAAGGATTTAGCCAAACGCCCAGGAAATGTCAACTGCTGTTATTATCATATCTCTTATAAAAGTCCAATTTAATTAGGAGATCCCTTTCTTACATCCCTTCCCACTGTCTGCTAGAGATGGTTTAAGCTGGCAGGAAAGCTCTTTTTCAACCTGACACGGTTCTGGCTTTTCCTCTCATTCAAGGAGCCCTCCTCCGCAGCCCAGAGCGCCCGGCCGCGTTCTGCTGTGTGTCCCGTGTGCTCCTGCCTTCAGGTCTAGCTGGGGGCACTTTCCCACCCCGTTCTTCTGTTCCTGAGCATGGCAGCCGGGGCTCTCTTGCTCTCTGTGCCGCTCTGCGTGCTCAGGGGTAGCGGGCACTGCACCGGGCTCCCGAGACCGCTGGCTGATCCTTCAGACGCCACCTCAGCCTTTCTCTCACTCTGGCTTCAAGCAGTTGTCGTTCTGGAGGCTCTTCTGTCCTCTCCTGCTATCCTGGGCTCTCCCTGAAGGCAGAGCCCTTGTGTCCTGCGTCTGCTCCTCAGCACCTTGGGCGGGTGATTCCTGCAGGGCCGTGGCATGGCATGGTCCCCTACCGCAGCACATGACTGTTAAGGCAGTAAGAGGTCCTAACATTCCTTCCTTCCCACACCAGGATGCCGCACGGGGAGGTCAGGCGTGGGCACTGGGTCCCCGGCTCGCTCCTGTAGCTCCCAGAGATCCCTCTCTCCCGCTCAGCGGTGGTGTCAGGGTTCGTGTGTGTGGTGTCGTCAGGGATGGGGGAGCCTTCGTGGTCAGGACCTCAGCTCCTCCGTGTGCTCTGACGTGGAGACTACTGCTACGCATTGCTCTTTGTACTTCCTGCTGTTAATAGCTCCTGAAAGATTACGCAGGACACAGCTTTAAGTGTAATCACAAAGACCCTCAGTGTCTTCTTTTTTTATTATTATAATTTTTTTATTATGTTGCATTAGTCACCATACGTACATTATTAGTTTTGGACGTAGTGTTCCGTGATTCACTATTTGTGGATAACAACACCCAGTGCTCCATGCAATACGTGTCCTCCTTAATACCCACCACCAGGCTCACCCATTCCGCACCCCCCTCCCCTCCAAAACCCTCAGTTCGTTTCTCAGAGTCCACAGTCTCTCATGGTTTGTCTCCCCCTCCAAGTTCCCCCAACTCCCTTCTCCTCTCCATCTCCCCATGTCCTCTGTGTTATTCCTTATGCTCCACAAGTAAGTGAAACCTCTGATAATTGACTCTCTCTGCTTGACTTATTTCACTCGGCATAATCTCCTCTAGTCCTGTCCATGTTGACACAAAAGTTGGGTATTCATCCTTTCTGGATGGAGGCATAATACTCCATAGTGTATATGGACCACATCTTCCTTATCCATTCGTCCGTTGAACGGCGTCTTGGCTCTTTCCATAGTTTGGCGACTGTGGCCATTACTGCTCTGAACATTGGGGTGCAGATGGCCCTTCTTTTCACTATGTCTGTATCTTTGGGGTAAATACCCATTGTAATTACTGGGTCATAGGGTAGCTCTATTTTTAACTTTCTGAGGAGGCTCCACACTGTTTTCCAAAGTGGCTGCACCAACTTGTGTTCCCACCAACAGTGTGAGAGGGTTCCCCTTTCTCTACATCCTCTCCAGCACGTTTCTTGTCTTGCCAGTTTTGGCCATTCTAACTGGGGTAGGGTGGCATCTCAATGTGGTTTTGATTTGAATCTCCCTGATGGCTAGTGATGATGAACATTTTTTCATGTGTCTGTTAGCCATTTACAATAGCTCCAAGAACCTTAAGATACCTTGGAATAAACCTAACCAAAGAGGTAAAGGATCTGTACTCTAGAAACTACAGAACACTCATGAAGGAAATTGAAGAAGACACAAAAAGATGGAAAAACATTCCATGCTCATGGATTGGAAGAGTAAACATTGTTAAAATGTCTGTACTGCCCAGAACAATCTATACTTTCAACGCCATCCCGATCAAAATTCCAATGGCGTGGGAGGGGGAGACAAACCATGAGAGACTGTGGACTCGGAGAAAAAGACTCAGGGTTTTGGAGGGGAGAGGGGTGGGGTTGGGTGAGCCAGGTGGTGGGTATTACAGAGGGCACGTATTGCATGGAGCACTGGGTGTGGTGCATAAACAATGAATTCTGGAACACTGAAAAGAAGTAAAATGAAAAAAAAATACCAATGGCATTTTTCAAGGTGCTGGAACAAACAATCCTAAAATTTGTATGGAACCAGAAAAGACCCCAAATAGTCAAGGAAATGTTGAAAAAGAAAAACAAAGCTGGGAGCATCACGTTGCCTGATTTCAAACTTTACTACGAAGCAGTGATCACCAAGACAACATGGTACTGGCACAAAAACAGACACACAGACCAGTGGAACAGAGTGGAGAGAGAAAATATCCAGTGGGGAAAAAGACAATCTCTTCAATAAATGGTGCTGGGAAAGTTGGACAGCTATGTGTAGAAGAATGAAACTCGACCATTCTCTTACGCCATAAACTCGAACTGAATGAAAGACCTCAACGTGAGGCAGGAATCCATCCGAATCCTAGAGGAGAACATAGGCAGTAACCTCTTCGACATCGGCCACGGCAACTCCTTTCAAAACACGGCTCCAAAGGCAAAGAGAAACAAAAGCGAAAATGAACTTTTAGGACTTCATCAACATGAAAAGCTTCTGCACAGCAAAGGAAACAGTCAAGAAAACAGAGAGGCAGCCCGCGGAACGGGAGAAGACACTGCAAATGACAGTACAGACAAAGGGCTGGCATCCAAGACCTATAAAGAACTTCTCAAACTCAATACCCAATGGGCAGAAGACATGAGAAGACACTTCTCCAAAGAAGACCTACAAATGGCTCACAGACACATGAAAGAATGTTCAACGTCATTAGCCACCAGGGAGATTCAAATCAACGCCCCCCCCCCGCCGTGCCTTCTAAGTAAAGGTTTTAGTTCTGTTCTTCCAGGGGAATTAATCTTCAGTTGCCGAGTTGACTTGCCTGTACATACAGTAGAAAATCAGTCATGCCGGCAACGAGTAATGTTTGAGCATTTAGTTAGTAGTTTTTTCTGTGTTCTTTTAAAAGATTATTTCCCTCAGTTGTATACACTACCACCTATTTCTGTTTTTAGTGATACGGTTTTGTCCCTAATATTTACGTGTAAGGACGGTAAGAAGAAGCTGCCTAAGAAAGAAGGTTAGGGTTAGTGGTGGCTGTGTGAAGTCCTGTAAGCTACGGGGTAGAACTCTGGGGAACACAGGCTTGCAGCAGAAGGCTGAGTCTGGAGGGCCCAGTGGGGCCAGCCTCCTTCCCTCCTGCCCCCTCTCTCAGCTCTGGGTCTTACTGCCCTCTCTCTGGTCGCAGTTCTGTAGAAACAAAGGGCTGGGTCTGCGGGTGTGGTGCTGATTCCTGGTGGGGACAGGAAAACACCACGGAAGGACGCAGTGCAGTTCTGCCCGCCAGCGCATGCCGGCCGCGCTGTCCCATCCAGGCCTCCCGTGCTCACCAGTCGGGGCATAGCCTCTCCTTCGGGGGGTGGAATTGTGGCCGTGCGCGTGCCCCTGCATGTCGTGTGTGGCCTGCCGTGGACAGCCGTGTGCCTAAAGACTTGACTCTCTGGAGCCAGGCTGTCCGTCCGCTTCTGCATAGCCACGCACCCGTTGCGAGTCTGGATTTCTCTCGCAGGATTCTTGATGCTGCTTGTGGTAGAAACTGCAGCCGTAAGTGGCTGACTGTAGCCTACTGGCCCATTTAGTGGGAAAGTATAGGTGTAGATTTATTTTCGGATTCAGACTTCTTCTCTTAACTCTCTCCTCGGTTTCCTGCAAATTGATAGCTTCCCTGTGGTGGAAATATGGCCAGCCAGAATCAGCAGGCCTCTGTTCCCCTAGGTTTAAGATGAGGGAGAAGGGCGCGCAATTCTCTTTTTGACTGGAAATCTTGGTCCCGCCTCCCCGTCCCCAGCCACCTGCCCAAGACGGGTGGAGGGTGGCATTGTCTAGTCCTGAGCCTCAGGCCCACCTTGAGTCTGGGTCATTCCCACCTGGAGCACGTGCCCTCAGTGCTGCAGTGTGGGGTTCTGGTGAGGACCGTGGGGACATGGTTATCAGAAGTGGCATGAATGGCTGTTGGACTGTGAATGACCCATGTCCTCTGTGTGCTCCTTCAGAGAACCCTTCCCAGTCTGCTTGCAAGGACTCCTCCTGATTGTCGCCAGATTCTCCCTATGCTCCTTCCTCCTGCCCCACTGTGTTGCTGGGGTCCCCTGGGAGTCACTCTGCTGTGCCTCATAGTTTGAGGTCTGCTTTCCTAATGAATTTTTTATAAAAGATTTTCTTTATTTATTTGACAGGGAGAGATCACAAGTAGGTAGAGAGGCAGGCAGAGAGGGGGGGAAGCAGGCTCCCCACCGAGTAGACAGCCCGATGCGGGGCTCGATCTCAGGACCCTGGGATCATGACCTGAGCCGAAGGCAGAGGCTCAACCCACTGAGCCACCCAGAAGCCCCTTCTAATTGAACTTTTTTTTTTTTTAAGATTTTATTTATTTATTTGACACACAGAGAGAGATCACAAGTAGGCAGAGAAGCAGGCAGAGAGAGAGGAGGAAGCAGAGTCCCTGCTGAGCAGAGAGCCCGATGTGGGGCTTGATCCCAGGACCCTGGGATCATGACCTGAGCTGAAGGCAGAGGCTTAACCCATTGAGCCACCCAGGCACTCCCTAATTGAATTTTTAATCTACTGCTCGATTCAATTAGCTAGTATCTTGATGAGAATTTTTGCATCCATGTTAATCAGGGATATTGGTCTGTAATTCTCCTTTTTAGTGGGGTCTCTGTCTGATTTTGGTATCAAGGGAATGCTGACCTCATGGAATGAGTTTGGAAGTTTTCCTTCCATTTCTGTGTTTTTGGGGAACAGTTTCAGAAAAGTAGGTATTCACTCTTCTTCAAATGTTTAGTAGAATTCTCCTGGGAAGCCATCCGGCCCTGGGCTCTTGTTTGTTGGGAGATTTTTGACAACTGACTCAATTTCTTGAATGGTTATGGGTCTGTTCACATTTTCTCTTCCTGTTTCTGTTTTGGTAGTTCATATGTTTTTAGGAATTTATCCACTTCTTTCAGATTGCCTAATTTGTTGGCAGATAATTGCTTATTATATTCTCATATAATTGTTTGTATTTCATCAGTGTTGGTTGCAATCTGTCCTCTCTCATTTGTGGTTTTATTTATTTATTTATTTTTTGAGTCCTTTGTCTTTGCTTATTATAAGTCTGGCTAGGGGTTTATCAATTTTCTTAGTTCTTTCAAAGAACCAATTCCTAGTTTCATCGACCTGTTCTGTTGTTGTTGTTGTTGTTTTTTTTTACAAGTCAATTTTTATTTTATTTTATTTTTTATAAACATATAATATATTTTTATCCCCAGGGGTACAGGTCTGTGAATCGCCAGGTTTACACACTTCACAGCACTCACCATAGCACATACCCTCCCCAATGTCCATAACCCCACCACCTCTCCCAACCCCCCTCCCCCCAGCAACCCTCAGTTTGTTTTGTGAGATTAAGAGTCACTTATGTATTTGCAAACGACATATCAGATAAAGGGCTAGTGTCCAAAATCTATAAAGAACTTAGCAAACTCAACACCCAAAGAACAAATAAGCCAATCAAGAAATTGTTGTTTTTTTAAATTTCTGTATCATTTATTTTTGCTCTAATCTTATTTCCCTTTTGCTGGTTTTAGGCTTTATCTGATGTTCTTTTCCCCACTTCCTTTAGGTGTAAGGTTTGGTTGCGTATTGGAGACTTTTCTTGCTGTGTTTTTTTTTTTTTTTTTTTAAGATTTTATTGATTTGACAGAGAGACAGCGAGAGAGGGAACACAAGCAGGAGGAGAGGGAGAGGAAGAAGCAGACTTCCTGAGCAGGCAGCCTGATGTGGGCTCGATCCCAGTTTCCCTGGGATCTGAGCCGAAGGCAGATGCTTAACGACTGAGCCACCCAGGTGCCCCACTTTTCTTGCTTCTTGAGGAAGGCCTATATTGCTATATACTTCCCTCTTAAGACAGCGTTTGCTGCACCCCAAAGGTTTTGGACTGTCATGTTTTCATTTTTACTTGCTTTCATGTATTTTAAAAAATTTCTTTTTTAATTCCTGGTTAACTCATTTATTCTTTAGTAGGATGTTCTTTAACTTCCACGCATTTGTGGTCTTCCCAAATTTTTTCTTGTGGTCGACTTCATGCTTCATTGTGTGGTCTAAAAGTGTGCATGGGATGATCTTAGTCTTTTTGTATGAGTTGAGTCCTGATTTGTGACCCAGTATGTGATCTGTTCTGGAGAACATCCCATGTTCACTTGAGAAGAA
Organism: Enhydra lutris kenyoni; assembly: GCF_002288905.1. Classification (NCBI taxonomy): domain Eukaryota; kingdom Metazoa; phylum Chordata; class Mammalia; order Carnivora; family Mustelidae; genus Enhydra; species Enhydra lutris. The sequence continues at coordinate 3,491,193 of NW_019154098.1, forward strand.
TGTGTATTCTGCTTTAGGATGAAATGCTCGGAATATATCTGTTAAGTCTACCTGGTCCAGTGTGTCATTCAAAGAGGTTGTTGATCTCCTGCTTAGATGATCTGTCCATTGCTGTGAGTAGGGTGTTAAATTCTTCTACTACTATTGTATTGTTATCAGTGAGTTTAAGTTTATTATTAATTGATTTATATATTTGGGTGCTCCCAAGTTGGGGGCATAAGTATTTATAATTGTTAGATCTTCTTGTTGGATAGACCCCTTTATTGTGATATTGTGTCCTTCTTCATCTCTTATTACAGTCTTTGGTTTAAAACGAGTTTGTCTGATAAAAGGATAGCTACTCCAGCTTTCTTTTGATGTCCATTAGCATGAGGGATGGTTTTCCAGCCCCTCATTTTCAATCTGGAGGCGTCTTTGGGTCAAAATGAGTCTCTTGTAAGCTGCATATCTATGGGTCTTTTTTTCTTAATCCATTCTGATACCCTATGCCTTTCGATGGGAACATTTGGGTCATTCAGAGTAAGTATTGGGAGATATGAATTAGTGCCATCGTATTACCTATAAAGTCACTGTTCCTGCAGATTGTCTCTGTTCCTTTCTGGTCTTTGTTACCTTTGAGTTCTTTCCCACTGAAAGGGTCCCTTTTAATATTTCTTACAGGACTAGTTTAGTGTTCATGAACTCCATTAGTTTTGCTTGTCTTGGAAACTCTTTATCTTTCCTTTTATTTTGGATGACAGCCTTGCCCGATAAGGTATTCTTGGCTGCATATTTTTCCCTTTTAGCACGTTGAATATATCATGTCAGGCCTGCCAGGTCTCTACGGACAGATCTGAAGGTTAAGGACCTTTTGTCTTGAGCTGCTCAGAAATCTCTCTTTATCTCTGTATTTGCAAGTTTCACTATGATGTGTTGTGGTGTTGACCTGTTTTTGCTGATTTTGAGGGGAGTTCTCTGTGCCTGTTGGACTTGAATGCCTTTTCCCCTTCCCAGATTAGGGAAGTTCTCAGCTGTAATTTGTTCAAATAAACCTTCTGGCCCCATTCCCTCTCTCCTGTTCTGTGACTTTTTTGATACAGATATAACTGTGCTTTGTGGAATCACTGAGTTCCCGAAGACTACTTTCCTGATCTAATAGTTTCCTTTCCCTGTTCAGCATCAATATTCTCCATAATTTTCTCTTCCGTATCACTTATATGTTCCTCTGTTTCTTCCATCCTCATTGTGGTTACATCCAGTCAGTTTTGCCTCTCAGTTACGCTGTTTATTCTTTAGATCTTCTATCTCTGCAGCAAGTGTTTCTCCAGTGTCTTTTATGCCTTTTTCAAGCCCAGCTGGTATTATGACTGTTGTTCTACATTTTTGTTCAGGTCTATTGCTTATATCTGTTTTGAGCAAATCCCTATTATTTCTTCTTGATCTTTCTTTTGGGGCGAATTCCTCCATCTTGTCATTTTGTCTAGGTGTCTATCTTTTGCATATTATGAAGGCTTGCTGTGTTTCCTGCTCCTGGGAGTCATGCTGTATTAAGAAGAGGTCACACACTGACCAGGCCCTGGCATGTTAGGAGGTGTTTATCATGTGTGCTGTGTGCTCTCTGCTCTTTCCCACAGGTCAGCCCTCTATAGAGTTCCTCCTTGCTTGCCGTGGGGAATGTTTGGATCTTTAAGTAGGTGTGCTTTGATTTATTTATTAAAATAAGTCTGGTTAAAAACAAAAAGAAATCCTGATCCAAAAAAGAGAAAAGGAATGAAAACCCCAAACTGACAAACAAAAAGCTGTAAGCCTGATTCCAAAGAAAAAGAAAGGAAAAGAATTGCCTGATGCAAAAAAAAAAGAGAAAAGGAAATGAAAAAAGAAATAAGCAAAAAATTACAAGCCTGATTCCTGAAGTGGGGTAGGCCTGGTCCTTTTTTCTGCCAGATGTGAAGCTGACGCTTTGGAGCACCGTATGATCCTTAGACTTGGTGTGTGTGTGTGTGGGGGGGGTCTGTGCTGGTCCTCCGGGAGAGAGGCCTGCTGTGCTGGCTCAGTCACGCCTACCCTGGGCACAGGGGACGGGGTTTGGGGTAAGCGGCTCTAGCCTCCACTGGAGATGCTGTGCTTCTCTCTGCAGCCCCAGCATGCTGGAGGGTGGGTGGGTGTGGAAGACAGCATCACTCTGCTCTCTGTTCCCTGGGGAGGGGAGCTCAGGCCTGCTGCTCTTCAGGAGGCCCTGGCAGGGAAGGGAATAATCTCCTCTCCTGTGTTTTGGACTTTGATGAGATCCCTGCCCTTAGCCTGTCTATGCCTGGCTGTTGGCTCCCTGCTGCCGCAGTTCTGTGTTTTGTCTCTGGCTCATGGCTGGGATTCAAAACTCCAAATCCTAAAGGACCCGGCAAGGTGGGGACCCACTCCCTCACTCTGGAGGAGAGCCTTGCAGCAATGTGTCTGGTGCCATTTTGTCCCAGAAAAGCCATTACTGGGCCGTGCAGGTGCTTGGAGTCTGTGTGAAGCAAAGTGAGAAGCTGCGACCAGGTTGTCTGCCCTTTGTGTGTGCTTTTGTCCCTTGCTGATGCCGCCTGGTGGGCCTTTTTGTCCTTGGGAGAGGCAATACAGCCTCTTCCAAATGGACTCCAAGAGGGGAATGTTCTGTCCCTGTACCACACTGCCTGCTCCTGGGCCTCCACTCTCCCCAGGAGCACCGCTGCCTGCCTGGTTCAACTCTGAGGAATGGCGTGGACTCTAAAACCTCGGAATTTGAGCTCCTCTCTTTGTAAAAATCCTCCATAGTTCCTTGTGATTCCCCGATCAGTGGTTATGGGGCGGTGTTTTTCTTGCACTAACCCGATGCTCTGCTATCTCTCCCCACACCCCTCTCTCTTTCTCTTTCCACGAAAAGTGGTCTCTTCTCTCTGCAGCACCGCGGCTTTTCTCTCCCCCAATTCATATCCACACCTCGTACCTGCCTCTCCCTCTAATTGTGCAGGTTGTTCTCTTAATCCTCAGATCGATTTCCTGGGCGTTCAGGATGATTTGCTGGCGGTCTAGCTATATGAGAGGGGATGAGGCAAGCCCAGGGTCCCCCCGTTACTCTGACATCTTAACTCCCTCCTCTCCTAATTGGATTTTTAAGTTGAAGTGTAATTGATATAATAGCCTATTAGTTTCAGGTGTACATCAGAGGGAGTTGATTTTTTTTTAAATATACAATAGCAGGTGATCCCCATGATGGGTCTAGTTACCATCTGTCATCACAGGGCAATGTTACCGTGTTCCCTGTGCACACGTGACATCCCTGTGACTTATTTATCTCACAACTGGAAATTGAGTTCCTGAAGGGTAAAGACTGTCAACTTTTCTCCCCACAATGCTGGCAAGTGACAGATGCTGAACAGATGCTTCGGAGGGCAGCAAGCAGGGAGCCCGGGCTCCACGTCCAACACACCTGGCTTCTAGCCGGGGCTGTGCTGCTGAGTCACCGAGTGGTAAGTGGCCGTAGGTGGATTTTGCTTCTGTGAACTACATTTCCTTACCCAGAGAACAGGTATAATGACGTGTCCTTTTGTAGGGCGATGTGAGGATTCTTTGGGTGCCTAGCATGGTATCTGAGAAGAATTAAAGCTGATGGCTCTGACATGCGTGAAGTAGGGTTCAGACCCACTGCAGCTTCAGCTGTGTCCCCCCGCCCCGCGCCTCCCCCCCTGCCCACCTCCATCGCAAACTGAGTGTCCTGATAGGGTTCAACTTATTAAAACAGTAACCAAAGAGAATTCATACAGTAATTTGTTTCTAATAAACTGCTTTTAAAAAGTGATATAAAATTCACCTTTGGCTCATTTTTTTGTTTTTGAATCTGTTTGGTTCCGTTACTGCTTGGTTCTAGCCTCTTTGCAGAATCTCGCTCTTTGCTGCTGCGTCGGTTCCTCCACTGAAGAGATTTGCCACGTGCTGGTCTTAGCGACTCCCGAGAAGCTCACACAGACGTGCATGTGCGCAGGTGGGGTGAGGGGCGGTGCCCTTGGCCTCGGACCTGGGCCCTCGGGAAGCCCGCAGTAAGAGCTGCTGATGCGAGTTAGGGGGCTCGTGGCCGACTCCGCACTTTCAGGTTGAGTGCGTATTCCTTTCTGGGGCATTTCTTGCCCCTCTGTCTGGTCCTCCCTGTAAAGCTGGGACAGACGGACTGAGGGGCCGGTCTCCAGAGGAACAGGCCTGGGGCCAGGTGCATTCACTCTCCTGCCCTGCCTTTTCTTCGGAGCCCGTGACGACCTGCGGTGCATTGCCCGGTTCGCCGTGTGTCTCCTTCACGGGCAGTGATGTGCACCTTCTGTCAGGTAAGGATGAGGTTTTGTTCGCTGCTGTGCTGTGCCCCGAGTGTCTTTTTATTCAAATGTAATTAATACAAATGTCACGTACAATATAAGGATGCAATGATTCTGTCTCTCGGCGCTCATCAAGACAGGTGTGCTCTTCCTCCCCATCACCCATTTGCCCCATCTCCCCACCCACCAACCCTCTGGCCAGCACCAGTATGTTCTCTGAATTTAAGAGTCTGGTTTTCTCTTGTTTCTTAAATTCCACTTACGAGTGAAATCAGATGGTATTTGTCTTTTTCTGTCTTATTTCACTTAACATAAGATCCTCTGGTCCATCCATGTTGTTGCAAATGGTAAGATTTTATTCTTTCTGATGGCTGATGTTCCACTGTACACACACTACATCTTCTTCATCTGTTCATCTGTGGATGGACCCTTGGGTTGCTTCCATGTCTTGGCTATTGTGAATAATGCTGCAGTAAACACAGGGGTGTTTTTGTTTTCTTTGGGTAAATATCCAGCAATGGAATTATTGGATCATATGGTGGTATTTCTCTTGATGATTTTTTGCGGAGCCTCAATACCCCATCCCGTTTCGCAGAGTCGCTGTGCCGGTTTGCATTCCCATCCACAGCGCCTGAGGGTTCCTTGCTCGCCACATCCTTGCCAACACTTGTTGGTTCTTGTGTTTCTGATTTTAGCCATGCTGACAGGTGTGAGGTGGTCTCTCGTTGTGGTTCTGAACTGTATTTCTCTGATGATTAGTGCTGTTGGGTATCTTTTCATATGTCTGTTGGCCATCTGGATGTCTTCTTGGAAAAATGTCTGTTCATGTCTTTTGCCCATTTTAATTGGGTTGTTTGTTTTTTTTCGGGGGGGGGTTAAGTTACATAAGTCTTTTGTATGTTTTGGATATTGACCCCTTACTAGATACATAATTTGCAAATATCTTCTCCCATTCAGTAGGTTACCCTTTTGTCATGGTTTCCTTCATGAAGCCTTTTTATTTTGATGTAGGCCCAATAAATTTAATTTTGCTTTTGTTTCCCTTGCCTCAGGAGACACATCTAGAAAAATGTTCCTATGGCTCATGTAAAAAAAAAAATTAATGTTTTCTTCCAGCTGTTTTTTGCCTATGTTTTATAATTTCAAGCCTCATAGTTAGGTCTTTGATCCATTTTGAATTTATTTTTGTGTATGGTGTGAGAAAGTGGTCTAGTTTAATTCTTGCACATGCAGCTGTCCAGCTTTCCCAGTGTACTTGTTGAGGAGACTGTCTTTCTCCCATTGGATGTTCTTTCCTGCTTTGTTGAAAATTAATTAACTGTATAGTTGTGGGTTTATTTCTGGGCTCTCTGTTCTGTTCCATTTATTTATGTGTATTTGTGCCAGTACCATAATGTTTTGATTACTACAGCTTTGTAGTGTATCTTGAAATCTGAGACTGTGGTGTCTCTAGCAAGTTTCTTTTTCAAGATTGCTTTGGCTATTTAAGGTCTTTAGTGTTCCATACAAATTTGAGGAAGACTTGCTCTAGTTCTGTGAAATAGGTTGTTGGTATTTTAATAGAGATTGCATTAAATCTCTAGATTGCTCCGGATGGCACGGACATTTCAACAATATTGGTTCTAATTCATGAGCATGAAATGTCTTTCCATTTGCTTGTCATGTTCAATTTCTTTCCTCAAAGTCTTACAGTTTGGGGGGGAGGCCTTTTACCTCTGTGGTTAAGTTTACTTCTAGGTATTTTATTTTTGGTGTAGTTGTGAGTAGGATTGTTTTTCTTAATTTCTCTTTCTGCTGCTTCATTATAAGGATAGAAATGCAACAGATTTCTGTGTATTAATTTTGTATCCTACAACCTTACTTAATTCATTTATCAGTTCTAATTTTTTTTGGTGGAGCTCTTAGGGTTTTGTATGTATAGTATTGTGTCATCTGCAGATAGTGGAAGTTTTACTTCTTTCTTATTGCCTTCTTACTGCTGTGAACTGTCGCCAGGGGTCACAGTCCCTGAGGGAGTGGGCAGACAGAGCAGCAGTGCGTGAGGTCAGTACAGGGTGAAACACGAGCCCAGAAGGAGTCTGGGAAAGTTCATTTATTTTTAAGAGTGGACATTGATTATACTTGTAATCAAAAGTAATTGTTGAACGCAAATCAAAACCACAGTTGGTGCCGCCTCACACCCACTAGGACTGCTGTTACCAGGAAGGTGGAAAGCGAGTGTTGGGTGAGGATGTGATGTTGGGCCCTCCTTACCTGGCTTGTGGGAGTGCCTGCAGTGCGGACTGCTCTAGAGGACAGTCCGACCGTTCCTCATAGAGTTAGTTACCTGGTCACCCACAGCTCCACTCCTGGGTTCACCTGAGAACCGGGAAGAGGCATCCCAGCAGATACCTGGGCACGCATGGTCACAGCGGCCAAAACCAAGTGGGCGAGTGGATGAAGCTGGTGGGCTGTCTGCACAGGGGACCGTTGACACGTGCTGCAACACAGATGACCCTTGAAAATACGTTGCATGAAGCACGATCTCCCCAGAACAGCTAAATCCATGAAGACGGGGTGCACATGGGCAGTGTGTGAGGGGCGGGGCCGCTGGTATGAGGAGCAGCTGCTTAGTGGGCGGGTGGGAGGTTTTGTTTTGGGGTGATGAAAAGTTGGACGGAGTGTCGGTTGTGCAGTGTATCGTGAATGCACTAAATGCTACTGACGTACTCATTTTAAAATGGTTCCTTTTGTGTCAAGTCAAATTCACCTCCATAAAAAAAGTTACTGAAAATGTTTAAGTCCCCACGATCACTTGGAAGGGCTGGTCTGAATGCTGAAGTCCATGAGCGAGCAGGCAGCCTCCTTCCCCGGGTGGCCGCTGCCTTTGTAGGTTAGGCCGGTGGCTGATCTGCTAGCAAGAGCGGAGACGCGCCCCTTCAGGAGCAGGAGTGAGGCCCGCGCTCTTCTCGCCTCCTTCCAGCCACCGTGCAGCCGGCGGCCTCCTCTCCTGCACCTGCCGCGTGCGCTTGTGCAAACCCGCCCCCCTCCACTCAGCCTTCCTGCTGCCGCGGGTCTACCCGGAGCAGAGCGCTGCTGGGAAAGGGAAACTTGGCCTCTCAGCAAGTCACCAAGGGATGGAAGATGTCCCTGTGTGTTACAGCTTCCCAGCAGAAGTACTGGGTCAGCCTGTGTGTGGCCTTTCACTTTGGAAAGGAAGAGAAATGTGTATCCGTGGCTTCTGGAATATTGCCTTTCATGCCTGGCTTCACTCCTGAATTTCCACTTGTCTTTGAGGTGGTTCTGTTCCCATACCTTCGTGATGCTGTAGATTCAGCGAGCCCAAATGGAAGCTGCTCTGTTCCCATACCTTCGTGATGCTGTAGGTTCAGCCCAAATGGAAGCTGCCTTGACATCAGGCAGGCCTAGGTTTGAGGCCCACAAGAGGCTCTGTGGCGTGGGACCACTGACCACGGCTCAGCACTGTGGTTTCCACCCACACAGAGTGACAGCCACTAGGCCCGTCCTGGGGGGGCTCCGAGGGTCAGGGAGCTGGTGCGGGCAGAGTGCACGCTGGGTTTTGGTGGGCGGGGGGCATAGGTGCAAGGTAGCTCCTGGTTTCTTGCCTAACCCCTTACTAAACCACTCCCCGTGGTCTGTGAAATCTTCAAGAAAACCTTTGATACAACCGTGTGTCCTTCACGTCATCGTGCATGTCACTGTTGGGCCCCCAGAGGCTTAGCTTTCTGCTCGCACCTGCGGGACATTGCTGTTGGCCTTGGCCCATGCCCCACCTTGAACCTGACTTGAGTTCTAAGTCCCAGATTCGTCCCCCAGATGGTGGCCTTGGGAAACCTCGTATCTCTGTGAAAGTAAAGGCGGCTGGGAGCAAACACGTGGTCTGATTGAGTCCTCTGCCTGTACTGTCCTTGGTGGTGTGATGATGACACGGTGGCCTGGGGTCTAGGTGAGCCAAATAGCAGTGATCCTTAACGGGAGACTGGGGACGCGTCGCTGCGCTCTAGCTGTAGAGAGGAGGAGACACCTGCTCCTGGCTGAGCTGGGAGAGGTTTTGGGTGACTGTCCAGCTCAGGCTCCGTCCCGGGCTCCGAAAATGAAAGCCACCGTTCCTTCCCTGGGCAGGAGGCGGTAGGCACATGTGGGGGAAGGCAGGCTGGTGGGCGAAGTCCTCGGGGCAGGCCTCGAGCTGGCCCTGCTGCCCCGCTGAGCCTGCCCTCCTCCTCGCTGCAGTGGCCTTCGGGGCCTCAGCTGACGTCCCTCATTGGAGTGGCTTGTCACCCAGGTCACCAGGCGGCGGAGTCCTGCCCTGGGAACTGCAGCCTTACCTCTATGGTCTCGTCTGTGCCGCGACTGTGCGTGTTCATGGGCCCTTCCCTGTGCGTCCGCAGTCCTGCCCTCCCTTCCGCGAACCCTGGGCCCAGAAGGCAAGGACTCCGCGATTCTGCAGGTGTCACCCCGTGCACGTTCTGTTCCGGACTCCGCACGCTGGGCTCTGCCGCCCGCCTGCTGTGACCTTTGGCGGGGGGGGGGCGCTTCAGCTCCAGGAGCTCGGTGTCCTCGTTTGTGCCTCAGGGACTGCAGGACCCGTGCCCCAGAGTGGATGTCAGGACTGGGTCTGCCCATCCTGGCACGGCTCGTGCTCCACCGTAAGCACCTGCTGATGTCGTCCGGAGGTGCGGCCTCCCTCCCTGCAGGGCCGGCTCAGCTGCACTTGGCTCACCTGCGGCAAGGTGTGGCAGGTCAGGTGTGCGGTGTGGCCTTGCCGTTCTGGGAGCTCCCAGGAGACTAGGGAGAGGAGCCGGCACTGCCAGTGGCTGTGCAGGGAGATGGCCGTGAACCACGTGTCAGGCAGGGGTGGGAAAGGAGGCATCCGAAGGGGAAAACAGGCATGTCTCGGGTCTGGCAGGGTGTGGCGGGGGAGGAGAGGGACGTGGCAGGTCCATCCTGGGTTCCCCCAGATACCAAGTCATGTCCCTGGGCCTTGAGGGCAGTAGCTGCTTGTTAGACAAGTCCAGGGCTCGGGACAAGTCTGAGCCAGAGTAGGAGACACGACCGTGGGCAGCAGGTGGGGGAGAGCACTGGGCATTCGGGGAGCCGTGCTGCTGGAGGGGTGCCACGGGTCTGGGTCCGCCGCGGGTCTGGGTCCACAGTGTCTGCAGTGGGGGGGCGTGGGGAGCAGCTCAGCGAGGATTGGACGCGGTGGGGCGGCGTATGGAAACCGAGGGTCATCAGAGCTGACAAAACTGTTAATGGCAGGGAGTTCTGGGAGGAAAAATGGGGCAAGTATCCCCCAAATCCAGCCGCTGTTGGCAACCCTGGGAAGTCTGGTATGGGAGGTTTTCGCAGCATGTACGGGTGGGCAGAAGCCGGATCGTGAGGTGCTTCAGAGCCACGGGGAGACCAGCAGCGAGCGGACACTTGTTGCTCTGTCGCGGGGTCCGGCGATCCGACGTTGGAGAAATGAGGCAGAAGCGGGAAGCGGGTCTTGTGCAGGTTCGTGTCCCCGCTGCCCAGAGCCAGCCCGGCTGTGGGAGCTGCGCGGCACTTGTCTGTCCCACACTCTGAGGGGAGACCCAGCCATTTCCCTCTTTCTCACTTTTGTGCTTCTTGTTCTCACTGGAGGTTAAAGGTAGCAGCTCTTCACCTGAGGTGATTTTATTAGGTGAGGTAGTTTGAGTTTCTCCAAAAATGTCTCTTTGTTAATTAAACCTAAAGTTTCTAATAGGATTTCTAAGTCCATTCCCATTTTACAGTCCTTTTTTTGGGCCTGGAGCTAATAGGCTTTTGCTTGACGTTGCTTCTTGAGCTTGGAACTGCTAATTATAGTCTCATCTCTCTCTCTCTGTCTCTCCCCCCACCCTTGATTTTCCCTTTAAGATGCAATTTATTGAAACAAAGAGTATGACGTTGAATGGAAATTTTGGTGTGTTTCTAAGTATAGTCAGATTGACGTGATTTTAGGACTTAAATGGCCCCTAAAATGTCAGCTTCTGTGTGAGACACACAGCGTAGTTTTCTGAACCCGTTGGTCCCGCTGCCTGCCACCCTTGCCATCACGAGTGACGTTACTCATTTGGTGTTTCATTCATTCACATGTTGGCTCATCTGGCCCCGAGATGGCGTCAGACCCCAGTGTCCCTGTCAGTAAGTGGCCAGAACAGGCTGTAGGAAACCGGAGGCTCGGTCTACCCGCTGACCAGCGGCTGCTGTCCTCGTCTGAGTGCGCCCTGGGTTCAGGACTCCAGCCTGGGTTCTGGCCTTGGAAGAGGTCAGTCTGTCTCCAAGGAGCTTACCCCCTAAGTTAGAACCTGACGGTTTGACTCAGGGAGTCATGGTCAAGTGGGTGGGCGTGGTGTACGGGTGGGGGGCTGGGTATGGTGAGCGTCTCAGTCAGGGCAGGCTGCACCCGTGCCTGCCATCAGCACACCGTCCTCGTCTACATAGTTCCAACCCTGTTTAACAGTTTACATGACCTCAAATTCACCATTTTAATCACTTTTCAGTGTGCAATTCAGTGGCATTGAGGTCGTTCACAGTGTCATGCATCCACTTCCGCCGCCTGTCCCAAGACCTTCGTGCTTCTGATGCTCCCGTCCTCCCACAGCTGAGTGATCCGGCAGCAATGGCCAGGCTACGTGGAGTTTTTGGGTCACTCTTATTCCTTAACTGTTCTGGGACGCCTGTGCGTGATGCCTGGACTTGGGAGTACAGATCAGAGAAGACAGGTCCAGTCTCTATAGAAGTCAGATTAATAAGGGGGACCAGGACTGGCCGAGGTGACAGAGTGTGGAAGAGTCTTCTATGCAGGGGAAGCGGCAGGGTAGCTGGGGAAAGATGGGCTGAGCGTGGCAGCAGCCCGGGGTGGGAGAGGCAGGGGTTGTGGCTGGAAAGAAGATGGCAAGGGAGGCTGGCCCTATAGCCTTTATTGAGGTTTTCCTCCAGTAGCAAACTGAGCATTTCAGTCCTTCTTGATTATACGTGGGGTCTCCAGGTGTACTTGGGGTCTGCAGGTGCACTTGGGTCCACAGGTGCACTCGGGTCCGCAGGTGCAGTGCAGTACTTGGGGTCCGCAGGTGCACTTGGGTTTGCAGGTGCAGTATAGTACTTGGGGTCCGCAGGTGCAGTGTGGTCTGCAGGCGCACTCGGGTCTGCAGGTGCAGTGCAGTACTTGGGGTCCGCAGGCGCAGTGGGGTCCACAGGTGCACTTGGGTCCGCAGGTGTACTCAGGTCCGCAGGTGCAGTGCAGTTCTTGGGGTCTGCAGGCGCAGTGGGGTCTGCAGGTGCAGCATGGTAAGTGCTGGCACTTACGGACTGACAGGCGCAATGTGTCACGTAGTGGGACTGGTATCATGAGGTACCGCCATCTGGGAAGGGCTGGAGGGATGCCTCTGTCCAGAACAGGTGAGCTGGGGGTGTGGAGAGAGCTGTCAGGTCCTCGCTGCTGGATCTCCTGCACTTGGCCCGGGGGTGCTGCTGGGGGTCAGGAACCAGGCTTTCTTGGTTCGTGTCTCGGTGTGTGTGCCTGCTCTGGACCATGTCTTCTTGTGTCCTGGCCCCCCGTTTGAGCCGATGCTTGTCTGTAACCTCCGACCTCGTGCTGCTCAGGTGTGGATCTGGAGCCTGTTGTGGCCTCTTGGTGGCCCAGTGGTGGCCCGGTGGCATGGCTGAGTGAACAGTTACGTCTGAGGCAGGAGGACCAGGGACCCTCTGCTCCTTGCTGTGTCTCTGAGCAGCGGCCTCTGCCTGGCGAGCAGGGCTGAGACTGACGTCGAGGGTCACGTGGGCGGGGCACACTTCTGCAGGTGCCTGGGGCACAGCCCGCAGCCGTGGGTGCCTCAGATGGCCCTGAGCCACAGAGGACTTGCTGAACGGAAGAGTCCGGGAGGGCTGAGGCGGCTGGTCTTAGAGGAGGTCCAGCTGGGCTCCCGCGGGCTTCTCAGGTGTGGGCAGTGACATGTTTACGTCGTCCATCGTCAAGCAGGGACGGAATGGCCCCGTGTGACTCAGTGGGACAGCGAACGGGCACTGACACTGCGGCGGCGCACGTGGGCCGGCACTGGGGGCTCGCACTGTGTTGGCAGCAGCCCCCGATGTCCTCTCACAGCTCGGGACAGCCCGTTTCTCTGGGGTCTGCTCCCGGTCGCTGGCCGGTTCGCCGGGGCTTGAGGAAGAAGCGGCCCGTCCAGCAGGCCACGGCCCGCGTTGCAGTTCCGCGTGTGAGCACACGGGGGTGCCCGTTCTCAGCGGACGCTTCTCGCCGCCGTCCCTGGGCTCCTGCAGGAAGGCGGGTTTGGAAATAGACAGAGGTGCGCTCCCCCTTCCGCATTTACAGATAACGCTGGAGTTTCTTTGGATTTGCAGAGCCAGAGACCTGTTTCCTTCCCTCCTTTAGCTGAATGGCTTGGGTGAGACGCAGGAGTTCTGGGTTTACCGGTGAAGTTCTGCTTTATTTAAAGCGCAGGCCCTCCTCTTCCTTGCCTAATACCCCTTACCACAGACGTGACTGGGAGGCAGGCAGGGGGGAGGCAAGCCAGCCTTTGCAGGGAAGACACCCTGCGGTCGCCGGGCGGCTGGACACCGTGTTGTGTAGGGGAGAGGTCGTCTTGGACAAGAACTGGGTGAACACTGAGAGATGTGCCGCCCAAGCAAGGCACCATGCCAGCGGCACCAGCGCACAGAGGCGGCCGAGGTCCCGCCCTCGGGGACCTGCATGCGGTCTAGCAGGCCCGGGGAGCGGCGGTGATGAGTACATGCAGGCATTTTAGATCCGAAGTGACCTAAGTGTCTTGAGATTTATGGGGAAGAAGGAGAAGGACAGGGAAGAGAGGCTGGAGAGTTCTGTGGTGAATGGGGCCGGGGGGTTCCTGCCCAGCCTGGCTTCCCACTTCCTGGTTCTGGGGTCCACTGGGCATCAGGCTTCAGTGGGGACAGGGACTGGGGTGTGGTCACTGTGGCCTCTCGAGTGCCCGGGACTTCATGCCTGTGCAACTGTAGGTGCTTTTGCGATGTGTGTTGAAGAAATCAGTGAATTTGGGGCAAGTTGCCCGACTTCCACGAGGGGTAGTTTGTTAAGTTGTAAACTCATATGAAGTCAGAAGTTGGTCCTTGCATACAGGTTTAGGGGAAGAAATGTAGGAGAACAGCTCAGTACAGTACTTGGCATGTGCTAGACGCTCACAATGTGACTGCAGTTTTCTTGGGACAGTTTGCCTGTGGCTGCTGCAGAGTGGATCAGCTGGCAAGACCGGAGCGGGGGGTACTGAGTTATCAGCTGTAGTTTCCCTTAGAAGCAACGTGTTTATCAAAGAAATATTGCATTTAGTAAAAATGTGTATGTCTCTTATTTCTACTGCACCAAAACCCATAAACTCTGTGACTTAAAACAACACACACTTTTTTCCTTATTTCATATAATATCTTTTTAAATAATTTTTAATTTTATTTTTTCAGTGTTCCGAGATTCGTTGTTTATGCACCACGCTCAGTGCTCCATGCAATCCGTGCCCTCCTTAATACCTACCACCAGGCTCACCCATCCCTCCTCCCCCTCCAAAACCCTCAGTTTGTTTCTCAGAGTCCACAGTCTCATGGTTTGTCTCCCCCTCTAATTCCCCCCACCTCACTTCTCCTCTCCATCTCCCCATGTCCTCCGTGTTATTCCTTATGCTCCACAAGTAAGTGAAACCATATGATAATTGACTCTCTCTGCTTGACTTATTTCACTCAGCATAATCTCTTCCAGTCCCATCCATGTTGATACAAAAGTTGGGTATTCATCCTTTCTGATGGAGGCATAATACTCCATAGTGTATATGGACCACATCTTCCTTATCCATTCGTCCGTCGAAGGGCGTCTTGGCTCTTTCCACAGTTTGGTGACCGTGGCCATTGCTGCTCTGAACATTGGGGTACAGATGGCCCTTCTTTTCACTCCATCTGTGTCTTTGGGGTAAATACCCAGTAGTGCAATGCAGGGCCGTAGGGAAGCTCTATTTTTAATTTCTTAAGGAATCTCCACACTGTTTTCCAGAGTGGCACACACTTATTGTATTACATTTCTTGGGGCCAGAAGACTCACCAAATGAAAGTAAAGGCCTGCCTTCCTTCTGGAGGCTTCCAGGAAAGGTCTGCTTGCCTGCCGGTTCCAGCTTCTATACACGGTAACTTTCCATGGCTCCCGGCTGCGTCCTCCCCCTGGGATGTCTGTGCTGGTGTCTCTTCAGCCATCTCTGGCTCACCTGCCTCCCTCCTTCCCTTCAGAAGGTCCCTTGTGATCCCTCTGGGTGATCTCCTTATGCTGGGACCCTTAACTGGATCCCATCTGCAAAGGGCTTTTTACCTGTAAGGGACCGCATTGGTAGGTTCTGGGGACGAGCAGTGGGCATTATCTGCCCTACCACAATGTGCAAATGTTTTGACCCCAAAATACCATATTTACTTTAAAAAACAGAAATGGCCTAGTGCACAAAGATGTATATATTAGGTCATTTGTCCTAGCATTATTTGTAACACCAGACTTATCATGAGCAATATGGACATCCAGTAATAGGCAATTAGTTAACAAAATTAGGATATCTGTATGATAGAGGACATTAAAAAAGAAGATCTAGAAGGACCTGTATTAACATGGAAAGATACCCATGATTAAGTGATCAAAGGTGTTACCAAACCGTATGAACGATAGGATCCCATTCGCAAAGATCCCCCACCTTCGTGCGTATGTGTGCATAGAAAAAAGACCAGAAGAATATACGCCAAGATGTGAACAAGGCTTATTTCTGTGTTTGGAGATTACAGGTGATTTTTTTTTGCTTCTCTGTGTTTACTCATGTTTTGACAGTGAAATGTTATAAAAAGAACCCATTGGGTTTTTGTTTGTTTGTTTTTTAAGAAAAATTACTGAATTGAGCAAAAAAGAATTTTATGATCTAATGCAGGTATGGCATCTGAAGTCTGACTTTGAACTGGATTTTTGTTTGAATTGAGTCTTTACACCCAAGTTGGCTGGCGGCCGTCTCCCTTGCGCTCCCACGTGTCCCATGGGGTCTAGTTCTTCTCCTGACTCTTTCCTTAGCCACGCGCTCCTCCTGTCCTCCACGGACAGTGGCAGCTCAGCCCGTCCCTCTTCTACGCGGAGAGGAGCAAGAAGGCTTTTGAAGAGAAAAGGAGGGCCTTTCCACCCGGGCCACGGGATAATGGTTTTATGGTCCTTTTATTGGAGGTGCTTTCCTTCCATATTAACATTTTTGTCAGTTCTTTCTGCTTTTCACATTTTACTTTTTAAAAAGATTTTATTTATTTATTTGACAGAGAGGCACAGTGAGAGAGGGAACACAAGCAGTGGGAGAGGGGGAAGCAGGCTTCCCGCCGAGCAGGGAGCCCGATGCGGGACTCGATCCTAGGGCTCTGGGGTCATGACCTGAGCGAAAGGCGGACACTTAACTGAGTGAGCCACCCGGGTGCCCCTCACATTTAAAAAAAAAATCTTGACATGTTTTCTCAGCCATGTCTGTGTTCCAGAGGTCTGCGACAGCCCCCACATTGTAGCAGGGGCTGTACTCTGTTCTTGGAAGTACGACGTGAAGATGGCCTCCGTCTGTCCATCCTTCTGAGGGTGCGGCCGCACCCCTGTGGCTTGAGGAGGGCACGAACGAGTGGAGCCCCATTCTTCGTTGACCTTCCGCTAGGCTCCTGCTGTGGGGATAGGCTGTTTGCAGATTTCTTTCAAGAAATTTTGTGTGTGTGTGTGTGTGTGTGTGTGTGTGTGTGTGTGTGTGTGTGTGTGTGTGTTTTTCCCTTGTATGCTAGAAGAAAGAAAATAAGTCTGTAATTACAAAATAATTTGACAGTATTTTTGCTTGTGGTGCCAACAGAAGTTTCATGCAGCCCTCTGGGGTTCGCCTTTCGCTCGAGCCTCTGGTAGGCCCATGCGGGAAGCCGCGCCGTGTCCATTTCTCAGGGGCAGATGTTGAAGCTTAGGCCGTTAGGCGATTGCGCGGGAGTTGCACAGCTGGTGAGTGGCCAGGTTGGACTGCGGCCCAGGGCTCCTTGCTCTGGGGGCAGCGCTGCCAGAGGCTTGGCTATGGGAGACAGGCGATGGCCAGCGTTGAGGGCCTCGTGTCGCCAGGCCAGCTCCTGGGACACCCAGCAGACCCTCACAATCATCCTGTTGGTGTCGAGTTTTATTCTTAGCCTTTGGCAAACGATGAGCCAAAGCTCAGAGAGGGAGGGAGACTGTCGTCCATCACACAGCTGATGGGTTGGAGGCCTGGGCTCCTTGATTCAAAACCCAGTGCTTTCCTCCTGTCCCTGCATCCCTTGTGGGCCACAGCACTGACTTCTGTGGTTCGCAGAGTATGCCCTGGGGCAGCCCTTGCAAAGTGGCAGCCCTGAGATGAGTCACTCTAAGGTTGCAAGCGTCTCCAAAAAGGTGCGATGTCTTGTTCGTTAATAGTTCATAGCCCCTGTCCCTGTCCGGCGTTGCCGGTGCATCTGGCCACTGCGGCAGGAACCCAGTTGTACCCTCGGTTGGTTTCTCTAGGACATCAATTGATGGTCCGGGCCACATGTCAAAAGACCCAGAGAAATGTATCTTTTTGGCCAAAGGGTTGCTTATTTAAGGCTTGGAAGTGTTTAAAACTGTCATCTCCAAGGTCCCCAGGGTCTCTGTGGATCTTCTCTTCTATCTGTTTCCTTTGTTCCTGGCATTCAAGCAATAGGTGCTCAAGAAATACCGAGTTAGAAGAATTTCGTGCAGTGTCTACCGCGCGCAGGGCTTCTCTGTCGAGCATCCAGACGATGAATGGGCGGAGGGGGGATTGCTGCTTGGTCCTGGCCAGTGATGGGAGCTCAGGTTCCTCCGTACACGGACATCCGCAGCTTCTGCCACCCGGTCCCTCCTTCTGGGCCTTCCTAGGTGTGCAGTAGAGACCCTAACTCAGAGCAGGTGTCCCCCTTGTCTCAGCCTTTCTGTCCTTAAGCTAAGTAGTCCCCGTTTAGAAAGCCATCCTGGTCTTACTGCGTGTTTACCAGTGAGAATGTTGGCCCCTGTAAACTGTGGCCCCTAGAACCCACCTCCCAGGGAGGGCGCCCCCACAACGAGGTAACTGCCACGTGCTCCCGACATGAGCAGAGGAGGCCTCCCATCCATGTGGGACCCGCAGTCCAGTGGGGGCCATCTGTCAGCGGTCTAAGGACTCTGCTCGGACCTTGGATGTGGAGAGTGGGGCCCGAGAAGGGAGAGCCCTTTCTCTGTGACCGTTGCAATGAGTGGAGACTTTGGGTGTGTCCGTCACTTAAATACGTACTGAGTGCCTTTCCCATGCCGGCCACGCACTGGACAGCTGGCAGCGGAGGACACTGTGCCTTCTCTCAGGGCTGGTGGCCCACAGACATCGTGCTCCCATTCATGTGAGGGTGTCCTCTTAAACTGAGACAAAAACCACAAAGAAAAAGACTGTGATTGTGTGAGGCCATGGACGGGGCATCAGACAAGGTGCTCTCGGGAGGCGCCGAGGTCCAGGAGTGCGAGCTGGAGAAAGCGATCCGGGCCACGCACTGAGGGCCGAGCTAGGACGGGCTGGGAAGCCGGAGTGGCGGTTGGGGAGCCAGGGATGTGCCGCCCCGGAGGCCGCTTGAACTTCGGTGCTGGTCATCAGGGTAACGGGGAGCCTCTGCAGGGTTGCAGGTGGGGGAGGGAGAGACCGGCTCCCCAGCTCCTGCGTGGGGTGTGGTGTTTGGAGGGGCCACTGTTGACACGGGGATCCGTCTGGAGGCTGTTGCACTAGACCGGGGACATCAGTGGTGGCTTGGGGTGAGGGGAGCAAAGAGCCAGAGAGAAACGGATGGGTCCCCCTGGTGATGGAGCGTGTGAAGAGAGGAGACGGGTTCTCACTCGGGTGTTTGGGATGATAGCGGGGTTACTGTTGAGCAGGGGAATGGGGGGAGAGCGATGTTCTCTTTCTCTTGCAGCAGCAGCAGGGTAGACTGTTGTGAGTTCAGTCCTAGATTCAGGGAGCAGGGGTGCCTTTGACAGCTGTATAAACAGATTTACACGGAGCTCAAAGGTGATGTTTGAGCTGACTCTTGAAAAAAAGATTGCATGGTTTCCAAGTGAACAGTAGGGAAGGACAGGCAGGGCAGTCCAGTGTGGACAGTGTGGTGTAAGGGAACGTGGGGAGACTGGAAAGAGTGCTGGTGTTAGGGAAGCTGTGCCTGGTTGTGGGGTTGAGAACCGGGTGTGCAGTAGAAATGGGAAAGGAGAGATTTGGGGCTAGGCGGGTCGTGGGAACCTTCTATGCCATGTTAGGAAATTGGAACTTCATCCTAAAGGCCATTAGCAGCTAGTAGAGGGCTTTTAGCAATCGTTATAATCAAGTTTATACTTCAGAAAAATCACTGGCAGTCACGTGAAAGATTGATTTGGTGAGTCATTCGTTCACTCCTTTGTTTCCCCGCGCGTCTGTTGCACACTCTGTGCTGAGCACGTGTTAGAGACTAAGGTCAAGGCAGAGACCATACTTTAATGAGTTGGATGTCTGTGGGGGAAGAGAGACCCAGAAGCATAAAATTATATTCAGTATGATAATTGTGAGGATACCCCTGTGTGTAGAGTATTAGCATAGAACAAGGGGAGCTCACCTAGACATGTCAGAGGAAGTTTCTAAGATGAAATTAGGCAAAGTTTTAAACAAATTGTAGGGGACATAAATGGTCATAGAAATTGCATTCCAAGTACGGGATAGAAAGTACAGAATCAAGGAAGAAGTGGCAGAGTATGTTAGGAGACCTTTTTTTTTTTTTTTTTTTCCCAGAAGGCAAAGAGCAAAGGGAAAGTGGTGGGAGGTAAGGATGGCATGGACTTCAGTGTCTGCTCGACTAAGAAAGCTGTGACATGATCAACTTTGCCTGTTGGAACGATCATTCCACAGCTGTGGGGAGAACAGATTTGCAGAAAGGGCCTGTGAGGGCCCCTTCATGATAAAAAAAAAAAACCACAAAAGGACCCACGCTCCCCAGCCCCAAAACCTCATTAGGAGTGGAATGGAACTCCCTTAAGTGGATAAAGACCATTGGTTGCAAAACCCGCTGCTGACATCACGCCCAGTGGTGAAAGGCTAAAGGCTCTCCCCCTGAGATCCGGAATGAAGTGTGGATGCCCACGCTTGCCATTCTTATCGCATATTGTGCAAGTAGTTCTAGCTAGTAAATTGGGTCAGGAGGCGAAATCAAAATCATCCATGATAGAAAGGAAGTAAAAACGTACCTCTGTTTGCAGAGAACACGATGTAGAAGTAAATTCACCAAACACTCTTAGAACTAGTACATGCAGTAAGGTTGCAGGATATAAGATCTGTAGACAAAATCAGTTGTATTAGTAAATAATTAAAATCAACAAGAGGAAATTGAGAATATAATTCTTTTCATAATATTAAAAGTTAATTAGGAATAAAATAAGCAAAAAAATACAAGGCTTGTGTGCTGAACACTACAAAACATCACGGAAGTTCCGGAAGGACCAAGTAATAGAAAGACATCCCGTGTCTACAGGTTGGAAGTCTTTGTGCTGTCGGGACGGCAGCACCGCCCAGCCTGGTGCACAGATCCCTTGCAGTCCCATCAAACCCCCCGCTGGGTTCTTTGCAAAAAATCGAGCTGAGCCTAAAATGCGTGTTTTTCTAGCACGAGTTCCTGGGGGAATGGCTTCACTCAGACATAGCTAACTTAATAAGTGGTTGACAGGTGTGAGGCCTGACAGTGTCTCAGGCCTTATTCTAAGTCTCTGACCTATATTCAGGAGTGATCTTTGTAAGCCTGCAAGTCCACACTGGTGGGTGGGGAAGTGGGAAGGAAGTAGCCCTTGTTAATGTCACAAGGCTGGAAGCAGGAGAGTCAGGGTTCCCATCCCATCATTCTGGTCCTACAACCCATGGTCTTGACCCTGACTGAATGCTGCTGCTTTCCCCAGCGAGATAGAGGATACGAGAGCATGGGGGACATTCTGGCACGTGGGACATTCTGAGCTAGAGGCTCCTGGGCGTGTAGGTGGCAGTGCTCAGCAGGCGATTGTCCTCACATCTGGAAGCTGGGGGGAAGGCTTGGCTCTGATCAGGACCATCACCACGAGGGCAGTGTTGTCATTGTGGTTGGGAGAAGGTAGTGAGAAGAGCAGGTGGCTGACATCAGACTCATGTCACAGGAACTGAGAGACTAAAGGTCAGGGTCCAACTGGCCTCTTAACAAAATTCATATGCGGAAGTCCTAACGCCAGGACCTCAGACTGTGACTTTATTTGGACATAGTTTTGAGAGAGACAGTCCAGGGAAAGTGAGGTCCGGAAGATGGACCCCAATCCCGTGTGACTGGTGTCCTTATTGGAAGGGGAGCTTGGAGATGGACGTGCTCACGTGGAGTGCGTGTGCAAGCGCGTGGACAGCTGTCTTCAAGCCAATGAGAGGCCTTGGGAGGAGCCACCCCTGCAGATGCTTCCATCTCAGACTTCCAGGCCCAGGATTAGGAGATGAGAAGTTTCTGTTGTCTCAGCCACCTGGTTTGGGTGCTTTGCTCCGGCAGCACCCGAGGGCTAGTGCAGGAAGGAAGGAGGAACATCCGGTGGGAGGGATTATCCACAGTGTCAAGTGCATCGAGGACAGAACCCAGACCTGCCTACCTGGTCTGAGCCGGCTCCCAGTACCTGAGATCCTGGTGTCTCCCTGCAGGCCTGCTTTGTCACTGTCGTGACCCGAGGTGACATCCCCTGCTGAGTCACACTCTGGCCCCTCCAGAGTAGGAGTGGGAGCATCAGGGACCCCTCGATCCCCCTCGATCCCATCACTGGCTCTCAGTCTCAACCTCTCCTAAGCTGTCCCCGTGCAGTTGAGTGTTTGCAGACCAGATGCGGGAGTTGGATGAGTCCTCGTTAATGTCCTCTTGCTGGTTTTGATTCCCCACACCCGCCAGTGTAAGTCCCTTACAGGTCCAGCTCTCCTTTCCTCCGGGTAAGCTTTCCCTGGAGACCTGTGGTATCCCCAGAACGGAAAGGAATTTGCTTATTTTGTGCTTATCTAAGGGACTGAAAAGAGAAGCAACCTGCAGGAGACAGTAGCAAAGGGGGCGGTGCAGAGGGCAGCGCCCCTGCGCCCGGGGTCCTGTGGGAAGGCCAGCTTCTCTTGGTTCTGCGGCAGGACCGTCCCCAACTTCCGTCCCCTTACTCCTGGCCTCTTGATTGCTCTGGAGGCGCCTCCTCTGCCCCGCCCCCTTCAGTGTGCGCTGGCTGCTTCCCCAGCTGGCCCCTCCGCCTCTTGGTCTGTGTCTTGGTGCTCCCCTTCCTCTCCTGGTTCCCGTTCCTGCCTGCGTCTCTCAGCAGGTCTTCCGGCTGACGGCCTTGCGCCGGCTCGCGTGTACCCTGCCATCTCTGGGCTTCCGCATCCTATAAAAGGAGGGCGGCAATAATGCTAATGCGGACACGAGATTGTGGAGATGATCGAACGAGGTCGTACCAGTCGAGAATGTATTGGCAGTAGTGCCTGGCACACCCAAAGCCCTCCGCACACATTCCTGTTATTACGACCACTGCGCCACCTCCCTCACCGGCACTGAGTGTCATTGGAGTCCACCTGCCCGCGTGTCTCACGGTGCCTCACCACTGCACGGCGGGCTGCAAGGGTTAAACTCCCGCTGGGCAGCTCTCCCATTGCCTCTTCTCACCTGGGTTCCTCGGGTGCTGTACGTGCACCTGTGCGCCTGTGTGCTCGTGTGCGCATGTGCGCGGCCCGTGTGCCAGAGCGCCCTCATGCTGGTTCCTCGGGGCTCACGTTTGTGCTTCGCGTCCTCGGTGAAGTCGCGCAAACACTTGGATGAGATGAGCAGGTGATTAACCAGTATTTGCCAGCCGCCTTGAAGATGGTGATTTATTTACATTTAACCGCCCCCACAGCCCTCGTGGTGGGCATTTGCTCCCCACGTCCCAGCTGAACACTGGGAAGCCCAGTCGCAGGTCCGAGAGAGCCACGGTCTTACTCCTTCTTGAGTCCCACGGAACCCGGAGTTACTTAGAACTCCCTGGGCCGTCAGAATTGGCTTGTCACCGAGGGCCCTGCTGACCATGCCCGTGACCCCAGTGCTTGCTGTCTGCGTGGAGACCGGAGCAAAGGGGAGGGGCCCGGGGCTGACCACGCTGTTGCTCTCAGGAGTGTGAGCACGACCAGACCTGCCCCCGGAAGGTGCCTTCATGTGTTAACGTTCTTAGCTCCACCATCACCCTGGTTTAGCGCAGCGAAGTACAGACTGAAAGTGTAAGAGGTTTTCCTCTGTCCTGTGTCTGTTCTAGATGCAGGGACTTAGCAAGAGAGCCACTCCCAAATGGGCTAACTGCTTCCGGAAACCTCATCAGGAGGACAGGGCTGGAGGTAGCATCTGCAGATTAGCAGTTTGCAGTTCCGACGAGATGTGCACAGATTGCAACAGTAAATGGAAGAACTGAGCACAGAATGAGAGTAGCTCTGTCTGTGCGGTTCATTGTGTCATTCGTCGTGGGCTCAGAACTCCGAAGTACCTGTTCCAGGAACCCCTCGTGCCTTCTGTCGCGAGGAGTGTTGCTGGGTACGCGTCTCTACACAAGTTGTCTCAAGTTTTCTCCGAGCTTCAGCAAGAGAGCCGGAGCCCAGGCAGGCCCCCGAAGGGAAGGCTTTTTTGGAGGGTCCTCCTGGGGCTGGGGTGAGGGTCGGAGCAGACGTGAGGCTCTCGGGGAGAGCCCGTGGCCGTGGCTGTCGGCGGCGGGATTCTCACTGTGCCGAGGCTCGGTGCGCACGGCTGACGGCGTAGCACGGCATGAAATGTCTCCAGGCAGAAAGAACAAGGTGGTAAAGTCCTCAAGCTTCTTCTTAGGTCCTGAGCCCGTAAGCACATTGGAGTAACTGTTTCCCTGACAACAGAAAACGTGGCATAGAAACCACTGCAGGGTAATCCGGCCAAGTCCGGAAGCCGGGTATGGATGTCCGGTGAAAGTGGATAATTCCTGTGACTGGTGAGTGGAAGTTAACTGTGGAAGTACGGAGTCCCGAGTGAGGGAACTGTTGCATTACCATGGTCTGGAGCCATAAATACTACGTGTTGGGGGATACCTGACCCCCTTGAGCGGTCTGAGTATTTTCCTCCCTCCCTGCCTACACTCCCCTTGTGCTGCTGATGCTGGTGTGGCCGTTCCTATGCCCACTTGGGGACG
The DNA here is from genome assembly GCF_002288905.1 of Enhydra lutris kenyoni. NCBI lineage: Eukaryota > Metazoa > Chordata > Mammalia > Carnivora > Mustelidae > Enhydra > Enhydra lutris. The sequence continues at coordinate 3,514,716 of NW_019154098.1, forward strand.
AGCTCCGAGAGCAGGCCTCGGTTGTCTCGCTCGTTGCCACACCCCCGAACCGGCACCCGGCACACGGTAGGGTCCCCATGAACGGTCCCGCATAAGTGAATGAATGCACGGATGCGTGGCTGCTTTCTCTGCTGATTGAGAGCCCCTCAGGAGAGGTGTGTGCGTTCCTAAATTCCTTCTCCATGGCTGATTTTGAGAATCAAATGAAATAATACATAGAAGATGCTTCTAAAACCGTGCACTGTTGCTGGCGATCGAGCCGTGGGAGTGCGTGCGTGCGCTGACCTGCAATCAGTGTAATTATGCTCGTTTAGGCCAGAGTGATGTTTGTGCTTAAGAGGAAAATAGCTCCAATAATGTTTGAAAGTTCGAATTTATTCTTTGATTCCTCATCTTCCTGCCACGAAGTTATCAGGCTATAATAAATATTATTACTTTTATGACAAAGGAATTGAAACAGTGCTTCTTCCCTGACACAGTCAACTTATCTTTACAGTGTTAGCCCGTGCGACTTGGTGTCTCCTTGAATTATTGATTATGCTTTGCTGTCTCCCGCCCAGAATAGGGTCTCAGCTGAGAAAGGGAGTTGTTTATGAGATGTGAGCTCCTCCGGGTACGCTAAGAGCAGACGAGCTGCCCCCGCTAAAGAGAATAATTCAAGTGTGCGTGAGTAAGAGGGGTGTGGCGTCGTGGTTGGTGCAGGGGAGGGCTCCCTTTGTTCTTGTCCCAGCAAGCACTTAGGGTTCTTGGGGTTTTCTGCTCGAGTTCATACTAACGTGGAGACTTTGCTGTGCAGTATCGCACAGTTGAGCAAAACATGGAACCGAGACCAAGAAGCATCAGTACAGAAAGAGTAACTTGATACCTGAATAGAAACAGAAGGAAACTTGTCTACTGAGTCCCTGTGTTACGTGATGGGTCAGCTCGGGACCTCACTGGGTTAGTTACCACAATCATACCGCAAGGTGAGTGTGCCCATCCTCGGGGTTTTCAAAACCGAGGCTTGTAGACACTAAGCTGCCCAAGGTTACAGTTTGTAAATGACAGGGAAGGGGTTTCAGAGTGTGGTGTGGGGGAACTCTAAGAAGCCTATTAGGTGTTACTCGTTATAAAGTACAAGAAGCATAGTGATAGGTAAGCACCGTACCATGAAGATGGAAATAACATTTTTGTAGGAATTTAAAAGCTCGAATTAATTACAAAATATCACAGTGCTGTTCTTTAAAAATAGTTTTAAGTAGCTGTTGCTAGGAGCCTTCTGTAGTGGAGACCCATTGGCTTGAGTAGAAGTCGAGTTGAAACGTGTGTGGATATGTACACGGTCCCGTCCATGTGCCGGCTCTGCCCCGCCTGCACGTGCACCTGGTACCATGGACGCCGCTGCCGGAGCCTGAGCGCAGCATTTGGTTCTTCGCTGAAGCCCACCTGGAGCGCGCCGTGATAGGAGCACGCAGACAGGTGCCCGGGGCGGCGGCCGCCACACGCGCCTCGTGGCCACAGCTGCTTCCGGCCGTGCGTGCTGCCGTCCACGGGGCGGAGAAGGGGTGCAGGAGTCCAGCATGTAGAAGAACGGGGCTGCTGGTGAATTGACGAAATACAGCCTTGTGAATTCTGCAGATACGGTATTTCCAGATACTTTCTCAAAAAAAGGTGGTTTTGGTGAAAATTCGCCTACCGCGTTTAACAGCCAGCCCCTCGTTATTCGAGTTGAACCCACTCTGTGACATGCCGGGTGTCGTACGAACTTCCACACACATGGTCTCATTTTAGATCAGAAGTAGTGAGCTTCGGTGGTATTTTCCTTAAGGGAGAGATGGTGCAGACGGAATTCCAGCCGCAATGGTCCAGAGGAGCCCTGCTTTGTCTTTCCTTGTGGGCAATACCAGCAAAGGTGTACAAGGAGAAAGCCAGAAATGCCTCTGAGAGTTAAAAAATTAGATAAACATTCCATTAAATAGAAAAAAAAATGAAGCAGTTAGCTGGGTTCTAGGTCCAAAATGTTCCCTGGTGGCTACGATTTTAGCACAATGCAAAAAACCTAAATAGAACAGTAGCAAAGCGGACTGTGATGGGTATAAAAGGAGTAATATGTTATGGCCAAGTAGATTGGTCTCAGAAATGCAAGGATGGTTCTAAGCCAGGAAGTCGTGTGACCTCTATCATACTAGCAAATCAATGGAAGGGAAAATGCAAAAATTCAATAGTTAAAGAAAAGATAAAACTCAACATATATTCATAATAACTCTTAGTAAGCCAAGACTGTGACAGAGTGTTAGCTTAATTAAGGGCGTTTGTGAAAAATCTATAAGAAATATAAAGGTGAAACTTTAGACATATCTTGAGATGCAGTAAGAAAAGATTAAACACATAAGAGGTATAGAATTATATGGGAGAAACAAAACTCCGGATGGGGGATTGTCTATGTGGAAAATTCAGGAGACTGTGGATAGACTGTTAGAATCAGGGAGATCAAGTTTTCTTGAATTACAGTAAAAAAAAAAAAAATAGCCTCTCTCTGTAGCAATAAAAGCCCAATCAGAAGATACGACTTAGAATGTTCACATTCACAGTAAAATCCAACAGTGTGTGCAAGACCTCTATGAAGAGTGTCCCAAAACACTCAAGTAGACCCGATGAGAGAGCAAGTGACACACTGTGCGGGAGGAAGGCTCGATACGCTGAAGGTGTCGGCTGGCCCCTGGCCTGTGGAGTACCTGTGATTCCCGGCAGAGTTCCAACAGGAGGTTTAGAATCGACTTGACATGCTGATTTTAGAATTCACGGAGAAGGATATGCCAAGAGGAGCCAGAAGAGAGTGACCAAGAGTGGAGTCTTTTACCCTATGAGACAGTAAGGCTTGTGACGCTAGAGTAATGGAGCGTCTGATAAATGTACAGGCAGGGATAGACCAATGGAGGAAAATAGAAAGCCCCCGGTCAAGTTGGTAGGTATAGGGAAATTGGACATGCCTTACTTCATTAATTCTACGAAATACCTCTGTTTTATGGCTGAACTACAATTTCCTCTTATTTATGATGTTTTATAATTGTTGTCAGCCAGATGGCAGACCTAACATGGTTTTTTAAGAACCTTCTGAGGAGAATTTCAGAACTGATGGAACGCAGAGTGTCAGGGAGACGTCGTAAAGCCGTGGGAGAAAGGAACACCCTTTTCATAAAGGGTGCTGACACGTTCGGTCATATATACGGGAGAGCCCGGGGACACCGTGAGTGAGATCAGTCTCGGAACGGATAAGCACTCCCGGAGGAAAATGCAGCATGTTTGCGGTTCTAGAAGATCACGTCAGGGGCGACCCTGGGGCGGGGCCGGGGTCCTTCAGCCAGTCCCCCCGGGGCACACACCGGCCAGGCGGAGGCTGGCCAGCTGGATTACAGCCCCGTCTTACAACATCCTGCAGAGAGGAGTGCGAGCGAGAGTTCAGGCTGAGTCCCACGTATCTTATGACATGTTATGCGTTGTTCGGCCCGTACGGTAGAACCCAAGTGACGGACACGTTAAGGAGACAGAGGGAGAGGGAGTCCTGAGAGGGGAGATGTGGTCAGCAGCCTTAACCAACAAAGGACTAGACCGTACGAGGGTTATCATGGACGCTTGGTTCCGGAAGCAGCAGTTAGGCACGTGGGCGGTGCAGCCGAGCGGGCCTGGGTCGGGGAGAAGCCTGAGCCCGCTTAGCCGTGCAAACGCTCCTGCTGGGGCCCTCTTTGCCTCACAGGTGCCTGTGCCCGCCCCGTGATCGAACAGTTAGTCACGCTCTCGTCGGTACCGCTGGAGGAGATGCACACATTCGTGGAGTCGCAGCCCCCGCGCCCCCCGCTGTGCGCCCCGCTTCACGGCTCTGCGCAGGCCTTCGTGCCCTCCCGACATCACACTCATCGTGCGCTTCGTTCCGGTCCGTTGCCTGCTCTCCAGGAGGTGCTGCTTCGTCTGCTCGCGCGCCCGTGTCTTCGGCGGGTTTAGCACGGTGACTGGCACAGGAAAGCCTGCTGAGTCGGTGGACGGATGGACGGAGGCGACAGGGGCAGGACCACATTCGTAAACCTGGACTCGTTAGAATGGGAAGACCGAAACCGCAAACGCTGTAGCGCTGGCACGGCCGTGGCAGGACCGCCGCTCTGGCATCGTTCAGCCGAAGTGTACATCTGTGCAGCCGTTAGGCACCTGGAGTGAAGCCGAGGCGGGGGTATTTCCTGACCTCCTCGCAGCACCGTTGGGGAGGCGACCGCTGACGAGAGCCCGCATGTGTGCGGGCGGGGACCCTTTAATAGGCTGTGGCACATCCGCGCGCTGCGGTGCCACACGGGGGTTAGTGTGCCGGAAGTACGGGGGTTAGTGTGCCGGAAGTACGTAGAAGTCTGTTCGGTGGTGCATGCTTGACAGTAAGTTTCAGAATAAAGGGATTTGTATGACTACATTTCCACCGTGTTTAAAACCATGCAGAACGTTTACATACATGTAATAAACCTCTGAAAATATATGTGACTAACACATCAATTTCAGGACGGTTGTTGCCTCTGAGTGGGAAGGCAGGGGCACGTACGGGCTCTATGCGGGTCAGTACTAGGCGAACATGTGAGGTTTTTCCGGTCCTGCAGGTTTGGGTCCGTGAATGATGGTTACGTGTTTCATACCACACCCGTCCGCTCGTGGATTCTTAACATCCTGTCCTTTTGCCTGCCTTCCTCCTGAGGAAATCTGACACGAAAGATACAGTTGACTCAGTGCAGTCTTGTCCTGCTTTCCCACTCCGGAGCAAACTGGTCCCTGTCTTGACTGTGGTGTTTGTCATTCTGAAGCCTGTCAGGTTGGCTGTGGGGTTAGTTGGTTCTGGGGGTATAGGGTGCTGGGAGGGGCCTGTCTAGAAGTGTGTGTGTGTGTGTGTGTGTGTGTGTGTGTAGCACGTACACGGGCACATTGTGCGTGATCGGGGTCTACTCACCAGCAGCCACTGCTCAGTGGCACCCACGTCCCGGTCGGATTCATCTATGGCGTCAGGGTGAGCTCTGCAAATCCTACACTTGTGCCTGAATTCCTGTAGTGAGCGAGTTTGGTTTTGGGGTTTTACAAGACTTCTGCTTTCGTGGTTCACCTCTCCCCATCATTAAAAGGAACATGACCTGAGCTCACTGTATCTGCTAAGCTTCTGAGTGCCGTGGAGGCGTGGCTGGACAGGCCTTGGGCATGGGGCGGGGGATCCAGCCCCACTGTGCTGTGGCCCAGAGCGGGGTTGGGGGGGGGCAAATAACTAGACGCAGTACTGCTTCATCTCTTGCCTCTGACTGATGGAACGATGGAGGATTGGGACCAGTGAGACCATAGCTGGAGGCCCCACAGCTGGGCCTGGACAGCGGTTCTGCTCTCTGTTTGTGTCTTTGGGCCCCGGATGGAGCTGCAGCCACTCAGCCGCTCACTGCGTGAACACTTGCTCCTTGGACGCGTAGCTTGGGGGGTGCGGGCCCTGCCTTCCAGAGGGTTCTACTCCGTGGGAACAGGGAGTTGCAGGAGGAAAGCTCAGAAGCTGAGCCTGGCCAGGCGTCTGTCTGTGCTCTCTCAGCGGCCCTTGGATCTGGGCGTTTCATCACCCTTCCTTGTACAAGTGAGGAGAGGAAGGCTTGGAGAGGTGCACATATTTGTGCGGGTTGAGTAATGTCATGGCCGAGCCAGGATTCAGGACCGCAGCTCTCTGGCTCTGGCCTGTTCCTGTGCAGAAAATCACCTCCGCCCCAGGATTGGCGTGGCTGCAGGTGCGTCTGTAGGCGGGAGCGGCCACTGTAGGGGGTTCCAGGCTCAGCAAGGGCAGGGCGAGCGCTCCCCGTTCTCGGAGCTGCTCTCTAGCCTCGCCCACTGGCCTCCCTGTGTGGTCATTGCAGGGGCCGCCTTCCCAGCGAGCGCAGCCCGCGGAGCCCGCCGGGGGACTGCCCGGCTTTGTTGGGGTGCCCGGGTGGCGACTTGAGCCCTTGGAAGCAGCACCCCCAAGAGGCTGCCCTTTCTGTGCTGGGGGCTTGTTTTTGCAATGTTGCAGGAAGGAGGAAGGTCGTAAAATGTCCCAGAGCCTGTTGTGTGCTTCCAGCATCCATTTCTTGGCACTTGGAAAAAAGAAAATTAAAAAGCGTTCTGTGCGTGTGTGAATGTGTGCACGAGATGCAGTGTTTCTGAGGACACGTCTCCAAGTGCAAGCGTGTGGATCTATTTTAGGCATCCTTTCTCCCTACAGTGCTGTTTAAAGATTCAGCTCAGGCTGCTAATAGGTATATTTATAACCGTTCTGTCGAGGGCCCCAGCATGGATGCTGCCGATGATGCTATTCCTGGAGGCGGTTGCCATGGTTACCATTAACCCTTTGCCTTGGAAGAGTCTATCTGTCGGGATGCTTTGTTCCCCTAGGGCGCCCGGTAGCATTTGAATGCATACATGTACTCTGAAATGGAAACAAAAGTTGAGAGCATTTAATGCTTAAACAGTGAATAAATTCGATAAATGAATGGGCAGCGCAAGTAATATAAGCAGAAGTTCCTCCCTTGCCCTTAAAAATAGAACAATCAAGTTAGCTTCGTCGCCACTGCTGAGCTAAAACCATCCTTTAAATTTGAATATAGACTCACATGTGAGAGAGAGGACTTCGTCTCTTAAGATACATTGTTCCTGCTTCACTAGCTAGGATTTCTCCGACTTTGCAGCTTACTGGCTTAAAAGAAAATCCAAGCATCTCTTTCTTCTTCCGTTACGTGGAGCACTGCTGCACGGAGCCCTAACACGGCTCGCCCTAACAGGTCCGTCCTGGCCTACCTGTGTGGACTTACCAGGCCGTGGGCTCAAGATAAGCAGAAGACAGACGTAGTCCAACACGTAGACGTAATCCGCTCATCTCTAACGAGCCATATTGTGAGACGCGCTGTGGAGGTGGGGGGATGGGTGAGCCCGGTGACGGGTATCAAGGAGGGCAGGGACTGCGTGGAGCAGTGGGTGTGACGCAAAAAATGAATCATGGAGCACAACATCCGAAACTGGTGGTGCACTGTACGGGGACTAACATAACATAATAAAGGAAAAAAGGGGCTTGGTTCTCCTGCCCGTAAGTAGTTTATGGTTGGAAGAGGAATTAAACCATTATTGTAGCACGAAGAACAGAACCAGCGTTGCAGAAAGAGAGCAGAAGTGTTCCCCGGAGACACACTAGTGCTGCGTTTGGGTGGCTGGTCAGGGTTAACTTGGGGAGGCGTCAGTGGAGAGCCCTTGCTGGCCAAGGCGAGCCCGGCCACGGCTGGCCTGTTGGGCAGCGAGCGTTGCCTGAGAAACATTGGTGGGATCTGGTGGGCTTTGAGACTGGAAAGGTGCCACGGGGCCGCCCCAAGGGAGGGTCACTGTTGTTGCAGGAGCCACCCGAGGATCTGAGGGACGTGGTCTTGGTCCGCCTTCTGTTTCGTGAAGACAGCTCTGCGGATCACGGGTGTTGCAGGCAGCGAGGCCGTAGGACGTGAGGAATCTCTGGGTGGAATTTTGAAATGCACAGATTTTTTCTTAATTGGGATAGAAGAGCATTGCTTGTTGAATTGAATTAGCTTTCATTCATTGATATTTATGCAGGAGACTGTTTTGTGCTCTTGTTGAATGCCAGATGAAGCGCCAGGCATACTGGGGAAAATAAGGCACTAAATGTGTTGCCCCCCGGCCCCACCCCCACTGGAAATGGAGATGATCCTGGCTATGTAGAACACAGGACTTAGTTGGAAGACTGCAGCGGATAGGCTGTCCGAATGAGGTAAACGTAAATATGTATCGTGTGACGTTAACGGTTTGAGGACACTGTGCAAGGATCGTTCCTGGGAGCTGGGATATGTGAATCCCAGTCCTGCTCCTTGGCTCCCATTTCCTCATGTGTAAAATGAAGAGGGCGGAGGGGACATTGCTGAGTTCATGGAGTGATCCTTCTGAGAACATGGTTCCTCTTCCCCAGATTGTCCCTCTGTGCCCACACCTCTGCCCAGCTCAGCCCTGGCACCTGCCCTTACAGGTGTGGGCTGATTATACTATGTCCCTCCTCTCCCTTCCTTTCTCCCCTAGTCTCCCTCTGTTCCCTTCCCCTCTCCACCTCTGTTCCCTTCCTCTCCCCCTCTGTCTCTCTTCCCTTTCTCCCTCTCCCTCTCACACTCTCTCCTTCTCCATCTCCTCTCCTCCTCCTTCTTCCTCTCCCCTACCCTCTCTTCCCCACCCCCTACCCCCCACATCGGGCTGTAAGCTCCTTAAGGGCAGGAATTAATCTTAATTATTTATGTATTCCCTGTTCCCACAGTGAACAGAGCTTGACTTAAAATAGGTACCAGTGAGTGTCGAATGAACAAATGAAAATAAAGCTAAGAAATGATTAATGGCTTTTTGGTAGAGTGGGTTTTCAAAAGATTATTAAGAACTATTTGGGATGTAACAGAAAGCTATAAAGAATAATATAATGGTTAGTCATATATCTACTGCGCAGTCTAAGGGCTGGGTTCCTTTGGTGCCCCTGTGTATGAAGACTCCATCAGAGCCTCACCCTCCACAGACGGAAGCCGCAGTCCCCACTTGGATGTTACCAGTCCTGTGTGTTTCTCTATACTTGTCGGAAAAGCACCAACACTCAGTAGTAACTAGCATTGATTCCCCTACTTTAACCTTTGTATAAATTGCACATGTGTATCGGAGTGGACTATAGACACTAGCTTCCAGGACAGTGACAGATGCTTATTCGGAGAGACAGCTCGAGTCTTGGAACTTACAGTAGGTGGGAAGGGATGAGTCCGGGAAGGGACCATAACCCAGGGTGGACATCCAGAACCAGGGAAGAGGTCACACAGGTCCCTGTGATTCAAATGATGGGGGCTCCCCACCTTGCCTATGTGCCCTGTGGTTTATGAGCACTTTGACATTTATGTTTTCCTGTTGTCTGTATTTGAGAAATCAGCACGGCCAATGCTGTCCGAATTCCGTAAAAGAGGAAACAAAGTTGGGAGTATAATAATGCAGGGATTTCATCAACGACACTTGAGAACATTCCAGAAAACCAGGGATTCCCAAGAAACTGAGGAAATTCTGGATTTTCCATGGGCATCAACTTTGAAACCTAATGCTGTGAGTTCCACTTATTAATGTTTATTTGTTTAAAAAACAAAAAAAGGTAGGTCAGACTTTGTAATCTTTTTTTTTAACCACAAGAAAAGAATGAGCATGTGGTCCGGGTAAGTCTTTCTCCTCGTGGAATATGCCAGTGGATTGCTGCAGATCAGACACCAAGTATGAGTTACAAACCCTAGAGAATCTTCTAGAAAAGAGAGAAATAGAGCGTTTTCTCAAAAATGTTTTATTTAGGAAAAAAAAAAGATGCGGCATGAGATGGATTTCCATTCTCTCTTTTAAAGGGTTGCCAAAATTATTTGGTATCAGTTGCCCAGGAAAAAAGTAACCAAATTGGCAAGTGAATGAAACCAGGATGAAATTTCAAGAACATTCTAGCCCCTTCTTATGGTATATAAATATTAGAAGATGCCATTTAAAAAATGCCATGTAGTTGGTAAGGAGACTGTCAATCCACAGTTGAAGTTCTGGGCTTTTGTTGTATCAGCGATCACCCACTTCAAGGTAGATTTAAAACCAAGGTCATGCGTGCCTCTCTTTGAGGGTGGTTTTGGGACTAACCCGTTCATCCGCTGTGGAAGTGCTGAATCGGTGGGAGGAGCTGGCGCAGTCGCCTGGGGCTTGAAGACGCCTCTGCTTTGCCAAGGGCATGTCTGGCAGCTCCCTCGTGGCTGATGGGGCTTCCCTGGGATTTCAGGCTTCGGTGGGGGAGAAGGTGGAATCCGTGTTTACACTATTTGAGAACAATCTCACCGGGGAGCCGCTGTCACGAGGAAGGGACTTCCCACAGCAAGCAGGGACCCCCAGGTGGGGCGGGTACGAACTTGGGAGGATGTCCTCGTGCACGTTTCCTTCCTTCTTTGGTTCCCACGTCCACAGATTCGTGGCTCCATGTCATCACCCATAAAGCAGAAGTAATGATAGAGTCCTGATGAGGGACTAAGGGAGAAGCTCGAGGAAAAGTGTGCAGCACGGTGTCTGTCCCTAGTTTAGGGCTCCTGTCACGTGCTCATTCCTCCGTCTAGCCTTGCCAGGCACTGGGCATGCTGAGCGGAACACAAGGTCTGCTTTCAGAGAGCTCATGGCCAGCTAAGTCACGGGTGGACGGAGGATTACTGATGTCCACAGCAGAGTGAACATATCATGAAGGCTTTATTGTGGAGGAGCCCTTGGTTTAAATCCTGGTTACAGAGTGACGTAGGCCACATGTCACAGGGGCTCCAAGCTCCAGCCCTTCTGGAAAATGAAGATGGTGCCCACCCAGCAGGGTTGGCGGGGAGAGTTCAGTGAGATCATGCTGTGTGCACTCGGCTCCACCTGGCACTGCCCCCTAATATTTGCTTAGTTAATGGTGGCTACTTTTATGAACTTTTTCTATTGAATTATGCATAAATTGTAATGCAGTTTAATGAGATACTGACTACCCTTGTGTACCTGTGAAGTTTGGAATCCTCTCACGTCACAGTTCTCGGATCAGGGACAGATCACTAGCAGTGCCCCGGGAGTGAGCTGTGCTGTTCCTGCTCGTTCTCTGTCCCTCCTTCTTCCCCAGAGTCTGATACCATTGATTACATTGCCCGATTTGAGCTTGATGTAAATGATTTTATACCACTTGTACTTTTTTGTGTCTGGCTTTTCATGGACCTCATGTTGGTGACAACCTGTTCATCCCTGTGGTATGCGAGAGGTCTATGGATGTGCCGTTGGGGTATGGAGTTCTAGAATACACCCCAGCTTACTCTATGGGTGGTGGCCCTTTGGGTTATTTTCTGTTTCAGGCTGTTCTATAAGAATGCTGGGTGATAGTGCTGTATATACCCTTTAAAAAAAATTTTTTTTTTTTTAAATTAAGACTGGGTAGGGGCAGCGGGAGAGGGAGAGAGAGAATCTTAAGCAGGCCCCATCCCATGCTCAGCCCAGAGCCTGACGCGGGACTGGATCTTACAGCCCTGAGACCATGACTTGAGGCAGAATCAAGAGGCGACACTTAACGTGCTGAGCTACCCTGGTGCCCCTCGTGCGTCGTTTGCTGCACACGTGCATGGTTCCGTCAGAAACCCAAGAGCGGAAGCACCGGGGCGTCAGCTCTGTAGCTATTTTCACGAGAGAATTCTTAGGAGCACAGTGCAGTGAGGGTGAACCGGTGCAAAGCGCAGAGAGGCCCCGGCCCTGGCGGAAAGAGCTCCCGGAATCCGAATGGGCCACAAGGTGGGGGTGGGACCAGCGTCCCAGCACAGGGGACAGGAGTCCCAGGCGGCCATTGCACCTTGACTTGCCATCCTCTCCCATCCCCCCGAACTCCCGAGTTAAGGAGGCTTTAGCCGCGCCCTTCTCTGTTTCTGAAACCTTTGCTTCGGCTGCCCTTTCTAGGATGGGCACGCTGTGGCTTCTGTGCCCAACTCGAGAGTCCCCACAGAGCCTACGGCCACTTGCTGTCCTTGAGTGAACACGGGGGGGTCTAGCCGAGGGCTGTGCCGGTCCAGCAAGACCTGCGTGGTGCGTGTGCTTTCCTGCCTGCCGAGGTGCAACTGACTCTGGCCACAGGCTGTGGACAGTGTCACCGCGCGGGATGTGGGTCCAGGTCCACTCCGCCACCCAGTGAAGGCCAGTGAGCCCCCTCTCCTTCCTTCCCTTTTGTTTGTGGTGCTCCATGAGCACCCGCCTCTCTCTCTCATTATGGCAGAGCACGCTGGATTCGTTCCTGCTCACTGGGACTCCGAGCGCGCGGGCCCCGGCGCGTCATTGTCCTGAGCCGCTGTTCCCAGACAGGGCGGTGTCAGCTGGGCGGGGGAGGCGGCCTCCCCGGCCCTGTGGGACCAGTCAGGCCTGAACCGAACGTTACTGTTAATTCCACCAAGCACGGAGTGGAACCCAGAGCTGCCCGCGGAGAACATCACGCAGATGCGGAGCTGGCCACGCCGCTGATTTGGAAAGGGGCCTTACCAGCGCTCAGAGCAGAGGGAGTGCGTGTCCAACAGGACCCAGTGCCTGAGGCAGTCTGAGTGCTCCCCAGGGACTTGCAAGTTTAATTATTGCCTTAATCACGTGACAGTAACATTGCCGTGGACGTCCCGTGTAGTGCGTGGAGTGCTGGTGACGCCGCACCCGATGCCGAAGAGTCCAGATTTCAGGGTCAGACAGACCTGGATTTGGATGCCAGCTTGGTTACAGTCTTAGACAAAAAGTGCCTCAGGTTTGCGTGCAGAGAGTAGAGATGCTGATGTTTACTTCATAGGATCGTAAACTAAATACTGAAGCGTGAAGCAGGTTTCTCCTCTGATTCTGAAGAGCCTGCGGATCGTCTGAGGCTGGCGGTCATTCAGCAGGTCCGGGCCGGAGCCCGGGTGGCAGAGCCTGCTTTTCCGAGGGGCTCCCCGGAGACTGCTGCTTCGGCCTGCAGACGCGTGTTGAGGGGTTCGAGGTGAAGAGCTTGGCAGGCAGGTTGGTGTGGGCACCCTGGAGATGCTCGGCCGCACCTTGGGTCCGGGTGTAGACCTCTGTGCTGCTGCATCCTCTCTCCGAGTGTAGACCTGTGCTCTGCACCTGCTTTGCTCTGAGAAGTTGTTCCCCAGGCCCTAGTGTGGACCCTGTGTCCTCACTCCCACAGCTTGTGTCAAGGCATAGACCCCGGCTCTGTCCCACTGTACCCCCTCGGGTCTGAGTGTGGACCCCATGCTCCATGCCTCTGCACCCCTGCTGCTTAGTATGGAACCCCGCGCTTGGCGTTGCTGTGTCCTGAGATCTGCGTGCTCTGACCCCTTGCTCTTGTCCGAGTGCGACCCCACGCTCTGTCCCCTAGGTCCTGGGTTGGGGTGTGGACTCCCCGCTCCGCACCTACTGTGTTCCAGGGCCAAGGGCAGACCCCGCCCTTGCACAGTCACACCCTGGGTGTGAATGTTGACTCAATCCTGCGAGACTGTAGACCGCCTGCTCTGCACAGTGTGAACCCTGCTCTCCTAGGTCCGAGTGTGGACCCCGTGCTCCACACCACTGTGTCCCGCATCCCAGTGAGGTCCCGGCACTCTGCACAGCTGCTCCCCAGGTCCAAGTGTGGACTCTGTGCTCCGTATCCTGGGTCCGAGTGTGGACCACACGCTTCACCCTGTGGCTCCCTTGGTGTGTGTGTTGCTCCCAGCGTCTGCCCCGCTGAAGCTGGGATCTGGGGTAGATTCCGAGCCCGGCCACCTCCCTGTGTGCGCGCCGCCTGCACCCCTCCGTCTTCCCTTCCTGGGACCTGCGCACTCTTCTTGATCCCGCTCAATCGGAGCCTCGCCTCCTCCCCTCCCCCCCCCTCCCCTGAGTTCCTTCTCTCCTTTCTGGCTGCTGCTGTTAATGGCCTGGGCCCTAGGTTTTAAGTTCCTGGAGGACCGATTAGAGTCTGTGATTCATCTCAGTGCTTCCCAAGGTGTCTCACAGTTCCTTGCCCATAAATAACGAGCACTGAGTGTGTGTGTGTGTGTGCGCCGTGAGGAGCCAAGACAACAGAATTCTGAGGACGGCCGGGAGTTGAGCAGGAGCCGGAGCCTGGAGCCCCTCCTGCCCACCAGCCTATAGCCCTTTGTGCAGCCTTGCCTTTTCTGGGGAGCCTGATGGATCCAGAGCAGGGCCTTACGTTTTCTCTCCCTTTCTCTCCTGCCCTGCCCGCGTGCGCCCCCCACCCCTTTGTGCCATGGCTTGTTGAATGCGCCTGCCTTTTCCAGATTACCAGAAACATCTCAGACAGCAAAGGGGAGAAGGAGGGGCACCTGGGTGGCTCAGTGGTTTAAGCCTCTGCCTTCGGCTCAGGTCATGATCTCGGGGTCCTGGGATTGAGCCCCACGTCGGGCTCTCTGCTCAGCGGGGAGCCTGCTTCTCCCTCCCTCTGCCTGCCTCTCTGCCTACTTGTGATCTCTGTCTGTCAAATACATAAATAAAATCTTAAAAACAAAAACAAAAACAAAAGGAAAGGGGAGGAGGAGATCCACTTCCTTCTCTTCTCCCCATTCCCCCAGTGCAGTAATTTATAATTTTCCTGATTGCGGCTTAGTGATTTGTCACTTTTGTTGTCATGATTTATCTCTCTAAGTCAACGGATTCTGTCACTTTGCTCCTTAAAACCCTTGCTTGCAGAATGAAAGCCAGACTCCTCCCCTGCGCTATCAGAACCCCCACCTCCTCTCCCCGTGGTCCCTCCCGTCTCCTCCTCCGCTATGTGTGCAGCAACGACTTAGAATTCTCCCTTTAGAAGTTTTACTGTGATATGAATCTATGTCATTTTAACTGTTTTTAGATGTGCACTTCAGGGGGCATTAATTATAGCCACAGTGGTGTGCAGCTACCACTGTCATTTCCAGACGTTTCCATCACCCCACTAAGAAGTAACTCATTCCCCCCATGCTCCCGGCCGCTGGTACTCTGCCTTTGTGGATTTGCCTATTCTAGATTTTTCACAAATATAGAATCACACCATATTTGTCCTTTTGTTTTTGATTTAGTTCACGTCGCATCAATGTCTCTAAGGGTTAGGTGTGTTGCAGCACATATCGGAACTGTCCTCCTTTCTCTGGAGGAGTCGCGTGCCCGTGTCCGACAGCGCGGTTCGCTTCGCCATGCTTCTGTGGATGGACAGGGGGTTGTTTCCCCGTCTCAGCTGTCGCAAGCAGTGCTGTGGTGAGCACCGGTGTATGAGTATCAGAGTCCCTCTTTTCGGTGTCTTTGTTTTGAGGTGAGGGCAGAGCGCACCTGGGAGTGCACCTGTCACTGCTGTGACAGTCGGGAATTCTGCGTTGGCCGCGGGAGAACCAGCGGACCCTTCCCCACACCGGTGACAGCATCTTGTACTTCCCCAGCCAGGTTCCGGGGCCTCCCTCCTCAGCCCCTTGCCAGCTCTGCTGCTTTTCTGCCCGCCGGCCTAGCAGGCCGGAGCGGCGGCTCCCGGTGGTTTGTGTTCCCTGAACGACTAACGTGTCCGTTATCTTGTCGTGTGCTTATTGGCTGTTTGCATATCTTTTTTGGAAAAGTACCTCCTTTGGTCGTTTGTCCATGTTTGAATTGGGTCGTCTGTCTTTCTGTTCTTGTAGGAGTTCTTTATATTCTTCATGTTAAACCTTGTCAGGTGTGATTTTCTAGTATTTTCTTACATTCTACAGATTGTCTTTTCACCCTCTTGGTAATGTCATTTGCATAAATTTTTTTAATTTGTGGGGAGTCCAAATCATGGCCTTTTTCTTCTTTTTTTTGCTCACACGTTTGGTGTCCTCCCGAAGAATCCATTGCCAGATCCCGTGTCTTGAAGTTTCACTCCAGTGTTGTCTTCTGAGAGATTTTATGTTTTTACTTATTTTTGGTTTTTTGAGGTTTTATGTTTTTAGTTCTTAAAGTTAGAAGACGGGTCTACGCGGAGTAAGTTTCTGTGTGTCACGTGCAGTGGGGGTCGGCCCTGTTCTTCACGTGTAACCAGCTGTCCCGGGATCACTTATGGGAGAAACCATCCTTTTCCCATTGAAGGGAGTTCGCTCGCCGCTACAGAAAACCCCTGAGGAACAGGTGTGTGCGTTCGTTCCTGGGCTCTACGTTCTGTTCCGTGGCGTCCGTATGTCCGTCCTCTGCAGGTATCGCCCTGATTTGATTGCCGCGGCTTTGTAGTAAGTCTTGAAATTCGGAGATGTGAGTCTTCCAACTTTGCTCTTCTTTTATGTACGTTTTCCCTCTTCGAGAGCCTTGATATTTCATAAGACATCGGGGACCAGCTTCTTCATCTCTGATAAAAAAGGTCATTGGTGTTCTGCTGGGGTTTGCAGTCGTTCTGTATTTCGCGTCGGGTGGCACTGCTGTCCTAAAAACGACGAACCTTTGAGTTCCAGAACTTGGGAGGAGGTTCCATTCTTTAGGGTGTTGGATTTATGTTAGCGATGTTTCGTAACTGCTGGTGTACGAGTACTCCACCACTTGGGTTCGACTTTTCGAGGTGTCTTACCCTTTTATGTGCTACCGGAAGTGGAATTGCATTTTTAACTTTCTCAGGCTTGTTCGTTGCTGGCGTGTGAGGCACAGCTGATTCTCGTGCGCTGGCCTCCTGCCCTGCCGCTTGGCTGCATTCTTTTGTTAGCTGCCGGCTTTCTGACGTACTTTTTAAAAGATTTTATTTATTTATTTGAGGGAGGGGCTGCAGAGAGAGTAGGAACGGGGCATGGGGTGGGGGCAGAGAGAGAGGGGAAAGCAGGCTCCTCGCTGAGCTGGGACCCCGATGTAGGCTCCATCCCAGGACCCTGAGATCATGACCTGATCACCCAAGGGTTCCGCCTGTGTATTCTGTGATTGGGGTTTCCTAGACACGATATTATGTTGTCTGTGAATAGAGATAGTTTTCCTGCCTCCTTTCCAATTGGGATGGTTTTTATTTTTCTTGTCTAATTGCTCTGCTTAGAACTTTTAGTGAAATAAATAGAGGTGGTGGAAATAGGCAACTGTTCTTGTTGCTGATCTTAGGGGAGAGGTATGATGTTGGCTGTGGGGTTTTCATAAATATCCTCTATCGTCTTAAGGAAAATCACATCTGTTTCTAGTTTGCTGAGTGTCTTTATTATGGTAGAGTGTTGAATTTTGTCAAGTGCTTTTTCTGTGTGCGTCGAGATGATGTGTTTTACTGTGTATAAAACACTGATTTTTTTTTGTTTTTCATCTGTTGAACCTTCCTTACATTCTAGGAGTCCATCCAAGTCTGTCATGGTGTACGGTCCTTTCAGCGTGCTGTTTAGTTCGGTTTCCTAGTATTTCGCTAGGATTTTGCATTTATATTTGTCAGTAATATGGGCCTATAGCTTTCTTTTCTTGTGTTGGCTTTGTCTGGCTTTGGTGTCAGAGTAGGCATCGCAGAAGGATTTAAGAAGTGTTTTTACCTCTTAAAGTTTTTGGAAGAGTTTGAGAAGGATGGGTCCTCATTCCTTAAATACTTGGTAGAAGTCGCGAGCACGGCTGCTGCTGTCGCCTTCTTGCGGCTGGGGTTTCAGGGCTTCCGCCGAGAGCTGGAAGCGCTCTCGCTCTCACCCGCCTCCCTGCAGGCCCAGCACAGGCTTGGATTCTCGCCCGGGGTCCCTCCTCCTGCTCTTCTTGGTGTTTATTCTATCCAGTCATCCCCACTTCTGAGGGTGCCCCTCCTGTGGGTGTCTAAAGCTTTCCACATTTCCTCTGTCACCATCGGCGCCCAGTCATTATCTCGTGACCCGTCTCTCTTGCCCACCAGACCACGGGCTCCCTGGAAGGTCTTTACTGTTCGTCTTCGCAGATGCCGCTGCAGGCTCACGGGTACTCCCCCGGGGCTTGTGGAGGAGGACAGGACTCCCTGTGGGGGTGAGGGTGGCGTTTGTCTGCTTTGTGTCCTGTTCCATAGCAGTGAGCTTGATGAAGTCAAGCCCAACAGAAAAAGTAAAGCCCTGATACCATTTCTCCGTGACTCACTGCATAACACAGGATGCTACTGAGACCAAATAAAAGAGAAAGTTTTACTGTTTTAATAACACCTCCAGGGGCACCTGGATGGCTCAGTGGGTTGGGCCTCTGCCTTCGGCTCAGGTCATGATCCCAGGGTCCTGGGATCAAGCCCCACATCGGGCTCTCTGCCCTGTGGGGAGCCTGCTTCTTCCTCTCTCTCTGCCTGCCTCTCTGCCAACTTGTGATCTCCCTGTCAAATAAATAAAATCTTAAGGAAAAAAAAACCACCTCCAGTGAATAAAAACATCTTTGGGTTTCAAAATCAGAAACAAAGTCTTACTTGGATTCAGCCCCTTTTTAGTGGCCCTTTTCTTCTGAGACAGAGTGCTGCTTTAAGAGACCCCGAAGAAGGAGACTGTGCTGGAGGGCATGGTCTCCGTGGCTGTGGGCGTACTGCTCTGGGACACTGGATGCACAAATGGGAGTGTCCTTGTCGGTCGCAGCCTCCCACAGCTCCTAGGCAGCAGGAAGAGTACCTTTCTGGTCCCAGTGTCATGTGTGGCCAGGACTGGGGAGTAGAGAGTGTGTGGCCCTGTGGGGCCAAGTAGGACTCTGTGGGTGGGGACTGAGTGTGAGAAGACCCAGCGGTGTTACCCAGGACACATGGTCCCCTCTTGCAGACAGAGATATGCAGAGAAGCTTTGGTCCAGATTAGGCAGAGCTACGGTGGCCTTTTTGCTGAAGCCTGAAGCTGGTGAGAAGTTCCTGAACGTGGGTGTGGGTGCACGCTTGTCTGGGACCCTTGGAGTGTCTGGAGGGAGAGGGCCACATAGAGGACCCAACCTCAAGTTTCTGTAAGGAAACAGGTTTTGAGGGCTATCTCTGGGAGAAGGAAAAGTAAGTGCTCCGTTTACAAGAGGCAGGGTTGGCCAGGACAAAGGACGTGTGATCTCCAGCATGAGGACCCCCAAGTCTGGCCCAGCTCCTGCCCTGTGACCTTCCTGGCCAGGAGCAGGTCACGTAACCCACCGAGCTTGACTTTCTCAGGATGTAGTTAGAGGATCCTATTAATGTCTTTTCTTCCTTAGGACATTGCTGCGGAGGCCAGAGGAGCTGTCTGTCTATGCAAAGCCTTCGAAGTAGCTGAGTGCTGGGCACATGGCTGTTGTGTTCAAACCCAAAGCAGTTTTAAGCAGTGTGTGTAATATAGTTGGTACAATGTCTCTGGGGGGCGATTTGGCAGGCCTCTGTGCATCAAGAACTTTGTAAAAGTCTGCACCCTACCACCGCTTCTATGAATAACCCTGAGGAAGGAAAATCTGACGGGCAAAAGGATTTGCCTGCAAAGAGGGTTATTGTAGTGTTATTTATAACCAAGAAAAAGTTGGAAATAGTCTGTGTGAAATAACATGATTGGTTTGTTGAATACCAGAGACATTTGTAATTCAGCCATTTTTATATGCGACCACTGAAAAGGTCTAGGAAGTCCATTATAAGACATTTTTACAGAGATTCCAGCATATAAAAGAAATCTGCATGGAGGGAAGTGTGGAAGGCTGCGTGTGGAATTAATGACTGATAGCTAAAGGAGGGAGTGATGGGTTATTTGAATTTTCCATCCTATTTTATAATTTTTTGATGATGAAAATTTACTACGCTTGGCATTTTTTGTGTATATTGTAAAAAGAATTGAAGTTGCAGACTTAGGTTTTCAGGGCAGCACAAGGACATTCTTGCCCTCAGTCACTTGAGAGTAAGCCGCCGGCCTCTGACACCTGACCGTGTGTTCCCTGCAAACAGAGGCCGTCTCTGTGTGCCACTGGTGTGATCGCCCACGTGAGGAGGCCGCCACTTGGTCCTCGCCCTCCATTCGCTTTGGGCCGTGTGTCCCAATAGTGGCCTTTGTGACAAAAGGGTCCCACTCTGAATCGTTGGTTTCTTCAGAGTCCCGTCCCCAGGACTCCTGCCGTCCAGGCCACTCCTTAGACCCTCTCAAGCTCCATGAGCTTGACAGAGATGTGTCTCACGGGCGCGCGAGCGACACAGCGCTACGTTGGTTTCGGGTGTGTGGTGCACTCTGCAATCCTGTGCGTTTCTCGGTGCCCCTCCCCTTGTCTTCCCCGGGCCCCACCTCCCCGCTGGCACATACCAGTTTTTTCTCTGTATTCTCTTCATTTTGTCTCTTTTTTCCTTTTCTTTTTTTTGGTTTCTTGAATTCTACATATGAGTGAAATCATATGTCTTTCCTTAATTCACTTAAGCATTATATGCTCTAGACCCATCCATGTTGTTGCAAATGGCAAGATTTCATTCTTTTTTATGGCTGTGATAGCCGTGTGTGTGTGTGTGTGTATCATACACAGAAGTAAACTCAAAATGGATTAAAGACCTAGATGTGAGACCTGAAACCATAAAACTTGAAGAAATCATTGACTGTGATTTCTTCGACATCAGCCATAGACACGTTTTTGTAGATATGTCTCCTCAACCCAGGGAAACAGAAGCAAAATTAAACTATTGGGATGACACCAAAATAAAAAGCTTTTGCACAGTAAAGGAGACCGTCAACAAAGTGACAAGGCAAACTACGGAATGGGAGGAGGCATTTTTAAATGACATACTCAGTAAGGGGTTACTATCCAAAATATATAAAGAACTTCAATCAGCTCAACACCAAGATACCCACATAATCTGATTAAAAAGGAACCAGAGGACTGAATAGACGTTTTTCCAAAGAAGACATACGAATGGCCAGCAGACACTGAAATGAAATGAAATGAAATGAAAGGATGGCCAACATCGCTCATCAGGGAAGTGCAAATCAAAACCACAACGAGACGTCCCCTCCCAGCTATCAGAGTGGCTAGAGTCAAAGCCACAAGAAGCTCGTGTTGGCGAGGATGTGGAGAAACAGGACTGGCGCAACCACTGTGGGAAACCGTACGGAGGTTTTTCAAAAATTTAAAAATAGAGTTACCAGTAATTTTAGACTCACTATTTACTCAAAGAAAATGAGGACACTAATTCCAGAGGACACACGCATCCTCCCTGTTGTTTACAATAGCCAAGATCTGGAAGCCGCCCCGGTGTCCATCCGCAGATGGAGGGAGTATGACTATGGTTCCGTGACCTTGTGGTGTGTTTCTCCATGTGGGGTGATGTTTCCCCATGGTCAGATTCAGGCTCCCGGTCTCCGGCAGAAGCACCACAGAAGCGCCGCCGTGCTCAGTGCGTCTGTCAGCGGAGCGTGCATTCTCTCTATCCCCCTCCTGATGACGTTCGCCGCGGCCACCTGGTTCATGGTGTGTGCCACACTTCGCTGCCGTGACGCTCCTCTGAGGTGGGTGGGTGACGCTCCTCCTACGGGAGGGAGCTGTGACTCTGGGCAAGGATCCTGTTTCTTACCTTTCAGTCTTTCTCATTCGGTCGTCGCAGCACAGGCCGTGGGTGTCTTTCTCCGGCCTGGGCTGTAAGACCTGGTGGTGGTTCATTTTGACGCTGCTTTCTCTCATGTCTGACCAAAGGAATCCCTTCAAGCTGCCTTGTCTTTCTGACATACGCGCATCATTTTTTCCTGTGTTTTCTCAGTTTCTGGAATAAGATGTCCCAGTTGGACATGGGACTTGCCCTGCCCCAGCCGGACAGTTGACCATTTCTTCAGGGGCCTGCACTCCTGAGAAGCCCAGATCTGAGAGCAGAGTGTTTCCGTAGCTGTGGACGTGTCCCTGCTCTCAGGGCCTCTCAGCAGACAGGTTCTGTGCGTGTGTGTGCATGCTCTCACACACACTCTTACCTCTCTGTCTCTATCGGTTTACATACGGTGAGAAGCACCACTTTTCTCAGCGGTCCCTCTAATTCCAGTCTGATGTCACTGGCTTTGTCCTCATTTCTCTCTCCGTGTTTCTAACTTCCTTTCTCTCGGGGAGAAGCCTGGCTCTCATTGTCTTGAACACACAGACTCACTGCTCAGTCCCCCGTGTGTCACAGTCTCCCCGGAGCCCAGCAGCTCCATGCCCATGACCTCCCCCTCCCATGGGGGCTCTCCTGCCCACTGCCAGGCTCTCATCTGGTCCTTGTGTGGACATCCTTCTCACCTGCAGAGGCTTCATCCCCGGTGCTGGCTCACACCCAGTGTGGAGGCCCTGTGTCCCCCTCTCTGACTCAGGTGACCCGTGCCAGAGTGCCCCTCCACTAGGGTTCCCTCCTGTCCCAACCTGGCCCTTCCCATTTAGCTGTTGAGGCTCCGCCATGCGTGACAGACCGCCCTTCCCCTCAGTGCCGCACCCCACCCATAGTGTCCCCCTAGGTGCTGGGCTTTGACTCCTTACTAGCCCTCCTTCACTTGGCCCCCCACCCCGCCTCCCCTCCTTGTGGGGGTCTCCCCTGCTCCCCTCCTCCATGTACGTCAGGACCGACTTGTTCAGAAAGTGGATGGGATTCAGTTTTTTCTAAGCAGATTGAAGTAGGGAATTGGGATAAGATGTGGAGGTGACTTGAGGCTTAGAAAAAGGACTTGACCTTCTAACTGAAGATCCCCACACGGGTCGTCCTCATCGGCAGAGCGACAGATGCACAGACGGAGAACCCTCTTAGGGGGCTCCGGGGGCTGTGGAGTTGCCTGCTCCGGAAACGAGCCCACCCCCCGCCCCCATGCAGGCCTTTCTGGGGTGGTGTCCACTCATCGCCACAAGGACAGTGTGGAGGCAGCATCCACGAGGGGAGGTGCAGGGTATCTGCACCTGGACAGACTCTTTCCAAATCTGAGCTCTGCCCTTCGTCAGCTAAACCACGTTGGCCCCTTGGGCGGTTCCGCACCTTGTGTGACGTGGGTCGCTGATGAGCCACGCCTCACGGGATTGTCTGGGGAATCTACGGCTCGTGGGCCGTCGCTGGCTTCAGGTCGTGCTGGTTCCTGTCCTTCACAGCTTTGAAAGGACACGAATTTGCTTCACCCAGTCTTCCGAGTATGCCCTTGTCGGTGGCTTGTCACTAGCCCGTCAAAGCTGGGACTGTGACGCGTTTCCATGAAGACTCTTTTTTTATGCTCCAAAGTCAAGGAAGCCATTCTCAGGGTGGCGGGTACCACAAGCTGTCTCGATGGACTGTGTGACAACAGTCTGAGTTAGTGACCCGAGAGCTGTGGGCAGGTGAGAGGAGTGCTTCCGGCCTTTGGTGTTGGTAAAAATGAGTCAAAGAAACGGAAAACTCAAACTTTTTTGTATGTCATTGTCCCATTTTTATTTTTGGCTAAGGCCAATTTCGATCTTCACTGTGAATCATTTTAGTTAGGCAAATGGATGTTGTCTTGTTGGTTTATGACTCGCCCAGCAAAAGATGCAGTGTTACCTACACTGACACAGAGTGAATTCGGACTCTGCAGTTTGTGACTTTAGACTAATCTAGTGAAGTCATCGTATCTCTTATACTTTGGGAGCCTCGTTTGTGGCAAGGACTTGGCAGAACAACAACGGAAATACCTATAAAGTTCACCTTTGTTGACTACCCCGGCGTGGCTCTTACTAGTGCACAAACAGGAGCAGCACTTGTGGGGCTGGGAGGTGATTCCCGTGACGGGACTGACTTTGCAACCAAAAACAGATCTCCTTTAAATTTTCATTGATAAAATGAAATGATTTCTGGAACACATTTTTTTTTTTTTTTTTTTAAATCATCAGTGAAATCTGTGTCTTAAAAAAGAACACATTCTTAAAATGACTCTTTAAATTAAGGAGGCCAAGAGATCCTTGTTTAACTCACTGGGTGTTTGAGTGCCTGCTGTATACCAGATACTAATGTGACTGTT
Source organism: Enhydra lutris kenyoni (assembly GCF_002288905.1). Lineage (NCBI taxonomy): Eukaryota > Metazoa > Chordata > Mammalia > Carnivora > Mustelidae > Enhydra > Enhydra lutris. The sequence continues at coordinate 3,538,054 of NW_019154098.1, forward strand.
GGGGAGAGGGTCACGCATGGACCATGGCCGTTGCCCTCCAGAGGCTTGATCTGATGGGAGAGAGCAGCGTGACAGTGCTTTTCTAAGGGATGGTATAGAATTACAGAATGTAGTTTTCCCTCCTCGAAAATTATTCTGATTGTTTCTTCAGTTCGTGTTACGTTCGGTTGTGTGCCTGTGTGCTCAGGATTCTCCGTACGTTTCTTGTTTGTTCATTACAAGTCAGTAAGCACATGCGTGTCAAGCTGGGGGCCACCCCCTAGTTCTACGGACCAGGAGAACCAGGGGGACAGAGGTTCGTTCTAAACCTGCACACTCTTCAACAACTAGCAAACCTCCGCTTTGAGAAAAGTGCCCCCTACACCTTGTTTGTCACTGGACCACTTCGTTCTGTTGGCCTCTCAGAAGGAGCATTTCTGTCTCTGCTTCCAGACGGAGAACTGCCGGCCCCACAGGCCTGGGCCTGTGGGATAGGCGCAGCTCAGGTCTAGACCGGCTCCGCTCCGGCCGCGCGAGCCCGTGCTAGGTTCCTGGCCTGGCCTGCCTGTGCAGGGACTGTGTGAGGTTGGGACTTAGTCTCACTGTGCTGTGGCCTGCTGCGCGGGCTCCTGGGCTCTGCAGGGTTTCCCCACAGTGCGCCGCGGCCGGCAGGCTCAGGGACGAGGTTTGGTGAAGTTAGCCGGACCAAGCCGCTTCTCACTGCTTACACTCTGGTGAAACACACTGTCCTAATTGAAGGTTGCATTTTTGTTTAAGACTCTGCAGTGCTGTAATTCAAGTGAGAAAGCTGCTATTTTGACAGAGGATGTCATTTAATTTTAGGATCATTGTGTGTCGTGTATTCAACCGCAGGCCAATCGGACCCTCTGTTGAAGCTTTTGTGCGCCACGAAGTACTACATTGTCACGAATGGCTGATTGACTTGGCTTGACGGCGTGTTTGAGCTCCCTGCCGCTGACGCTCTTTGGCATGGGGGACGGGGTAGATGACTGAGTTCACCTGTTTGGAACCTGGAGCCTTGGGGGTCCAGGTCTGAAACAGACCCGTGAGCTGCCTTTTGTCTGGTGGCCCCAGATGGGGTCTCCCGTTGCCAGTGCCCCAAACGGACCTGCTGCTTCCCGTCTATGAGCTGCTCCTCCCAGACACCCTTCCCGGTGGATGGCACTCACCCGGGAGTTGAGGGCACTCTCGCTTCCTGCCACTGCCCCTGTCCCCTCTGCCACGTCTTGGAAAGCCACTTCTCTGCGTGTAACTTTGGCACAGTGGAGCGCTGCTGTTGTGGCGGAGGGGAGGAGAGTTTTGACGAAGGTACGGAGGTACGTACCCCGGGTGCAGGCAAGGCCCAGAGCACCTGCAGGGGCCCCCGGGTTCTGGCTCCCCTCCTGCTCCCCCTGCACTCATTCCTGGGCCTCCTGTAATTGCGGCTGCGTCGTTCTTTCCAGAGCTCCACGTAAATAAATGATCTCGTTCGATTGTGGTGTCGGGTCCCGGCTCCCTTGTGGGAGAGCAGGTTCTGGTTGTGGTTTCCTGGGTTATTGCTACTGTCTCCTGTGCGGATTTCCTGCCCCCAGGCCGCCCATTCTGCTGTGTGTCCCCCACGGCATGGAGAGAGCCACTGCAGAAACAAGCCAACAAGCCAAGTCCTCTTGAGGACCTGTGCTCGGTGCTCTTGCCGCTCTCGGGTAGCGCGGCGTCCTGCCCTGGGTGCAGCACTAGGGCCTGCAGCTCCCGCCCCGGCCCCGCTCCCAGCACCCTGCATTGCGGCACCCAGCACCCCGCGCAGGGAGCGGCTGTGGGACTCCCTCCCCTCCTCTCCGCTTGTACAGATGAGAACACGGCATCAGGGTCCCTCTGAGTCCACCTCACTGGGGAACAGCGAGCCCTGACTCCTTTTATGAAGCGCATGCCTTCAGAGTACATGGGCTTTTGCTCTAAAAATAGAAGGATTTAAACCGGAGGAATCTGAATGTCTTCCAGCTCTGCAAATCTGTGCATTCCCTGCAGCCAAACAATCCTGTTTTGTCCAAGAGATCACCCCGGGGTGGTAGGTGGCATGGTCAGTCATTCCACACAGTCACTGCCCCGCCCTGCCCACGACAGGAGCCCGGGCGCGTGCTGACGGCCTCCTCCCTGGCGGGGTTTCCGCTCCCAGACCTGGGGATGCCAGGCTTGCTCTTGGGATTTGCTTTGGCCCCAGTGAATGGAAGCACCAGGTGGGAGGTGGAATGGTGACCCCAAGGCTGTCCGTGTCCTAATCCCAGACCCCGTGACTGTCCTGTGACATAGCAGAGGGGGCTTGGCAGGTGTGAGCCGGGCGAGGAGCTTGAGACGTGGAGATCATCCTGGATGGTCCAGGTGGGCCCGGCATAGCGGCAGGGACCTTGTGTGTGTGTGGGGGGGGCAGCAGACTCAGGAAGAGTCGCGGGGCTGGAGGGGGCCAGGAAGGGGCGGCAAGCCCAGGGGTGTGGGCAGCCTGTGGAAATTGAGAGAGGCGAGGAGACGGGTCCTTGGGCTGCAGGAGGAATGCGGGCCTGCGAAGGCCATGGTTGGAGGAGTTCCTGCCTCCAGAACTCACTTCGGGGTAGTAAGCGTGTGCTGACGTGTCACAGCAGCACAGGAATTAGTCCTGGGCCACCCGAGCCGCTCATTATGAGCCATCACGGGGCGACTCTTCCTTCTCTCCCCAAGGTGGGGCTGGCCGTGTTCCCGACGGGACTGCTGCTTCCGTGCAGGCCTGGAGCCTGTCCAGGGTAAGTCCCTGAAGCTCGGGGCCGCTGCATGGCCCAGCCTCCCCGATCCCCCTCCCAGGGCGAGTTCCAGCCCTGCACTCCTCAGAGCGAGGCCTTCTGCTCGCGTCCGCAGATACTTCCTGGTGTCCCTCCGTGGCCAGACGGCGCCTTAGCCGCCGGTGTGTCACAGACGCCATGCGACGTTGTTCTCATTCCTCCGGAGGAGGCAGAACGTGAGTGACACGTGAGGGTGACAGGTGATGTGGTGGGAACACATGGGTGCGATGAGAGCAGCAGGGTTTGGGGGTGCTGGGGAGGGCCTCGTGGGAGGCGCCCCTGAGTGGAAACCGTGGGGGGGGCAGTCCGGCCATGCGCAGGTGTTGGGGGCTGTGCCTGCGCAGTCGGAGCGGGGGCGCGGCTGAGCTTCCGGAGGCAGGACAGGCAGGAGCAGCGGTACGTCGTCCCGGCCTGGTGGACCGCGAGGTCAGGGGCTGGACTTGATTATGGGCCGTGCTCGCCGGGGGGGGATCTTTAAGCAGGAAGTGAAGTGGGCAAGTTCATAAGGAGCAGCCGCTTTGGCTGCGGTGCGGAGCTAACTGGGGAACGGCGGCCGCGGTCACGGGAGGGCCGGCCCGAGTGCGGGCGGAGCCGGGGTGTCTTCACGCCCGTGACGGCGGCCCGGGGGAAGGGAGGGCCTTGCAGTGTGTTTTGGGACCCACATCCGGACTTGCTGCTGAGGGGCCGTCAGGGCCGTCCCGGAGACGAGGGAGCCTGGGAGGGGGTCAGGTGTGGAGGCGGAAGTAAGGAGTTCGGGGGTGGGGCGCTCGCCTGTGGCCCCCTGCGGGACCGGCCGGGGGAGGTCAGGCTGGCGGTCGCGTAGACGAGTCTCGCCCAGCACGGGAAAGAGACCTCGGAACTCCGAGGGCTCAGCACGGCTTTACGGGACGCGCACGCGGCAAACCGAAAGTGTGTACTAACTGCGCACAAACTACCGTACAGGACAGTGTGCGCAGCTCAGCTGTCCCCCCGGCCTCACGGAGTCGCCCCTGTCCTTCCAGGCCAGCCCAGAGGCCCCTTCCTCACAGCTGCGCTGGCGGTGGCTGTGACCGCTCCCGCCTACGCGTCTGGCGCTGGGCACTTTCCTGCGAGGGGGCGCGTCCCTCCTCAGATCCTTGAGGGGCTTGTTCTTGTCCTCCCCACCCCACCCCTGGTTCTAAGTGTTGGAGACTCAGAAGATGAGTTCCTGCTCGTGCCAGATCCGGCCACACGCCTTGTGAAAGATTCTCCTAGAAGCGCTGCATGTTGGCCTTATTTCTCCAGGAAAAGGGAGACTTGTCCCAAGTACGTGGCTGAAAAGGAGCAAATCTGGGAACGGAATCAGGTCTTGCAAAGGCTAACGTTTTTGTTTTGTCATACGACACGTACTAGTAACCTGTGGCTTTGTAACCACACACCTTGAGCTCACTGCGTCACACGGGCACAGGCTTATCACATGGTTTCGGGGGCAGGACCCCAGGGCCCGGCTCAGCTGGGTCTCTCGGGCTGGAGGCGATGTGAGGCCCAGGGTGGCCGTCACCTGGGGCCGCACTGGGGAGGGATGGTTCTGAGCTCACTCAGCTTGTCGGCCTGACCCAGTTCCTTCAGCTTTGAGCTGGCTGTCCCGCGGGGGCTGCTGTCAGCTTCCTGAGGCTGCTGCCTGAGGGTCTCTGCCACTCAGGTGTTTCCAGGAACGTCCTTGCTTTGCCGAAGTTGGCGCGGAGGAGGGCGAGCCTGTAGTGGCGGTGACGTCGTCACGTCTGTGTGATTGCGTGTGTCCCCTCTCCCTGCCGTGCTCTCTAGGCTGGAAGCAGGCCTGGCACCCCACCCCCACGCAGGTGGGGCCCGTCCCAGCAGGGTGTGGACAGCAGAAAGGCATCATGGGATCATGGGAGCCTCCGCAGGACCCCGTGTCGTGGAGGCAGTGGTCGTACTGATCACTTCAGTCCCTGCTGGAGGGAGAGCAGAGCTTGGGAGAGGAGGCCTTTAGTAAATGTTGATGAAATTTAGGCCACCAATTTCCTATCAAAGAACTCACAGTGGAATCTGCAGAAGGATAGGCACACGATTTTCTTCTTTGGTGATAACTTCACAGTGTGCCTATATTTATACCCTGGTGAGAAAACCAGGTCCTCCCTTGAACACGGCCTGTCGTCCGCGGTGCTGCTGTCGCTGCCGCCGCCCTGACCTTGCCATTCTTCCCGCACCCCTGGGACGCTCTGTACCTGCCTTTGGTCAGGCTCAGCCAGCCCTTCCTCTCCCTTCCTGCCTCTAGAAGATCCTTCTTGAGTGAAGTCTGTGACTTTCCCAGGGCCTCTGGAGGGAAGCCCAAGCTCCCTGGAGACCCCAGTCCTCCTTGGCCTTTCCCATTCTCCCTTCCACAGCCCTGCCTCTTGGTGGTCTCCCTCTGTGTCTCCAGGTCCCACGACACCGGAGGCCTGGGATGCCTCAGGTGACCGCACCTGTGTTCTCTCCTTAAACGGTCCTTTCACTCCTTTACCTGCTCCAGCCTCCCCATCTGGATGTGGCTTGGCAAACTCGGGTTCTTCGGGATGTGGTGCAAAGCTTCCTCCCCCGCCAGGCCTCTCCGACGTCCTCAGGAGCAGCTCGTCCTCCTCTCTGTGCCCTGCAGGGCCGTGTCGATCCCCTTATAGAACCACATGAGTCACAAAATAATCTGATTTTGTTCTTTGACTTTTAAAACAAATACACATTTGTGCTCTCAGAATCTTGCACAGACTTTGTCGCTGGAACGTGCGCTGTCAGTTCTGGTTGGATTAACAGGACGCGTGAACAGATGAGTGAGGGAATTGTGTCTCAGGGGTGCTGGGTGGAACTGAACATCTTAAAAAAGCAAAATCTCTTCAAAATTCCTTTCTGGAAGAAGTGTGCTATATTGTATTAATTAAATCAGAAGCTTGCAAATCAGGGAAATGCTAACGATCTCTTTTTCCAGTTACTGAGGAGAGGAGCTGGCGGAGTCCCTGGTTCATTCATCACCTTCAGCTCTGGTCTGGCTCGGCTTGTTTTTCTGGTAAATAAGGAAAAGAAATGAGACCATATTTTGAGCTGAAGGGAGTTTCTTCTAGAGGCCACATTGGCCTTAATTCCTGTTTCGTGGGTGCACACAGACACCATGTAGCTCAGCGTGGGGCCATGGTGCCACATCTCTGGGCGCCGACCCTCGTGCCTAAACAGGCCAGATGTACGCGTACCGAAAACCCATGGGGGACTCGAAGCAGCAGAATCCTTCAGAATCCTGACGACGTCTCGTTGGCAGATCTGCCTTCACTTGCCGCCTGAGCGTTCACCGAGCACTTACTGGGTGAAATGCGGCACCTGGGAGTGTGAGGACGACTTGGGGCAAGGAACGGGTCTGCGGGGCGTGGAGACGGGTGTAGGGAGAGCACACCTGGAGCCACACGGGGAGGAGCGTCAGGAGGCCCTCAGGCGGGGCTGCGGGAGCCCTTCCTGGCTTAAATGAACTTGGAAGGTTTTAATGGAGGAGACATTTGGGAGACCTCATGCCATAAGGAGGTGGAAGGATTTGAAGTCAGAACTGGCTAGATTTCCTGCCTCATTCGTGAGTGACCTCTGAGATGGCAGTACTGTCCCCTGAGAGGTGTCCTGGTGACCGTTAGATGCTTGGACAATGTAAGCATGGCTTAAGGGATTGAATTCATTTAAATTATTTTGTTTACGTTGGACCTCAGAGGCCCGATAGGGGCAGTGTGTGAGGAAACAAGGGTCTCTGGGGGTGGGGGGAGTGGGGGCGGGGCTCCAGGAGCCTGCAGTGGGGCCCGAGAGCACCCGCCCCACCTCCGATGGAGTTGGCTGCACGGTGGGGGCCCTGGGCGGACAGGAGGTACAGAGGAGTTATTCTGGGCGCTCCCGTAGGACTCCTGGTCGGCCTTACCGTACGTGGCACTTTTGTGAGCCGATCCATCACCCCGATCAGGTTTCCTGAGCTGCGGACAAAATTAGCCCGAGTTTCCTGAACTCAGTCCAGATGGCAGCCCTCCTGCCACGTGCTTGCCGGCGGCCGCTGACCCTGCCCGGCATCGTCGGCTCAGCCCCCTGCTGTGTGTTCTGGATCTCTGCTCCTCCTTGTCCTTGCCCAAAACTTAAAAATGGCCGCACCCCCTGGGTGTCCTGGAGAGCCCTGCCCTTTCTACGGCTCTGGTGGGACATGAGGCTGTGCTTGGGAGGGGCCGGTCTGGATTAAGGCTGGGGTTAGCAAATGGCTTTCAAGCACTCTTAAGCAGAAGAGGAGGGGATGTAGTGGGGAGAAGCTTGGGCATGGGGTGGGCTGTGGGGGCACAGGTAGGGCCGGGCCACAGCTGGGCCCCAGGCTAGGGAGCTCTCAGGCCCCGGCGTATCCCAGCTCGTGCTCTTTCTCATGTGCTCAGTGGTTGCTTTTCCCTCTCTCGTCTCCGGCTGCTCACTCCACGCCCCACGCCTGTCTCCCCCCACCCCGCTGCCGCTGCTTCAACCCCACAGCCCCCGACCATGGCGACCTCAACCGGGGGTTCACACCTCGGCAGCTGAGGCCAGCAGCCCTGACTCCAGGCTTCCAGGAAGAGGCATCTTCTTGGCCAAGCTTCTGTTATGTGTCCTCGCCTGGTCCCCTGAGGCCTGAGCCCCTTAGGGACACATACGGCCACTGGTGTCCTTGCCTGTGGACGAGAACACAGATGCCCAAGACGGGCTGACTGTGGGCTGGGCGGAGACTTCACACATTCTCCATGAAGGTCCGTGAGGTAAGCAAATCCTTCGCCAAACAATCTGGAGCCCCGGGGACCCCTTTGGAGGCTGTCACAGTTGTAGGGACGGCCGTTCCTCCATCCAGCATTCATTAGTCTTCTTTATGGCCGGTGCTGGCTGGATTCTGAGGGGTAATGTGTGCCTGTTTCTTCGATTACTCCCCAGAAGTCTGGTGGGATCGGACTTGACCTGTCCAAAGCTTTGTCTCGGCTGGGCTGGACGCCCTTCCCGTCGAGCGCTCAGTCCGGCTCTCATGCTTTCTGTGGGCATTCTAGCCGCCAGCGTCCTGTTCTCTGGGAGGGGGAGGCACCTAAGCCTGGTGTGCAGGGCTTTACCCCAAGCACGTCCTGGTTCCTAATTTGTAAAATGAGATTAATACTAAGCATCTCATGGAATTGTTGTGAGAAAATAGGTTTTTTGTAAGCTCTGAAATTATTAGGCAGATGTGATTGCAAATTACTAGCCATCGTAGTCAATGTCTTGCTCGTCTTCACAGGTCTTACTTTTGGGAGGGGGAGGGACGCCGGGGGGATTCTGTCGGTTAAGCATCTGCCTTCGACTCAGGTCATGATCCCGGGGTCCTGTGTCTGGCTCCCTGCTCCACAGGGAGCCTGCTTCTTCCTCTCCCTGTTCATTCTCTCTTTCTCTCTCTCAAATAAATAAATAAAATCTTAAAAAAAATTTTGGAGGAATCTATTTTTTACTTTCTAGGCAGTGTACGTTTGATACTGTGTCTCTTAACATGAGCATAGTGCTGAGTCAGAATCCGTTTTCCAGATTCCTTTTAAGAGAGGACACCAAGCTTACCTCCCCCCACCGCGTTGTGTGAGGAAACATGCTGGCGGCTGTTCACTGCCTATGATTTATTTTTTTCACCGCTTAGCGCTCCGTCGAAGCTGCCATCATATACCTGCTCTGTGCCAAGCATTTCATGCTCATCATTTCATTTTTATCTTTACGCCAACCTACAGAGAACACAGTCTCCTCTCCGCCTTACCGACGGAGAAACTGAGTCTCAGCAAGTCAGCGTGACTTGCCCAGGTTAGTAAGACTCAGACCCAAGGACGGGCTTCTCCTCCAGATTCCACACCGCCTCCCAGTCGAGAGCAAGGACAGAGAGCTTCGGGCGGGACGACCTCTCGCCTTTTGCTTTCATCGATCCTGCGTGGAGCAGTTGCCCCGGGAGCATCTGAGCGGCTGGGAGAGCCTGAACTCTGTGGGCTCAGCGTTCCCGGTCTCTGCCTCACCTCTGGGGAGCCCCAGGGAGCCCGTGAGCACACTCAGAAGCCGTGGATGTCTTTCCTTGCCCACACAGCAACCTACACGCTTCCTGCACTAGCAGACAGGGTCCCCAGCAGCCGGGCCTGCCCCTGGGAGCCATCTCCATTGTCCAGTCCTGCCAAGAGCGCGGCCCCAGATCAGAGCCCAGCCTGGGTGGCTTAGCCTTACAGTCACAGCAGGCACTGGTGGTCTTTAAGGAGCAATAGTGGCACGAGCCAATGCTCGTGTTTGAGAGGGAGACGCGACTCAGCGTAACGGTCCCTGCGGATTTGTAAACCACGGGCATCAGCATCGGTTGCGTAATGACAGTGCCGGCCGAGTGACCCATCTCCCTCAGGTTTCCGCGGTTCTTACCTGCTCTCAGGAGAAGGAATGAGTGTTTCGTTGACGGCTTAGCTGGATTGTTCTGGACATTTCACCAGGAGAGAACATGTCATATCTAGAAATAGCCCGCCTCCAGGGGAGGGACGATCCTTGCTTCTGGGTGTGAATTTCCTGCCTCTGAAAGTTGGCCGGAGTTCCTTCCAGCAGGTGCAGCATAAACCCTCTCCGTCTTTCACAGAGTTGCCAGCATGATCTCTAAAATTCAGACACGATCGCACCTCGCCCCGGCTTGAAGCACCTTCGTTTTTCCTCGCGGCCTTCCGACTCTGAGCCCACCCCTTTGCCTGGTGGGCATGTGCTCTGCCACTGTCTCTCCACCCCGCCCGTTACCACCATCCGGAGCAGCGTGGAGCCCCCAGAGCCCCTGTGTTTGTCACGCCTCCTCACCGGGTGCCTGCTGCCCACTCCGTGTGGGTGGCCCTCCCCTCGTGTGCCCTGCCAGCTCCCTCACGTCCTTGCCCGCACCGCCTCTGGGCAGTCGTGCCTTCCCTCCAGCAACGTTCCTGGTCTCCCAGGCTCGTCGACACCACCGTGCGCTAGGTGGTCTCCTCTGACCCCGGGCCCCCCAGCGCCTCCTTGGGATGAGTGCCAGTGGCTGCACCATGTGCCGCTGGGCTCGCTCCCGCTGCAGTGAGCGGTCTGCCTGTCGTTTAGCCCTTTTGGAGGGGTGCGCTCCGTGAGAGGGCGAGCTTCCTGCCTCCCAGGGCTTCCTCCCGTTCCTCCTATCCTTGGCCGGCTGTGGGTCTGGCTCTGAGGGGCGGTCCGAAAGCCTCGGCTGGACGGGGTGGACTGTGCTAAGCCGGGACACCGATCTGCTTCCTTGAGTCCAATGATACCGGTCACACACCCCGGGAGACAGCCTTGCTTCTGGGTCACCAGTCCCATCACCAGTCTTGGCTTTTACTTGCCTCGTGTCCTGGAAGCTTTTTCTGTGTCTCCTGTCATTGTGGGAACTGCTGGGGGGACCACGGTTTTTCCATCTCCTCCCATGTGCTTCTGTTGTCTGTCCCTCACTTGACCTCCTAATCATGTCCCCTCTCTCGTTCTCTCCCCCTTTGTCGTTAAGTCTCAAATGTAACGACCCAGCACCTAAAAGGCGTCAGGAGGTGGTTGCCTCAGTGACGGGTGGTCCCATCACCATCACGTCCTGTGCTGGGATTGAAGACCTTGCGGCGCAGGGCCGAGGAGAGCACGTCGGTGCCATCTTTTGATTCGGCGGAACTCGGGTTTGGTCAACGAGCCTAGTCCAGTGAATGACGCTGTGATGAGAGATTCCCGCCTCACGCTATGTGACCCTAATGTACGGTGTGTTTCCTGCAACGTCAGCTGCTACTGTTCGGAATATGTCTGTTTTGGAGAGAGTTTTTATTTTTTAAAGTATCTTTTTACCCTTATTAGCCCCATGCGAGGCACCTTGTGGACACGCTGTGTGGACTGGCTTGCTGGACATGTGGCCTGGAGAGCCCTCTGTTTATCCCCCACCCGGAGCAGCCTGTCCTTCCACAGTGGTGGCCGGGCCGGGGCCTTACCGGCAGGAACGCAGAGGAGAATGGGTCTGGCGGGAGCGCGGGGTCCTGGAGCGCGGGAACAAAGGGCCACGGAGTGCTGCGGAAGAACGGGGGAGGCCTGTGCGCTCCGAGGGGAGGTTGCAGGAGGGTTTTGGAAGTGAGAACAGCTAACGAGAGATGGTAAAGTGACGCTCACAGAGGGCGGTCTAGGTGCCAGCGTCAGCCCGTTGGCAAACGAACCAGGAGCCGGGCAGGTTAGAGGCCTGCCCGGCAGGTGCAGTGGACTTTACCTGTGAGGGGCTCTGGTGTGGGGGATCAGAAGGTGAAAACAACCCCCACATTACCAGTAGTGCCCCAGGGAGCTCTGTCCTGGTTCTGCAGCCTCATGGACTTGGGAGAACTCCTGAGTTGAACTTACACCCGGGAAGGTAGGCTCCCTCCAAGGACGCGCCTGTTCGGGACCTGAAGCACAGACCGCGTGTGTCCCCTGCAGACGGGCTGCTCCGGGGTCAGCGGTGGGGCCTGTGCTAAGCAGGCCGAGCTTTTCCTCCTGTCCTCTCTGCCGCTCCCGGAATGCTCTAGGCAAACGAGGACCCTGCATGTGACCTGGGTGTCCCTCCCATGGCGCTGCCTCTGAAAACCTGAAGCCGGGGAGGAGGGGGTCTCTTTTCTTATCGTCACCGTAGAAATGACTTCCTAGTGTTGCTGCAGTCTTAGCCGCGGTCGTCCTCCCCTACGCGCTAGTGAGCCTCATGCAAGTTCGTGTTCCGGGCAGGTGCGTCCAGTCATGCACCGGCACCCTCCAGCCAGCGGGGACTACGGAGAAGTCCCTGATGTGGGTCCTGCCTTCCCACCCTGCATCCCTCCGCTCACAGGCCTTCCTGCCAGCTCGCCCCAGGACGCAACCGCTGCCGCCCCGTGTGTTCTCAGCGCCCACCTTCCATGCCTCTCGCTTCCTGATGTTTTCCCTGTGTTCTCGCTGGAAGTGCCCCCTGTGTGCTGTGCCCTCTGAGGGCGGGCATCGGCCTGTACCTGATGAGGCCCACGCTGCCTGGTGGTGCTTTTGTGGCCTCCCTGAAGCAGAGGCCCTCTTTGTGGGGGAGTCTCCACTGTGTGGATCTCCACGCCGGGCCTGTGGTGGTCTCTTTCCCGAGCCTTCTCTCTGCTCCCCAGAGCATGTGGGACTTTCCTCCCTGGCCTGAAACAGCCTCCTGTCTGATATTCGCTGAGCGCTCAGTAAATGCGGGGTAAATGACTAGTAAATGGGAAGTTATGGGGAGAGTAGTCTTTATTTTTTCAATGTCAGCGGAAGAGGAGGTGTAGGGCAGGGTAGGAAAGACGGAGGCCTTAGGGGTGCACGCACCCCGGGTTGAACCCCACCGGCTGCCTCCCCACAGCGGGACCCCGAAGCAGAATGCCTCGCTGGTGGACGCAGCTACTTGGTAACAGGGTGTGGGGACTGGGGACGATGGCAGTGTCCCCCACCTGAGCCTGGTTGCCACCCAGATGAAGATGGGGCACCTGCTGGGCCCGCAGAGGGCAGGGCACAAAGCTCATGTCTAAGCTGGCGCAGGCCACCTGCCCGTGAAGTGGACGCCGAGTGTGGTGGCTGCTGTTTCTGGTAGCTGACCCCCTGCCTCAGAGCAGGACAGGCCCGAGCTCCCCAGGACGCGGCAGTGTGACGATTGCTTCTCTGTTTATAAAATGGCCAGCATGAGAAAGGAGAGGGCTGCGCAGACACGTTCTTCTCCAGGGAGAGCTTGGAGTGTTTTGTGGAACATACCAGAGTCCCAGCTCAGGGTCACCTCATGAAAGCGTCCCTTTTGATGGAGTGTGCTGGCCCGTGCAGGGAAGCTGCCTTCTGTTCAGAACCACTTTGAAGTCAGGAATGTTTTAGGGAATTTTTTATGCTGACTGTTTCTGTATCTGAATCTATCAAATGGATCACTTTCAGGCCAGAGGGCCTTGTCTGGGTTCCTATCAGGGAGCCATGCCTACTGCTGTCAGTCCGCGTCCGCCCTTTCCTGTGTGAAGTAACGCTTCCTGGTGTCTTTCCTGTTCTCCCCAAACGCCTGGGACTCCCGAAGGGGTCACTGTCATCCTACGGGAACACAGCCATGCACAGTTGGGGTTGTGTCTCGTTTCTCGTGTGTGGCGTTTGGTCCCCATCCCCACGTTCCAGAGGCAGCTAGGCTGACGCAGGTGGAGAGAAGTCGCGAGGGACTTTTGAGGGGGTGACCTTCCCGAGGCTCAGTCCCCCCTGCGCAGGTGCCAAGGGTGGTCCTGTGGCTTCATCTGCCCGAGCCCGTGCCAGGCCTCCTGTGATTCTTCTTGGAGAAGGGGGCTTTCCATGGGTGTGTCCCCAGGGGCTAGTGGTAGGTGGGGAGAGCGGCGTAAAGGGAGTCTTCGGCGGGTGTGGGAAGAAGCAGCCAGGGCGAGCCTCTGTGGAGAGCCTCTTACCAACCCTAGGAGGGGCCAGGACAGGGCGGTTTGGGAGCCTCCCTTGGGCACGGAGCTGTGTGAGGCAGCTGGCGGGGAGCCCGGCCTCGCTCTCTGCTCACCCATCCCCTGCCGGTGCCTCCCACGGGCCCTCGCCGCCGTCACGTGGGTCAGCCCTTTGGAGTACCTTGCGTGGGGGGAAGCAGGTCTGGAGGAGTGCCGGGCGCGTGCTTGGCACCGAGGACTTGAGTGTGATCCTGAGCTCCAGGCTTGCACACCTACTCTCCCCAGACTCTGGTGACGTTCCTCAGCATTTGTGAGACCAGGAAATTGGCAGGTGGTCCCTGGGACCCTGGGGAGGACATTGGGCTGTGTCTGCCGTCTGTTTTGATGCTGTCAGGTGGAGAAGAAATGGATTTTTTTAGTTTTAGTAACATGCCCTGCATGGCCTTGCTCATGGAGGGTGGAGTTGGATGCCCCCCGGAACTGTGCGTGGCTTCAGCCTGTCCTCACTACTCTAAGTGCACACGGGCCCGAAGTTGGAGTAAATCCCACTACCTTTCTTATTCACTCTTCGGCCCTGGAGGGAAGTAGTATGGCATTCTGCTCCAGGTCACACGGCTCACGAGCAGCAGGTCTGGAGTTCAGAGCCACTGTGTTGGTTTCGTTGGTCTGTCTTGTCTTCAGCACTTTTCGAGTGGCAACCCCATTTCCCTAGGACCTGACCTTGTCCCTGAGCAGACGATCTCCGTCCTCCATTTGGGTGGGCGATGACCTTACGTCGAACGAGCTCTATATGCTTGTTCCTGGGGTGACTGTGCACCCTGCTGGTCCGAGACAGGGCCTGTTCACACCCGTTGTCCGGGAGCGCCTCCTTCCTTTCTCAGCGCTGGCCCAGCGTTGCTCCCAGTGCCTCCGCCCAGCGTTCAGCAGGGAGAGGCCTCAGCCCTGTTCCTGCAGGTGCGGGCACCTGGCCCCATGAGAGACTCTTGCTGACGTCATTTCCCCTTTGCTTGTGTCTTAGAACTTTCTGTGTATAATTTTCATCAGATTTGAGCATGATGTGCCTGGAGGCACATTGGAATCCTATTTGCTTCAGAATTGGAAAAGAAAGTATTTTGGGTAGTTATAAATCACCTCTGTTTTGGTTTTAGGAAACTCCGTTCATGTTCTTTTTCAGTAAGTTAAAAAGTTTTCTTAAAACAAGGAAAAGGAAAGACAACAACACGCTGCCCTCTGGATAGTAGTTTTAGATTTACTCTTAGCTGTAGTGTGTTATGTCAGATGAAGTGTCCGTAGGATCCTTGAATACCGAAAGGTAAATGTGGACCTGCTGTCTCTGAAGCAGACTGGGGGGCTCCCTTCTTCTGTGAGTGTCCGGGACTCGGGAATGTTCATCCGATTAACTCTGGGCGCTAGTAATTATTCCTTTGAACCTATGCTACGTGCCTGGCACTGGTCCAGGCACTGGAACACAGGAGAGAACAAAGCAGTAACACTGCCAGGAAGATAAGCTCTGAGGTGGGGGAGCCTGAACCCCGCCCCCCCTCAAGTTCCAAGGGACTTGGCACCGTCAACTCACCGGTCCTGGTCTCTCAGACGCAGGAAGCGTGGAGGCTGGGAGGATGGGCCGAGGTGTGTTCTAGGCCGAGGGCGGGGTGCCGGCACCCGCAGCCTTTCCCTTAGGAGACGTGCTCCCAAGTCAGAAGAGCGCACCCTCTTCAGTGCCCTCTCAGCGCCAGACGCCGGGTGTTTGTGTCTGTTGTGCAGGGGACGAAAGACGGAACTGCCCGTTAGGATGAGGGAGCGCCGGGCGCCCTCCAGCCTCTGAGATGAACACAGGGCTGTGCCCCCGACACATGAAGGGCTCAGGGCTGGAAATACCCACTTTGGGGTCTAATTCTGGTTTTGCTCATAATCATGCAACTTCTTCGGTAATTGTGTCGTAATTTATCCTCTCTTCCCGGAAGTAGAGGATTGGACCGGGTACACTCTTGACCCGCACCCTCGCTGCATTACGCTCAGAGATGGATGAATCTGTGATTTTCCCAGATGACGTGTCACGTTTATACACGTGCACGTGCATTTCTTCACACTCGAAGACCCGGAGCCCCACGCTTGCCCTTCCTGGCCCGGGCCATGGGCCTTTCCAGGCCCTGCCTGTCCGTCCCAACATGAGCTGTGCGCGGCGCTGCCTCAGTGAGCCCCCGCTGTGTGCACGGCCCATCTCGGACCCTGCAGCATCCCCGTCCCGCTGAAAGTCCTGGCGCTCCGGCAGTCTGGGCGCTTCTCACCGGCCAGGCGTGGCCCTGCTCAGGGTGCTTGTGCAGCCTCGTGCTGGGGTGAAGTTCCCCCCGTTTCCCTTGCCTGGGGACTCCGGCACGTGCACGCCCATTGCCAGGGATGCCCCTCCTCCCCCTGCCGCCACGCTTTGCACTCGGTCACTTCCTTTTTGGTCCTCCAGGGCCAGCTGAGTTGTCGCTGCTCCTGGGAGGCCTTCCCTGAACCGGGCGCTCCTCCCACCAAACCGGTCACCCCGAGTCTGTCCCGCATGGTTCCCTCCTGGAGGTGCATTTTCATCTTCTGCAGTGTTGTCCCTGCAGTCACGTCGAGGTCAGGGACTGTCTGCTTTACCTGCCTCTCCTGTCCCAGCACAGAGCGCCCTGTCCGCCGCTTGTAGGTGCCAAGCAGAGGGCTTGATGGGTGAGCCAGCGACTGTGGTGCCCTGTGCGGTTCTGAGGTCGTGTGATGATGGCTAACGTGGGCCGGCAGGGATTCCTCTAGGACATGCGGGAGGCCATGGAATGGGCAAGAAGCGTCCTTTCCCCAGAAGAAGGCACGCAGGGGCCCAGTCTCGGGCCCCGTGCGGCTCAGGAGAACAGCTTATTCTGTGAGCTGCCACCCGACCCTCCCCTGCAGACCTGGCATTCGGTTTGGGGGACCCGGAGCCTTGGCCGGGCTGGCGCGTGGCCTTTGTGCAGGAGCCGAGCGCGGGAGCCGAGGGGCTCTTGCTGAGGGTGGTGCTAGCTTCGCCTCTGTTCCGAAGGCTGAGCCGAGCCCTGTGGGATTCATCTCCTGGCGCTTTGTCATTGGTGTTTCTTTTTGATCTAAGCAGTAGACCCTGAAAAATTCATCGTTACAAAATCTATATTCCACGTGGTGATTTCACCGGGCTTAGACCTTTCGTGGCTCTTTGCCTTCGTTCCTGCTCCCAAGGAAAGGCAAGGGCCGTACGCTTCTGCTGCGGCAGGTCTGGTGGGATGGAGCGGCCCGGCTGTACGGCAGGCCACCTGTGGGCTCCTGTCACCCAGCAAAGAGCCTCCAGGTGGTCTGACTCTTCTGTGGAGCTTCTCCCTCGTGGGGTGTTGTGTCGTTGAGGTCAGTTGAAGGACAGAGAAGCTCGAGATGAGGAAGGGCTCCCCCCAGGGGGTACTGTCCCCCTTGATTCTGAAGGAAGATGATGGACACAGGAGAGGTGGAGGGAGCGTGTTTCAGGAGTTGGATGAGGAGCTGGTGGGAAGGGAGGACGTGTGAGTAGTGCTCGTGCGTGAGCTGTTTTCTCTACGAAGCACATAGCTCTCTAAAGTCTCCCTGTGTGTCTGTGCGGTGCAGAGGCCGGATGGTTCTAAGGAAGGACTGGTCTGGTCAGCCGGGGATCCTAGCCAGGAGCCAGGTGGGGGGGCAGTTCTGCAGGGTCAGGTAGGTCTCAGGAGAAGGATCGCTGTTGAGGATAAATGAGTAAATTCATTTGTCGATTAGCTGAGTGTTTGTGGAGCATGGACTGCATGAGGCCCCCGTGCAGCCTGGCCGCGCCCCACCGAGACAAGTCCTCTATGCGGGCCTCCTGAGCATCGTGGGATGTCATAAGGACAACAGGAGTCAAAGTCTTTGTCATCTTGCATCGGGAAGAGGGAGGCGCTGGTGGCAGAGGTAGAAGTGTGCGAGGAAGAGGAAAGGGAGCCCATGCCTGGATCCCACACGGGTGGCATCCTCCCTGGGTGTGGGTTCCCTGCCCAGCCACATAGTCCCCTGCTGTGAGTGGGCTGACACAGGCTCTGGGGGGAGGTCCAGGCCTTTCAGGCACCTGTCCTTCGGACTCTGCACTCGTGTTAGCCCATGAGGCCACTTCCCTGTGGACCTCGTCGCCCCTGCATCTGCATTCGGTGGGGGGTGTGGTACACAGCGTAAGTGCTGAGTCAGCGCAGAGTGAAAGACTGAGCATATGACGCAGAGGGATGTCAGGGTCCGAGTCTGAATTTAGAGATGCTCGTTAATAAATGATAGTTAGTAAATAGCTTCCTTTACCTGTTTTCAAAAGTGCACATGTCTAGGGGGGAGATCGAGGAGGGTGTGGGAGGCCTCCGGCTCCTGGGTGGAGGGGTGGGGAGTGCACTGGGTATAGTCAGCCTGCCCGGGTTAGAGACCAAGGTCTGTCACTTACTCCCTGGTGACCCCAGCAGGCTGTGTTGTCTTGTGGAACCTCCAGACCTTCATCTGTAGAAGAACATGAGCGTGTCCCAGAGGGTCCTTGGGGTTCCCAGCTGAGCCGGCCCCTGTGTGTGCTCAGTCCCTGTGATGGCATCATTAATTACACTCCAGCAGCTACTTGTCCCTACTCACTAGATCAAGGGGCTGTGATGCTTCCCACCAGAGTCTCTCAACAGCAGCACCGCTGACATTTTCTACCTGACGATTCTTCGCTGTGTGTGTGTGGGGTGGGTGGGGGTGGCTGGAGGCCTGGCTAGAGGACGTTTAGCAGAATCCCTGACTTCCACAAGTTGCCAGTAGTAGACGGCCCGAATCGATTGTGACAACCACGAGTGCCTACAAATATGCCCGACGTGACGTTCTGGTGGGGGTGGGGGCTGGTGGCTACTTGGAGAGCCCGTGCCTCCCCTGTGCTCTGTCCTTTGTGCTCACGGTTTGCTGACGTGAGTCTGCTCCAGGGCCTGGCCCACAGGTGAGCACACTGAGGCTCAGGGAGGTGAAGTGACTGCCCCAGTATTGCTGTGTTGACGATGCTTCTAGAAAAAGGCAAGTTCCTAACAGTCCACCTCGAGGTTCTGGGAGAGCAGAGGGTGTCGTGGGGCTGGGCGTTAGGGGCCCTGACGCTTCACCCTCTCAGCTGCGGCCATCCCCGCTTCTCTTACGTGAGACAGGAGAGAAGAGCCCGTGTCCCTTCGGGGTCCCTCTCCCTGGGCACTCCTGATTTCCAGCTTCGCAGCTGTGCTCCTGTGCATGGCAGCCACAGGCTGGAAGCAGCTGGTCGCCGGGTCGGTGGGAACCACGCCCTGTCTCCTCACGTGGGCATGTGTCATCCCGCGTCGTCCCGGGAAGGCGGGCGGGCCCAGCACCGTGAGGCGGGTGGACAGACCCCACGCTCGGAGCTTTTGTTGCTCCGCTGTAAGTCTGTTACCGGTTATTGTTCCTCCTTCACTGTGCCTGGTTCTGGATGAACCTTCGCTCTCCGTGTGCGTACAGGAGGAGCGCGGCATGGGGGGGCTTCTCCTCAAGCAGGACCTGCTGCATGTCGCGCCGGCCCGCTGTCCGCCCCCAGCTCCCTCTCCAGCCCCGCCGCTTCTGGGCTCAGACGCGGCGCGACGGGCTGGCCATTGACCGCGTTTGCTGCTGGCGGCTCCCCCTGCTGCCCGAGAGTGAGCTTCTGTGGTTGGTGGTCCTCGTTGGGCGAATCAGACCTTTCAGTGAGTTTTCCCCGCGATGGGTGACAGGAGTTTGTCGTGTTTATTTATTTTCCGCGGCACATGGAAGTCAGCAAGCTTTCTTGGGTCTGTCTGGAGGCTTTAAGGGACGCTGAGCTCCCTTCCCCCTACCCCTCTACCTCTCTTCCGTCTCACCCCCTTTTTCTCTTGGAAGCTGTTGCTCGATAAGAACGTATCTTCCCGCTGATGGAGGCTCCAGGATTACAGCCGGGCATCAGACTTCTCACCCGTGCCCCGAGGAGCTGTTGGGGGATGGGCGCCGTGCGCTTCTTGGCCCAGAGAGGGGCCTCACCCTCACGTGAGCGTCGGTCGGGCGGTTGGGAGACTGTCACGGTGATCCGCTCCTTCACCACCTGCCTTAGCTGGTAGAAACCGTGGGCCGTAGAGACGAAGACACGCTCGGGTTCTGTGGGTACGTCATGTCTCTGTTCGCGTCTCAGGGTGTCTTAGTACTTGTGGGGTATGACATGGGCAACTACAGCTGGTCCCGTGGTTTGGCATTTCAGGGGCGAGACCCCTTGTGGCCTGAGCCCTCGATCTGGCTTCTGGACTCCAGTTCCAGGAGACTTGGTTTGCGCACGCACAAATGCGTGGTCCCCAACGATCAGTGTTTTGAGTACCTCTTACCAGGTCAGGAAAGCACTAGATGCCATATTATGTCTTCCTACGAGAGGATCTTGATAAAGAGCCAACTAGGTGATACCATTAACCTGCTATAGGGCCAAGGAGACCAAGCTCTGAAAGCAAAGCCATTACCCCACATCGCGCGCTGGGAAGCGTCGGAACCGGGACTCGGACGCAGGGAGCAGGTCTGTCTGTTTTGCTGCGTCACTGGTGCCTCTGCGAGGTGCTGGGCTCAGCGTTATAACAACCGGGTGTGCCTAAGGGGAGGCCCCTTTCCTCCCTGCGTGCTGGCAGTGGACACCAGGCGTGTGGGTACCGAGGATGCGGAGCTGAGGGAGAGCGGCCCTGCCTCCCGGTGTCCCCGTGTCCTGCTGGCTGGCTGGCTGCCAGGGCCTTCCTTCCTCGCAGCCCTTCCTTTGGCTGCTCCGGGAGGGGTAAGGGGGCCTGTGCTCTGGGTCTGGAGCGGAAGCCGCAGCCTCTGGGGCCAGCCTGCCGGGGTCTGCATCACCGATGCTGGTGGAGGCCAAGCCTGGACTTTCCTTCTGAGCAGAGTGGCAGGTAACCACTCCCTTGTGCCCCAGCCAGAGGCATAATGGTGCGGGCTCCCAGTGGCCTGCACCCGGGGGCCCCAAGCAAACACTGCCGTTCCCGGCTCTTGGGCAGTCACGTGATCTCTTCCCGCGGCAGAGCGGGCAGTTCTAAGTTCAGAGTGGTGGGGCCACCAGAGCGCTCATACGCGGTCACCTGGAGACGACATGGCCCGGGGTGAGTGGGTGGACGTGCCCAGCAGTGAGAGTGGGGCGAGCCCTGTGCCCCTGTCCATGAGGAGGTCGTGTCACAGAGTCAGAGTGGCGGCTTCCCCAGACTTCAGTCTGTGCAGAGGTGCAGTCCAGAGGGGCCGGTGGGAGGAGAGCAAGAGTGAGGGGACAAAGGGGCAGGGAGAGTAGATCCACGGCCAGAGTTGGGCTTCAGAGTCTAGCCCTGCAAGTCTCGTCCAGGCAACATCAGACAGGTTCCTTTGTGTCTGAGGGCTCAGTGACCGCCTCTGCCCACCGAGGGGTTGAGTTTGACCTCCAAGGTCTGTCCAGCAAGAATGACTCAGATTTTGTCTGGAGCCTCGTTACTGGTTATTGGTTTGTAAGGGCTAGTTCTTCAGCTAATAGTCATATGCCAGGCATCCTTTGCCCTCCCAAGGCTGGGCGAGGGAAACAGGCTCTGTTCCACCAGTCAGGGACCCAGGGTCACCTCCTGTCATAATCTCCTTGGGAATGTGAAAGACACAGGGTCCCCGTTTGGAGGTCGTGGTGGGCACGGGCTTGGGACCTGGGCGTAAGGTCCTCATCGCAGTCCTTGGAGGTTCTCAGATGGCGAAGGCATGTGGGGCTCTGGGGGTGGTTCATGTTTGGGCCAATGACGGAGAAAGATCAACAGGAGGACATTTACAGCGAAAGTGGTACCAGCTGTGGAACGACGCTTGTGCTGGACCTTGGACTGTGGGCGATATGGGACTTCCCAGCGACAAGCAGGACCACGTGGTCTGGAGTGCAGGTTGCCCAGGTTCTCCCAACTATGTGGCAGAGCCAGTGGCCTTGAGTTTCCGGACTCTAAATCCCCTTTGCTTAACCCTCACCCTTCACGTTCGTCAAAAAAAATGAGGACGATGCGGCGGTGGATGCCGTCATTCCCGGCCCCAGAGGGAGAGGAGGTCGTGGCTTGAGCAAAGTCTTCCTCAGCTCTCCGTGTCGGCGGGAGGGCAGGGTGCTGGAAAAGGGATGAGTGGGGGTCGACAGCCCTTTCGAATGCCGGACTCGATCGCTGTGTGGAGCCGCCAAGGTCCCCCAGTGTCTCTGCTGGCGCTTTCTCATCTGTGAAAGAAGGACAAGGACGCGTGAGGCACTCGGGGCGTCCGGGGGCAGAGGGAGGAATGCAGTGTTGCCGGCAGTGGACTGGTACAGACCAGGTACGGCCTTAGGGGTGGCTCCCGTCATTCTGTAAACACGGCCTTTGAGGATGCCTGGAGGGGGGCGAGCGGCACAGGTGGCAGGGGAGTGGAGGGTAGGGTCTGGGCGGAGGCGCCGTCAGGGCTCTGAGGCTGAGTGTGGGAGATGGGGCTGCGGGGACAGGATGGGCCAGACCCTGGAGGACCTTGAAAGCCATGCTGGGGGGTCAGCTTCTGTCCCAAAGCTGCGGGCGGGGGGCACTCTGAAGAGAGATGGCTGGGGAGAGCAGTCCTGGACTGAGAACAGTTTTTAATTCTGTTATTTTTGTGACTTCGCCGCAGCGGGCGGGACAGTAGATCAGAACGCTTTGAAGCCGACTTCAGAGGCCCCTCGTGCCCCTGCTTCGCCGCTGACTTTCTGCCGTCTTTCATCTTGGCTCTCATCTGGATCTTGGTAGTTAATTATCTCTCCAAATATTAACTCTGTCCATGACTTCGTGATGAGATTTTCCATCATCTTCGAAAGAGAACCTGCTGGTTTCTGCAGGAAACCCCCTCGGTGGTGATATTTCGGTGCCCAAAATAGAGGCAGCGAGTCTACCCACATGCGATGCTACTACAGGATCCCTCCCTTGGGCAAACTCCCGGCCTGCTGGGGCTCCGGGAGCCTCCGCCTGCCTCTCCGCAGAGCTCGAGCTGGGAGAGCCCCTCTGGGGACTTGGCCTCACCTGTCCCTCCTTCTGCCCAGGCTCTGTCCATGGCACTTAGATTCCAGAGCCAGTGGAGCCGTCGGTGCACGTGAGGGGTGCTGATGGGTGGACCCCACAGGCAGGTGTGGCTGAGGGCGGCTGAGCACCAGAAGGACTCTGCTTCTGGGGAAGGGATTTCTCCTCACCTGTGCCTCTGTCTTCCTTGAGATAACAGCCTCTCTTACCTGCCCTTGTCTCTTCTTAGGACTTCTTTCTCTGTGTTCATGGTTGACTCTCTTCCGGCCTCTGGGCTATGTCTCCTATGAGTCCTCAGGGGCTAATCTTCAGCTTTTCAGGCTCCGAGCCATGATCCTCTCCACACTGAGCTTACGTGCATTCCGGGAGGGGCCACGCCGTTCCAGCTCCTAGGGTGGGCGGATAACCCAGAAGTCCAGTATTGTGCTCCAGAACTGGGGTTCCGTGTCCACCTGATCTTTCCATCGGTTGGCTGGGCTCCTCTCCCCCGTGGCCAGACGCTTGACCTGGGGCAGGGCTGGGTGGGGTGCTGTGTGGCTGGTCCTTATTTCAGTGGGTGGCCAATCCCACTGTGATCACTGTATTAATTTAAAGAAATAGACACATTGACCTGAGTTCAGGGCTTTCATGTCTCACGTGCCCCCTTCCTGGGTCGTCCGTCCCCTGGGAAGCAGAGTGCGTTTCTCTGGACTTGGTCTTGCTGCTTGTCAGAGACGGTGTCAGGTTTGTCTGTGTGTAGTCCCTCACGGGGACGCCGGGAACGCGGGGGCGTCAGTCTGGTGTGGCCCACGGCGGTCCTGCAGAGGGACCTCATGGGAGGAGAAGGCTGAGTCTGCCCGAGAAGTAGACCATCCACATGGATAGGGAGGTCCGTGGCCTGGCGAACTGGCAGGTCCCCAGCTGTGTATACTGAACTGCACCCCTGCGGGTACGCAGCTGAGCGTGGCCCCGTGAGGGCGGCGGGGGTTTGGTGACCGGCTCCCTCTTTCAGTCCATCCAGCAACCCCGTCCTTGCCGTAGTCCTCTGCCACGTTCTCCCTCTGTAGGGCTCTCGCCACCCCTCCCTGTGGCATCCTCAGCTCTCCAGGGGCGACATTTTCCAGGATTAGTGACAAAGTGTGTAAAAGGCCTAGTGTAGAACTTGGCCTGAGCTGGCCTGAGTGTCCAATAAATAGAAAATTATTTGGATTCGTTTCAATCCCCTGGCCTCCCAGGCAACTGGGAATGAGTCACAGTGCGCCTGGTAACAGCCCACGGAGATAAGCACAACGAGAGTGGTTTTGAAGTGTCTGCTGTTTAACGTCAGGTGAGAAAGCAGAACTTGCCCTTGGGTTAGGGTTTGCTCTGAACAGAGCCGGGAGGAGCTGACAGTCTCAGTCTTGGTTCCGAGCAGCTGCAGCCACAGCGGGAGGTCTGATGGGTGATGGAGGCAGTATTCCAGGCAAGGCGGTCGGTGTGTTTACACACGTTACGTGTTGGTGTAAGATCTCCGCATTCCAGGTGGAGCCCAGGTTCTCGTCCGGTAGACTCCAGAACTAGGTCGACCTGCGTGTGTTGTACCAGCCAGGAGAAGGCCCAGACCGCGGGAGCGTTTGGCTCTGTGTCATTGAACCTCGCCCGCC
This sequence comes from Enhydra lutris kenyoni, assembly GCF_002288905.1. Classification (NCBI taxonomy): domain Eukaryota; kingdom Metazoa; phylum Chordata; class Mammalia; order Carnivora; family Mustelidae; genus Enhydra; species Enhydra lutris. Next base: position 3,561,825 of record NW_019154098.1, read on the forward strand.
CTTGGGTTTTTTAGCACACACTCATCCGCTGGGAACCTTCCAGCTGCTCGCTGAGTGCCCGCGAGGCTCGGAGGACTGGTGAGGGCGGAGGCCGGGCTCCGGTCTCCGAGCGGCTTCTGTAGATCTGCGGCCCCTCACGCCCCATTCAGAAATCCAAAAAGCTCTCCAAAGGCTTTTCTTTTTATGAAGATGGATCCAACCTACTTGGTGGTGAAGCCCGACCTGAGTTTGTACCAGGCCATTCAAGCTCTTTATTTCACTTAGTAGGGCTCCTTGTGTGTTTTCCTGCAGACCTAATGTGTCTGAGTAGAGGGTGCTGCGTGGAACCCATCCCCAGTCTAGCATCTGAACAAGTCTCCGTTACAGAACATCTTGGCCTCATGGGCTCCGGACCCGTGTCCTGACTTCTGAAATGGGGAGGCGGGGGTGGCCGGGAGTGGGTGGAGCTGACTTGAGCGGGTACCTTAGGGAGGTGCTGGGGACAGGTGGCCCTGGAGACGGGACGGGCAGAAGAGAGTTTTCTGGGCGGAGAGGGGAGAAGAGAAGGCTTTGCCAGGACATCAGCCAGGTGGGGGCCCCGGGAACATATGCGGAGCCACAGCCGGACCTCGGTCTGGGAAATACGGGCAGAGGGGCTGATGTTCTTGTTTCTGGGTTGGTTTTTAAATGCAGTTTGTTTTCATATAAATAGGACTTTCGGTTTGAAAAATGGAAGCACAAGGAGAGGTTTATTTAGAAGAGAACATTCCATATCCTACCTTCCAGAAATGCTGTTGACAGGGGGTGAGCCCCCCCGCAGCAGGCACGGCCTCTGCATTTCCTCAGTAACAGGGGGACCTCGCTGTCCCTGACAGCGCTGTGGGGTACACTTGTAATAAAATTACACAGTGTTTTTATACTTCAGTGTAACAGAGGAAGAAACAAAAGGAAGGAAACTGAAGAAGCCGCTGAGCCTCTGGTGTGTGTAGTCATGACCGGAGAGCAGATTCCCTAGAATCTCTCTTTAACATGAAGAAAAGAGACTGTGAAAAACCTGAAATTGCATACTCATATTCTCTGTTTCTTGTTATGAAAAATGAGGAGATTTAAGGATTTTTTAAAATAATTTATTTATTTGAGATAGAGAGTGAGAGAGAATGTGAGACAGAAGGCCATAGGGAGAAGCAGACTCCCTGCAGAGCTGGGAGCCCGATGCGGGACTCGATCCCAGGACTCCGGGATCATGACCCGAGCTGAAGGCCGTTGTTTCACCAATGGAGCCCCCTAGACGCCCGAAAACCGAGGAGATTTATACTTTGCTGTTTCTTCTGCTCCCCGCCCCCCAACATTGGCTGTTTCATCTTTCTGATCCGTGGCCTTCACCGTCTCTTGCCCCGTCACGATTTCAGAAGGTGCTCCGCGTCCGTGGGGCAGGGGGACCGAGGCCGAGCTCACCGCCCACCCTGCGCCCCGCTGCCCCGCCGAGCGCCGCCTTCCTCCTCATCCTGCGGTTGGTCGGGTCTCATCAGGGAGGTTCCGAGCACTGCTGCCCTTGGGCGACTTTCATTGTCCCCGTTTATAGATACTGACTCCCACCGTCAGGCCAGTCTGGAGGTGCCGGGAATGTAGCCGTGAACAAGGCAGAGCCTTGTCCTCCGAGGGCTTATATTCTGGCGGGGAGGGGGCAGGATGGATCGATAATTTCCGAGAGTGGCCGTTCCAGGAAGGAACTTGTCACGGCAGGACTAGGGAGTATCTTCTGCCGACGTGACCCTTGTTCCGAGGTCTGAGTGAGGAGAGAGACACGTGAAGATCCGGGGAGGCACCAGGTGTCCGAGTGGACGTGACGGCGCATGCGCAGTAGCAGGCCGAGACCAGCGCGGCGCTTCTGAGAATCCGGGAGGCCCGATGAGCGTGGGAGCTGGGGGCGGCAGCCTGCTCCCGGGCGGGCGCTTTTGTCGGCCGCACCAAGATGTGTGGGGATGGGGGTGTGGGCGGCTGTAGGAGCGGCCCGGGGAGGAGGAGGCCCTCTCCCTGTGCTTGAGAATTGAGAAGGGTCACTGGGCCTGCGGGTTGGACCCGGGCTGGGGCCTGGGGTGGGCAGGGCGCGCGATGGGAGCCAGTGGCGCATCTGGGACGGGCAGCCGGCAGTGGCTCCCGGTGAGGGACGTTTAGACAGGAGTCATGCCCAGGAGGAGCTGACAGCCATCCTGTCAGCGGGTGGCCCGAGCGGCTGGCATGTGGGCTGGGATGTTCCTCACCGAGGTGGGGACTGGATCTTGGGGACAGCTCAGGGATTCTCTCCTAGGCAGCTCCCTCTGTGTGCGCCCCCCGGGGGGCCGAGGGGTTGGCACTGGGCTGGTGCCTGGGAGAGGTCTGGGCTGGAGGCAGAGGGGAGAGTACCCACAGCCTGCAACCCTAGGCCTGGATGAGTCCATTGAGGGGGTAGCTAAGACACAGAGCGCCTTGGGGCCACGTCAGCACCTGCAGGGGGATGGAGCAGAGGAGTGCGTGTTGGGGAAGGGGGACCCAGCGCCATGTGGCAAGGAAGGCCCTGTGGAGCCTGGGAAGGAGGGTCTTCAGACTAGCACACAGGGAGACTGAGTCAAAGCTGCTGAGGGCATTGCGGGAGACAAGGCCAGAAAACTGTATTGGCTTTGGGGCTAGAGAGAGTCCCTTAGGGGAGGGGAAGGGCGGTAGGGGAGAGGAGGCTCTGGCTGCCTGTCTTGATGACAACACTCCAGAAAACCGGCCTCTTTCCCCCGGAGCCGTGCCCCCTGTGAGACCTGCCGGGGCTGTGCATAGGTCACACTGGGGTTTGGCCATGGTCTTTCAGTCATAAAGAGGAGGGACAGTCAGGCAACTGGCTGGGCTGCCCTGTGTGTCTGGCAGGAAGCGCCAGGCCTAGAACGCTGACACTTCTTGAGTTGTGTGTGCGAGGCCGGACTCCTCGTTTCCATGTCATTCTGCCTGCTCGCCCTTGGAGGGAGCCCAGCCCTTCCAGAGCAGGTGGGGGGAGGCATCATGCGCAGCCTTGGGAGACAGTTTTGGCGGCACTTTGAGGAAGAAATGTTTATTTTTAACAATGAATCAGAACTAAAAGGCGGTTCATTGCCAGAGGCAGGCTGCGGCCCCCCACGGAGAGCGCCGAATCCGGGCATTGCGCACCAAAGCGTTTGCTCCTGTCCACTTCCCGGGCCTGCGTGGGGGCTGCTCTGCGCAGGCCTTGCAGGAAATGACTTGTCCCTGTCCCTTCCAAGTGGGTGGGCGGAACGGAGGAGAGATGGCTGCTTTGAAACAGAGCAGAGTTGGCATCTGCTGAAAATCCACAGCTCCGCGCCTGTCTGGTGTGTCTGCTTCCGGAGATGGACGTGCGCTGTGCTGGGCCGGGTGAGCTGCCCATGCTGTCCTGGTGTTTTGCTTCAGGAGCCTTCCTGGCGACTCTCAGGGTATGGCACGAAGACCTTCTTCCTGGAAGAGATAGGATGGTTTGTACTTAAAGCGAGAAATGTTCATCAGGATGCTGAAGATAGAAGTGGAAATGTATATTTTTTCGTCTAGTCTGGTCGAGAGTTTTAACCCCCTCGCCCCACTTTGAGCAGCAGCATCCGTTCTGCGACCACATCACACAGAGGGACGCCTAAGCCGGAAACGGCGGAGCGGGCCCTGGGCTCTCGGAGGAGCCTTCGTCACGTGGTCCGTGTCGGTCCCGAGAGGGTGTGCGCTGGCCCTGGGACATGGGGGAACCCTGGTCTTGAGCAAGCCGTGTGCTTGCTGGGGGGTCTCTGCAGACGTTTGGGGACCTACTGGCCTGGGCGTGTGTCTGTCCCTAGGACCGAGGTTCTGTAAACGACTTGGCATCAGGTCCCGGATGTGGACGCGGAGCGGACCCCAGGAGGAGGCGGAGGGCTTCGCCTGCAGAGTCCAGCTGAGCCCCGTTCCCAGCCCGTCAGCTTGGGCACATCGCGGAGCCTCCCCGGCTGTCAGCTGCCGTCTGTGGGATCAGAATGGTGGTGCTCCTGCTCCTGGGGTTTACGGTGGTCACGAACTGAAAGAGAAGATTCCAGGACAGCACTGGGCTCTGCTTCTGGACTGAGTTGTACTTGGTAGAGCGTCCCCAGGGAGGGACCTTGTGTCTTCAGGTGTCATGTGAAGTGTCCCCTCCAGACTCAGGGCCGTCCCCTGGACCTTTCCTCTGGCCAAGAACCAGGCAGGACTTGCCTGGATGCCGGTTGCCGCCAGGAGCCTCACGTGGCCCTGGTCCCGCCTGCTGGCCAGAGCAGCCACGTCCCTGGGCGGCTCTCCCTAGAGCTCAGAAGGCGGAAGTGGCCCTGGGGACGTGATGCGTGTTGATTTTCATGGTGGCCTTTGGAAAGGTAGTCTGGGCCAGCTATGCAGGACCTTGTGTGTCACGTGATAAGCTTAGCTGTTGTCCTGCAGGCCACTAATTAAAGACTGTGCTCATGTCCACCACAAAGTAAGCATTACATCTGGACTGAGAGCTGCTGGGCTCTCATCTACATTAGAGATGAAGCGAAAGCAAGAACACTCCTAATAATTTTAGTACCCCGTTTAGGACATTTTAGTGGACGTTTTTACATCTATAGAGATTGATTTTCATTATCATAGTGTAATGTGTTCACTGCAGAAGATGTTACAAATATAAAAATGTTGGAGGAAAAAAAAATCAACCGTGTTCTACTGCCCAGACTCAATCCCTGTCTTTAATTCTGTTTTCTATGCACCACTGTGATAACAGACCCCATTTACTGAGCAGCTACTATGTGACAGATGCCATCCTGAGCCATGTGTCCGAACAACGCCCCTGGTGGGTGTTCTCTTTTCTGCTTGACACACGTGGGACCTGAGCATCAGGCCAGTCAGATGGCTGGCATAGGGCCACACAGCTGCTAAAGGGTGGAGGCGGGACGGGAGCTCTAGCCATTCTGTTTCTATTTTCCCAAGTTTTGTCTACGTCTTTGTGTCCCGCCTTCTTCCTACAGCGTCTGTGCGGGGGCATTTCCTGTTCAGTCCCCACTGCTGTCGGGGTAGCTAACGGCCGTATGATAGTCCCCTGTATCATGCAACCGGGATATTCTAAATATTTTCCCCCAATGTTGGGCACTAAGGTACTATTCTTTCTACTATAAATTTCATAAACAGTTCTGTGATGAGCGTTGTTTATCGCCGTGGAGGGATTCTGTCTGAATTCCAGATCATATTCTTAGCTCACAGTCCCAGAAGGATCACTTAGCCAAAAGGTGTGAACACTTTAAAGTCACGAGTTATTTGCTGTCACATTGCTTTCCAGAGAAGCTGTCCTGATTCAGCATCCCCAGCTGTGTTTGAGGACGTTATCTGAGCCCAGACTCTCGCAGTGGACGCTCTGGTTGTTAGAACCTCAAACAAACGTAAGCCTCATGGAGACATAAATAATTTTGGGCTGCAGGCACATGATCTTGAATGAAAGTCAGACCAGTTGGGTTTCTTTCGTCGAATGAAAAGAGGAGAGAACATGTTAAACGGTCATTTGCAGAAGCTTTATTTCTAGCAGAAAAATTAATTTAAGCATCAGACTGGAAAAATAGGAAGTTCCTAACAGTATGTGGAGGGCGGGGCTCTCTGGAGACGTATGTCAGGGTGAGTAGTTTATAATCCTTAACTTCTACCCCCTTTCGCGTCTCTGTCACCACCTTAATGTTAATTAGGTCGTTAAAATGCATTAAAATACCAAGACGCAGTGACACTTGTCCCCTCTCAGCTGGCTTTATTTGGCAAGTCAGATTGTGTTCTCGGCCAGTGCTTTCTGAGTCCTTTTGCCGCCAGCCAGACCCGGCTCAGGCGCCGCTTGTTCAGGTGTCGCTCGGCTGTCTCCGGGCCGGGGGGACGATGGTGTACCGAGCAGCGTGGGCAGCACAGTTCCAGCCCGAGACACACACTGCCGCCCAATGTTGTTCCAGATTCTTCCTTCCTTCAGATGGTTGAAAAAGCTTGCCGCTGGGCCCCGGTCATAAAAACATGTGGCTTTCACGTGGCTGTCGGGTCCGGTAACAGAACACGTGGCTTTCATGTGGGCTGATAGAAACTCAACTTTCAGATAAGGCGGAGGTGGGTCCCAGGATTCTAACGCTTTTCTTCTCACTGACAACATTTTCTACTTGTTCAACATTCTTCGGTTTCCTTTAGGTTCCCCAGGCTTGTTCTGAGAAGGCTGGGCCCTGAGTGGTCCAGGGTGAACAGCAGGGCCCGTCGTCCCCCGGGGAGGCCGTGCTGGTGTCTGATGCTTGCTAAATGCAGTGAATGCAAGTAAATAGATGTTCATTGAGCTCCTCCTGTCGGCCTCCGGGTCGAGGACAGAGAGAGGCATGGGGTGCCTCCAGCCCAGCTGGATGACCCTGTCCATTTTGGGTGGTTTTAGCGGACAGTTTTACATTTATAATTTTTTTATGGTACTAGAACAGCAAACTGAATGCCCGTGTATGACCGTCTTCCCAGGCACCCTTCTTCCGCCGGAAGAACTCCACAAAGGAGTTCTGTGGTTTGCGGGTGTCCTCATGTGCGCCGTCTTGTAGAGGAATCAGTTGTGTGTTGTTGACTGTGTCAGGTTTATTCTTCACCTCGACTGTAATGGAGTAAACACGGAGAATGAAGGAGGGCGGATGGGGGGGGGGTACAGTCTCGTCAGAGGAGGGCACTGAGCTGTAATTTGACAGATGAGGAGCTTAGTAGCTAGTGGTGTGGGCTGGATGGTGAGGGGAGAGGGGCAGGTGGAGTGTGTGTGTGTTGTGGGGGAGGGCCTGCAGATCTGTCAGCTGGAGGGGCATTTGGAAACAGGTGGCATGAGGCAGTTCCGTCGTGAGAATGACCTTGCAGGTGGTAGGTCGGTGCTTTCTCCGGGAAAGTCCAGTCACAGCCACAGACCCAGCAGGGTGCCTTTCTGGAGGAAGCAGCGTTTCTGACCAGCGGCCCGAGAGGGGTCTAGGTTTTGTGACCGTGGACACAATGGGTCCAGCCTAACACCTCCCACAGTGCCGACGGGAGGGCCCCGGAGATAATGGTCGTACAGCAACTTGAACTCTAACACGTCAGACGGGAGCTTTCTTGTTGGCCTCTTTTTTTGGCGCTTGGGTCAGTAGCCGCACGCATGTGGCTCGTGCAGCTCCGGCCTCAGCCCCGGGAATCCCATACCCGGAGTCGGGGGTGTATTCCCAGCTGTCCGGAATTGCAGGGGAAGCTTTTACATCTCCACGATGCTGAGCGCTAAGTGACGAGGACTGCTGAAGACCTTTGCTCGATGCCACGTGCTCATCGTCAAAGGCCTTATTTCTGACCCTTCCTGTCTGTGGTTTCCACGGATCTTCCAGCACCGCTTCCTCTGGGAATCTGGGCCTTTTCATGAAATACAAGTGATTTATACACGTTGAGATTTCCTAAAGCAGAAGTTAGAGATGCGGCGCCATCTGACCAGATGGAATTGATGCCTTTCCGTTTCGCTCGGTTGGGCCCTTGTGTCGGCTGCGTCGTGAGGCGTGCACCCCGGTCATTATAAAGCGGAGAAGGAGGGCAGTCCTGGGTGCTTGCTCAGGACCTGTGCTTGGTGCCAGCAGGCCGGACTGCCGTCCGTGGGGCTCTCCCTGTGCTGCTCTGGGCCCGACAGCCCCTCACGGGTGGGCGCTCCCTCTCTTCTCTGGGGCTTCTTGAGCTTAAGGAACTCCCCAGACTCCCCGCCTGGTGCGGATCAGACCCAGGATTTGTGCGAGGATTGGCCATTCCGAGTGTAAACTCTTGTCAGATTGGTTTCTGTTGCTTCTGGCTTTTGGTTGTCTCAGGCCGAGGAGCTGGAGACTTGCGCGGGGACCATCGAACGGCATCGAGCCGTGTCAGAGATGCAGGCCAAGCTGCTGTTGGCCAGGCCTCCTGTCGACTGGTGGCCACGAGAGCAGACCGGGAGGGGCTCATCTGGGTTTAGGGCACGGGCCTCTGAGTTTGGGGCTCTGTCCCCTCGTGCCTGGGTGGGACATCCTCTCCGTGCCCGGATGGACTCCTTGGAAGATGGCACATTGGACTCTGAGCTGCTGCTTCCTAACGTGTGCTCGGACCCTGTGTCAGACCCTTCTTTGTCCTGCGGTTGGGGCTTTTGTCCAGGGGGCCTTGGTTCCTTTCCCTACCTACGACGTTCTTTCCGTCACTCGCCCCCAGCCCAGCCCTCTGTCCATGCCCACCACTGAGGCCCAGGACCTCACCTCCATCCAGTGCTGCTGTCCCCCCTCCCTCCGGCCCCCAGGGAGGCTGAGATGGGGGGTTTGGCTCAGAGCATGGAGGCAGCCTTTTCCTCCCAGTGCCGCGGGAGCCGCTGCCACCAAATCCAACACACGTGTAGTTTCCTTCTGGCCTTTTGGTAGAAATTAAAAAAACAAAAAAAACAACTTTCAAAATTCCAGAAAACTTTGTACTTTTGCAGGTGACCACATAGAGATATTTAAAAGTGAAAAAGCAACAAGGAAATCCTCTGGACCAGATTCTTCTCGTGTATAAGCTGAAGGAGGGGCAGGTTTTCTTCCTCGAGAGCTTTCCAACTGAGATGAACCTCGTGCTTTGAGACATTTTGTCTCCTGATGGTTCTGCTAGTCTTTCTGGGTTTTACCTGCATTGTTTCTAATTATTTTAACTCCATGACAAATGCAGGATAAAGTGCTTGCTTTTTGGAGGAGAAAAAGGTATTTTTCTGTAAGGACCAGTATGCTTATACTGGTTACGCAAGTTTTGTTCTCCATCCAGCACTGTCTGGACTCTTATGTCTTCCTCTGGCTTTTCTGCCTCTCGTTTTCCCACATAATTCCTTGGCCTTGGTTGCGTTGGCCCCACATCTCAGCATTTCTAGTTCTTCCAACCCAAGGTCTGGCCCAGCTACCGCGTCATTCAGGAAGGCTCTGGATGTCCAGCAGGAAGAGCCCTCTCCCAGGTCCCGTGTCCTGGCTTCCTTTCTTTACCACGCTATGTCCCCTCTGGGACAGCACTCGCTCTATTCAACGACAGGTAAATGGAAGACAACTAAAAGCACTTTCTCTGGGGGCCACTTTGGCCTTGGGGCTGTCAGTCTCTGACTTGTGGGGTCAGTTCTGAATAGGGATCCTGTCACACCTCCCTTTGTACATTTTTCTGCGAAGGAGAGGAACAGAAAGCCGTTGGATTATCTGCTTAATTTTTAGGTTCTCCCATTACGCTTCATGATCCCTAAAAGCAGGGTTAAGTCTGTCCATCTCTCCATCGGTCCAGCTGTGCGGGTGTTTACTGAGTACCCAGTGTTGAGCAAGTGAACCAAGGTCCCTGTCCTCACGGAGTTCTCAGGCTAACGGGGGGGTGTTCATTCAAGAAAAAAAGGACGACCTATTGGATTAGAATCTATTTTATTGTTGTATTTTGCATTTTATGTTATATACATGGTCACACGCATGTGTGACAATTATAAATTGTGATTGGCGTCCTGATGCATTCGTGGTGCCCAGGAGCTAGGTGGTGCTGTCCCTGAGTTTCTGATGGGCAGCGAGGCTCCCAGAAGGAAGGAGCCAGTGTGGATGGACTCGCACCCAGACCCGGGCAGCCTGGCGCCTCTCCTGTGCTCTTCCTTTGTTGTCACGTTTTTGACGAGTCATCACGGTTAAGTCCTGGCTTTTTCAGAGAGAGAACGGGACGTTTGGGGACGTTTCTACTCTGTAAACTCAGATGGGTAAGGACAAGACCCATGAATTAGTGTGACTGGAGAGAGCCCGTTATCTGGGCCCCCTGGTTAGCTGGACCCACGCATAGAGCAGCAAGGAAAAGTGCTGGATCTTTCCAGAGGCTCTTGGGAAGCAGCTTTTCCCCCTCCTCCCCACGATGTTATCAAGGGAACGGTTGCAGACTGTTCTCACTGATGCACGTTACTGTCTTCTGGATGTCAAGTGTTCAGGGTGGTGTGGCGTGTGCACGTGGTGCATGGAAGTGGTTGGACCGCGGACTGCCTGCTCACCCGCAGAATGGGGACCAAGGTAAAACCTCCCTCCAGGACGGCGTGGCTGACCGGAACCGCTCACGGCAAGTCTGCGGGGGGCAGCGCGCCCCGGCGTATCCTGGTAGCGCTCTTGTTCTCGCCCCACCGTCACGTTGGGGAGGGTGAGCAGAAGGGCTTGCCTCCCCCACTGCTCAGAATCTGCAGCTAGAAAAGGCAGCTAAGGGGAAGGGCTTCGGGATGTTCTGGCTCGCTTCAGAAGGGCGTGTGCCCGTGGCTGTTGCATAGTTTCGGTGAAACCTTGTGCGGCAGGAAGATCACAGACACGGGGGGTGGGGGAGGTTCTGGGTCAGCTCCTGGGCTCGTGGGTGCTGAAGGTGCTCACTCCACGTGTGGTTGACAGGGACGGCGCTGGTGAGGATGCCGGCTGCTCACGGGCCGGCGGGGGGGGGGGGGGCGCTGGAGGTGCCCCCACCGAGCTCAGCCGTCAACTCTGTCTGGCTCCCCAGTCTGTTTCTTCATCTGCGCAATCAGCTTGCCCCGTAGGATCGCTGCGAGCGTTTAATGAGCTGACAGATGTGGAAGTGCTCCGCGGGCACATATCTGCGGCACGGTAGGTGATTAAATTTACAGAAATGTTTATTATGGAAAATTTCAAACGTATAGAAAGTAAACAGCAGCATATTGAATCCCCACCTATCCACTAACCAGCTTCTGTAATTGTCGGCCCTCCCTCCGCCGGGCCGTGTCCTCGCCGTCGCTGAGCGGGGACGGCGACGGCGGTGGTTGTCAGTTACTTGTCAAGGATGGACGGACGCACGTTTGATGCCCAGATCCTAACTCTGCCGTCTTGGCAGAGCGATACCTCCCGCTCATCTTTTCCTTCTCGTGGTGGAGGAGCTTCAGGCTGCACAGAAAGCTCTCTCAGACCCCCTCGGGCCGCTTCCGTTCTGCTTTGTTTTGTCATGAGAACGGCACAGGACAGGGGTTGCGTCACGGACGCTCCTGTGCTTGGTGTCTGGTAGTCTAAGCGCTCACAGGACTCACCCGAGTCGTCACACGTCGGCGGTGCTGTTTGCCGCCGGGTGAGTTCTCCAGGCGCGCACCTGCCGCACGGCGTTCACCCGTGTCCTCCCGGCCGGTGCGGGAGTCGCGTTCGGTTTCTGGCTGTTCCAAGTAAAGGTGTCATGAACATTATTACAGAAGTGACTTTATGGACACTGGCTTTTCCTTCTCCTGGAAATAGTGCTAGTGTGGAAATACCGGGGTGTAGGGAGGAGTCGGGTTGGTCGATGGGATGTTAAGTGTACGTTTAACTTGGCAAGAGACATTCCCACTGAAAACGTGTGGAAGCTCTGGTTCTGTACATCTTCACTCAAATAGTGTTCGCGAACCTTAACGTTTTAGTCATTCTCGTGATTATCTTCCAACGTGTTGTAATTGTATTTCCCTAATTCTAATGACATTGGGCACCATTTCACGTGCTTAATGACCACTGATACTTTTCCTTTCTGAGATGTCTCTTCCAAACTTCTGTTCATTTTATGATTGTCTGTTGATTATTGAGTTGTTGGAGTCCTTTATATATGCTGGGTACAAGTCATTTGTCAGGTACATATATTGTGAATATGTTCTCTTGCCTCTTCATTTTTTAAAAAAAATAGACTTACTGATGTATAATTTACATGCAATAAAACGCACCCTTTTGTGTATAGGTTTATGAATTTTGGCAAAGTCATCCATGTAACCACTGCCACCAAATCAGGATACAGAATAGTTCTTTTACCCTAGAAGTTTCCCTCGTGTCCCTGTGCAGGCAGCCCAGCTTCTGTGGCCAAGCTCTTGGCAGCCCCCGATCTGCTCTGTGTTCTTTGGTTTTGTCTTTCCTGAGTCTTTGCGAATATGTGGGGTCATGAAGCAGGTCGCCAGCTGCGTCCGGCTTCTTCCACTTAACAGAATTCGTTCCTTTTGCTGGACGAATGGGACTCCTCTGTGTGCAGGTGCCGTCGCTCGCGGGGCCGTCCTCCTGTCGAGGACCACCAGTTCTTGGTGGTCATGCGTGAAGCTGCTGTAATGTTTTCCATGTTTTTCTCTAGGGGAAGCGTCTGGGTGCTGTTGTGCTGGGTTGTGGGGCGAGTGCGTGTTTGTGAGGAGCCGCCGACCTGGCCTCCAGGGCGGCCCCACTTTGTGTCTCCCCAGGAGGGCGAGAGCCCCAGGAGGGCGAGAGCAGCAGCCGCTCCGCGTCCTTGCCCGCACTCACCCTGGTTTGCTTCCCAGTGAGTCAAGCAGGTGCGTGGTTTTAATTGGTATTTCCCTGATGACGGAGGATGTTAGAGCATCTTTTCATTTGCTTCTTCACCACCGGTAAGACATCATTGGTGAAAGGTAGGGTGTTGGCTTTATGACTGTGTTTTGAGCATTTTTGATACACCTGGGACATGCAATCTTTATCAGATAGGTGCTTTAAAAAGTTATCTTTCCTTGTCACTTGTCTTTTTATTTCCTTTTTTGTTATGTTGTGTGAGTCACCATACAGTACATCCTTAGTTGTGGATGTCGTGTTCCATGATTCGTTGTTTTGTGTGTAACAGCCAGTGCTCCGCGCAGTCCCTGCCCTCCTGAGCACCTGTCAGTGGGCTCACCCGTCCCCCACCCCCTCCCCTCCAGAACCCTCAGTCTGATTCCTGGAGTCCGTACTTGTGGTTCATCTCCCCTCTGATTGTTTTCTTACCAGCGTCTTTTAAAGAATAGAAGTTTTAAATTTGGGCGAAGTATAATTAATCAGTATTTTTCTTTTGTGGTTACATTGAACAAACATTTGCCTGACCCAGGGCAATAAATATTTTCTCCTTTGTTTTCTTCGGAAACTTCACATTCCTAGGTTAGGACCATGATTCATTTTGATTTAATCTCTTTTTTTTTTCATGGTGAAAACTTTGAGTTGAGAATTTACTTATTTTTGGTGTAATTGGCTTAAAAGACTTTCCTGTTCCCGAGGAACTGCCTGTGCACCTTTGTTGAAAAGCACCTGCTACATGTTTGTGCTTCTGTTCCTAGGAAGGAGCAGGGGCAGGGGGGAAGCAGGCTCTGCACTGAGCAGGGAGCCCGATGTGGGACTTGCTCCCAGGACCTTCAGATCTTGACCTGAGCTGAAGGCAGACGCTTAATGGACTGAGCTCCCCAGGGGTCCCTCCATATTAATTTTAGAATCAACTCACCGATCCCTACCAGATAGCCTGTTCGGATTGTGATTGAGATTACATGAATCTACAGACAAATTTGGAGCAAACTCGTGTCTTGACTATAGTATTTCAACGGACCCAGAATGCACGTGTCTGTTTATTCAGGTGTTTGGTTACCTCATTGGTGTTCCGGGTTCTCAGCACCGCACCTGGCCTGTATCTACATTCTTCTTGGTTTGGTGCTGTCGTCCTCTGTGCGTGGACATGATTTTCTTTCTTTCTAATGTTTGTCTTTTGTGTTCTTGCCTTCCTGCACCTGGTACATCTTCAGGATGGTGTTCAAGGACAATGGTGGGAGTGTGTGTCCTTGCCTTGCTCTAGATATCAGGGAAGCCCTTTGTCCTTCACTGCTAAGTGAGGTGTTAACCATTGGTTTTTCACAAATGTCCTTCTTCAGGTTGAGAAAGTTCCCTTCTGCTTCTAGTTGGCTGAGAATCTTTTTTTTTCTTTCTTTAATGAATGGATCTTGAACTTTAATAAATGCGTATTCTGTATCGATGGAGATGATCATGTAGTGTTTCTTCATTTTCTATTCAAATGGTGAATTATTGGGATTAATTAAAAAACTTCAAACCAGTCTTGCATTCCTGGGATTAGCCCCACTTGGTCGTGACGTGTTCTCCGGATCCCAGCCCTGTCAGTATTTATCTGGCACCTGTCGGGAGGGTTTGTAAGTGTGTATTGCTGGACTCAATCGGATTATATTTTGTTGAGGGTTTTTGTTTGTTTGTTTTGTTTTGCATCTAAGTACATGAGTAACCGTGGCCCGTAACTTTCTTTTCCTGTGGGGCTTTTCCTGGCCTTGGTCTAAGGGAACCTCGCATCATAAAATAGGCCGGGAAGTGGCTGATGTGTTGTCCTGTAGCCTCGGCTCTGCAAGGAGAAGGGCCACGTTTTGTAGACTACGTGTTTTTTCTGGTTGTTAGAAGAGTGCGATGCTCTCCCCAGCTTTTCATATTCTGAGTAGAAGATGGATTCTTCACTTTCTAGTGGTCTTTTTTGGTGGGAAGTTTTAACTTTGATGTATCTGTTTTATCAATGATTTCTTTTCCTGCGTCACTCCTTCTCATGTCTACTTCCTGTGCTTCATCCAGCAGTGCTGTAGCTTTGACTACATGTAGACCCAGGACCTGTCTTGAATGACTTTGTGTAGCTTGTGGGTTAGGAGTTTACATTTATTTTTGCTCGTCTGGGATACCCAGTTTTCCCCACCCCATCGGTGTGAAGCCTTTTCCTTTGCCATCAAATGGTTTTGCTGCCTTCAACAGTCCCGAGTTCACGTCCGGCTCCATCACTCGCGCGGTGGCGGTGCGGCGGGAAAGCGGCACCCTCCACCCCAGCCTCGTTTCCTCGTGTGTCGGTTGTCGAAGAGCTCTGGATCCTTTCGGGTGCAGGTGGTGTAGATCAAGCAACAGGAACGGAAGCCGGCACGGAGAAGCCCCATGCGCCTGGGTGACGAGGTGTGGACTCTTGGTGAGGGGCCACTCGGGGTCAGGGACCTTGTCGCTGTCTCTTACACACGTCTGCCACTAACGCAGGCCGTGCCTCGTGTTCCCTTGGCTTCACAAGAAGACCGGAGGGTGGGAGATGAACAGGGACCTGCTAGTGTGTCTCAAGGCCCCTGTGCACGTGTGTGCTAGCGCATGGACAGCTTGCATCACGTGACTCCCCGGAGAGCCAGCGCCTGGGTCTGGCTTCGGGGGACAGCCTTGCTGCTGGGACAGTGAGTGGTGAGCAGCCTGGTCTCTCTGTGTCCCTGGCTGGCGTGCTTTGAGAACCTGCTCTAGTCTTCCGACCACCGTAGCGAATTGCACAGTAAGACCCCACTTCTCCTGCCCTCCGGGAGCTCCTTGTGTAATGATGGAGCAAGGGCAGTCTGCTCTCTACTACTTTTTCCCCCATTACAGTTACTAACTGTTGATTATTCACAGAAAAACTCACATATTCACATGTCTTTGGGTCACCATTGTGCACACGGGTGTGTGCGTGTGTGTGTGCATGTGCTTTCTTGCCGGCACCAGACTCACAAGTGTGTGGAGCCTGGCGTGCCAATGTCTCTGTTGCCGATATAAGTGGCTGTGATCTCTTAAGAAGGCTACATGTCAATACATAAAAACCGTGCTCTAATGATAGTGCTGTCTTTTACTTGTTAAAATAATTCAGATGTAGGAGAAAGTATGCACGAAGGTGTCCTTCCAAGCCGTATTTGCCTGAGCAAGTATGAGAACAACTTCCAGGCCCATCAGCACGGGACATCTTCGGTGGCTTGTGGTTTGTTTAGCTGGTGACGTAGGATGCGATCGTTGGAAGGTCTGTGTGTGTAAGTGACCCACGTGCGCTGACGCTCCGGCCGTTTCTAAACTGTGCGCGTGTGGACACAGCCCACCGGGGACTCCGTGCAGGAGAGCGACGGCAGGTCACTGCACACCTCCTTGCCGAGTGTGGTGCTTTATCTGCGTCCACCCGGAACCCCCGCCCAGCCCTTTGAGGAATAACATTAACTTTAACTTTTCAAAGGAACAGACTGAGGCCTTAAGTTGCTAATTTGCCCGTGTTAGGTGGGCAGTGACCCTTGACCCTGGCGTCTGACTTAGAACCCTGGCTTTTGTGCACCAGGGCTGCATTGCGCGGGGGCGGGAGGGGTAAAATAGCAGACCTGGCCGCGTCTTCTTGTCTTGACAATGAAATTCTGCTGTGTTTACATTACTCACAAGTTTCACGGGCAGTGACTTCAGGCGGGGGCCGGGGGCTCGTTCTCTGTTGGCATAAGTGTGTTCAGAGCTCAGAGCCGGTGGGCAGGCCGTGTCTGTGCTGGACCAGAGTTGGCCGCAGCCCCTCGGCTTGTGCGTTTCGGAAAGTCATTCCTTCAGCATTATTTTAAACTCTTCTTTTCCTTTCTAGGTGCATTTTATCCTTTCTTTATTGTGGATACAAGGGAAATTCAAGGGCAAATTACTTAATCTAGTAACGCAGATTAAATAATCCTACTTGCATCAACAGTGGAAGGTTCGTGCACGATTCAGGTCGTTACTACTGCCGTGATTTATTAGGCAAAACGGTATTGCTGCACCAGATGAAGCCTCGTTCCAGTGAGGACCGAGCGAGTGGCCAGAGCGGTGTTGTTTCTGGTAAACTAATTAGGCTTTGATTGCTGCTTGCAAAATACAAACGGACTAATGAAGCTTTCTTGATTGAAGAATTTCCTAATGCAGGTGATCGCCGATTCTCGCTTTGTCCCTTGGCCTGGTTTCATTAGGAGGTTGGCTGAGTCTGAATTGCTTTCTTGGGTGTGGAATCTTGGCGATGGAAAGGTCTTTGGAAATGGAAATTTTGTAATTCATAATTCAAAATTCCTCCATGAAAATCTCTCCTGAATATACAACTTTGGTCACTTGGGTGCCTATTCCGGAGCCTCGATTGGATAGAGGTGGCAGTTGGATGTCTTCAGTCTTGCTGGGAGTTGGGTCTTCTGCTTGTGCTCGGTGTCTGTGACTTGAGGACTGCCCACCGCCCCCAGAAAGCACGACACAGGACGCACACTGTCACACATGCTGCCTCCCTTGCTGGGAATGGGGCCTGTCCTCTCCCCAGCGCCTGGGCCACCAGTGTTCCGTATGTGGCTCGAATGTCCCTTCTCCAGGAAGCCTGTCTGACGATCCCGGGCGGCCCCAGTCTGTCACTGAGCGCCCCGCACAGCACCGGAGATGTACAGAGGGACCTGTCTGAGTCCTTGCCTGTAGGAGGAGGCAGACAGTTCCCACCCCGGAGATGGGCACACCCAGAGCTGTGCAGACCTCACATAGGGAAGTGCTAAGCTCAGGCGACCCCAAAATTGAGTGGTGGAACTCGTAAACACGTTTTATTTCCCTGGTTAGCTCTTCCCCGTGTGTGTACGAACACGCCACCTCGACACCGCGTAGGGCCCGGTTCTCCCTGGTGGTGGGTATAAGGCGTGTCTCTCTCTTCCTTCAAAGCTGGGGAGTTGGCACTCACGCTTTCTGGAATTCCTCCCTTCCTTTGCTCAGCCTTTTCTGTCATCGTGTGGGCTCCAGCCTCTCGCCAATGCTGTCCTTCCTCCGCGTGGGCTCTGACTGGTGCGTGAAAGCGCCCGCGGATGAGAGGAACCAGAACTTGGGCGTATTATCCCTCCTCCTTCCGTGTACGCATGTGGTGCGCTTATCTGTCCTGTGACTTGGTGAAGACACTTTCTTCTTTGGATTTTCATCTTCGGAATGGAGAAACCAGGGAAGATGCCCTCCATATCTGCTTTCAGTCCTTCCCTTGCTTGGGTTTGACCAAAGGCCCAGCCCCATCCTCACATCAGCGGACGGTGGCAGCAGTTCTCTCCCGGGGTTTCAGTGACGTCAGAGGCTGAATCGCCAAGACCCAAACTTGACCATTTCCGTGCTCAGAAGATTGACTAGGAAGGAAAGTGTCATTCCCTACCATCGGTGTTTATGCGAAGGACTCCTACCTTCTGTTGAAAGGGAGTGTGGCTGGGTGTGTCAAGGAGAAGAGGTTTGTTGTACACTCAGGACCCTCTCTCCTGGGGCGCCTGGGTGGCTCAGTGGGTTAAGCCTCTGCCTTCGGCTCAGGTCATGATCTCAGGGTCCTGGGATGGAGCCCTGCGTCGGGCTCTCTGCTCAGCGGGGAGCCTGCTTCCCCTCCTCTCTCTCTGCCTGCCTCTCTGCCTACTTGTGATCTCTCTCTCTCTGTCCAATAAATAAATAAAATCTTTAAAAAAAAAAAAAAGACCCTCTCTCCTCTCCTTCCAGATGTGCTGCCCCAAACACACACCTGGAGCCCAGGAAGGGAGCCGGTCACCAGGCGGGTTGGGTTTCAGGAGCAGGTGCCTTGCTTCTTCTCCCACAGGCGCCGCACGGAAAAGCTGGAGCGCCTGCCACCGGGCACACCGGCGCCTGCTGCTCCTCGACAGCAGCCGCGAGCCCCATCACCGCTCCCTCACCCTCCGTGTTCGAGCACGTGGCGGCCAGGGAGTTTGGATCTCTTTTTAAGGCTTTTAAAAAAATAACACGATGGTGGTTTTGTGAACTGGCCGCCCCACTTGCTGCTCCCGTCTCTCCCCTCGTTGTCCGTGCTGGACTCCTCCCCGAGCGTGAGACCTGGGTTGACTGCTTTCCTAAAGCAAGTGTTTTGGGTTGGGAGGAGTCCTGGACTCCCGGCGGACAGAGCACCAGTCCACGGTGGTTTTGACTGATGGCAGACACCACACACACCAGTGCATGCCGTGTTCCAAGTGCGGCAGCGGCGGGGCCAGCGAAAGTGGGTGTGCGGAGGATGGGCAGGTGCGAGGCGGAGGGGATGGATGTGTGAGCTGGCGGTTTCTGCAGTCGTCACCTGCTGTCATTTTAGAGAACAGGGAACCAAGGGAACCAAGATGGGGACAGACAGTGTGTCTCACCCTCCCCAACCCCAGAAGGCAGAACTTGGAAGGCTTCTGCCCTCCCAGGATCCCCGTATCCCACATCTCTGAGTTGCTGCCTGTGTCGGAAGATCCCTTGATGGCCGCTTTTCACAGGCACATTAATTTGAGGAGGAGCCACGAGTTCACTTCGAAAAGGCAAGGCACGTGAACAGGTGGCGAGGAATAGTAATACATGATGTGTTAACATACGTATGCGGCGTCTTCCTTTTTGTCACGGGGGACGACTGCTTACTGCTAAAATCACCAGCCGTTTCTGTTGCACTGAGTCTGTGCTCATTAGGAGGAGAGATGACAGTTGCGTAAAATGACAGGATTGTTCCTTCCTGTCGCGGATAGGATGTACTGTCACTTGCTGTTCCCAGGGCAAACGTCATGCCGTCGGACTTGCATGGGCAGAGGCCTTTCCAGCCCTGGAGTGTAGCTGTGGGCACTTCCAGAACATGCTACTGTGTCCCTCTTCCATAGCCTGATGTCCAGACCAGTCCCAGAGAAACCCCTTCCATGGACCCTCTTGCAACGAAATCAGCTTGGTCCCCAAATGCTTTGACCACGGTTTGCAAAACCCCAGGGCCGGTCCCTGAAGGCCTCTGGTCTGTAACAGCTTCCCACCCATTATCCTTGCGCTCCTTGATTTAGGGCTGTGGTGTGTGCACGGCCGCCCCCCGATCTGTCTGCTCCCCATTTCTGCTGGGACCCTGTGCCGAGCTCGGGGCGACGCGCAGGTACAACGTGGGTCTTCACATTCCAGGGCCGCTGCCAGCTGGGCTTATGTGGCTGTCGTTCCTCCTTGTTCCTGCGAGCCTTTACCTTTCATCTGGTGACAAATGCTTCCTTGTTCCTCCTGTGTTTTTCTGTCCTCCTTTTTTATCATTAGAATTGAAATCTCCAAGTCATGTTGCACAGAATTCTAGGTGTATATCAGAAAGTGTCACTTTATAGAACAAGAAAAGGTAAAAAGAAAAGCCGACATTTCACATAATCCATTATTGTGAGAACACAATGACATTCTTCATATTTTTTAGGAAAGGGTCATGTAGGTTAGTGTATAATTGGCACAGGAATTTGTTATTGCTGCCAAATATATCCATTGAGTTGGGAAAGTTGATTATTTGAATATGTCACTGTAGAGAGGTGTGCTGTGTGGATGCCTAGAGTTGCGAAAACCACACGAGATAAATGGCTAACTGAAAGGTAATGACTACGCGGAGAGAAACGAATCAATTTGCCCAGGAAAGGCTTCCGCAAGTGCCTGCCGCTCCACTGCCATTGCTATCCAGAGAGAGCCGGAGCTTGGCTGGTAGAGAAGAGGGGCGCGGCGACGTTCCGGGGCTGTGGGGCGTACCTGGGGGTGCAGGCCGCGCCCTGGGCTCAGGCTGTAGGACAGTAGGCGCGCGAGCCCAGCGGGCTGCCCGCACGGCGACCGCTCGGGACGTACGGGGAGTGTCCGGCTTGCACCCAACCGTCCGGTGCTGTGTCTCACTCCTGTGACGTCAGGTTCTCCTGCAGGGGCGGAAACCTTCCAGTTACCGCTAGCTGGACGCCTGCCGGGAGGAAGCCCCGGCGGAGCACACGTGTGCTCAGCAGTCTGGCTGCGACTGTGGCCTCACTGCCCTTCGGGGTCCCCGTCTGCACTTGCCTGTTCCATCAGCCGGACGTGCAGCACGTGTGTCTCGTGGGCCTCTTGGCCGACGGAGGTGGATCTGGAGTGGCCGAGCGCCAGAGGGAGGCGTGGGGCCAGCAGCCGTGGGGTGACGTCCGGGGGGCGCCCCGGAGCTGCCTAAGTGCTTCCTCGATGCGGCAGGAGGTGAGCACGGGAGGAGAGGCCTCCGTGTTGGGGCGCAGACGGGAAGGAGCCTGCAGGTCCTTGTGCCTCCATTCACCGAGCATCTGCGTGTGCCAGGCCCTGTGGGTGCCCTTGCCGAGTCCCGTGGCGCGCCGGGCTCCACGGGGGTGTGTGTGGAGGACGAGACCGTGAGCAGGCGAGGCCCGTGACCCCAGGAGGCAAGTCTTCTGGTGGGAGAGCCGGCGGGAAGCAAGTGAGCAGGGAAAGCGCCGCGGCCGGGTTCACGGGGCGCTCTGCCGCTGATGAGTGGGGTCACGGGGCCGGGGGACGTGCCAGGCAGTGCCGTCACAGCTGCGTCCTCGAGAGTACAGATGCCACGGAAGGCCAGAGGACACCGCAGAGGCAGAGCTGGGAGGCACAGGCCTCAGGGCAGAGAGGGCTGGGCTGGGTCATAGGGAATGGGCAGAGCGAGAGGAGGTATGACAGGAAAGGCGGCAGGAGCCAGATGGGCCTGTCCTACCAGGAGGCCACCAGACACATTGGTGTTCTGGGTTTGTTCCAAGTTGGAGACGATGCTGCCAACTGACCTTGCTGGATAGCGTGGAGCGTCCGGCCATCTAGAGGGAGTGGGGACGTACGCAGCCCTCTGACTGGGACATGCCGTGTGCCAGGAAGACAGGGTCCCTCTGCTGGCTTCACGCAGGCCCCGGCAGCGCTCGGGCATTGTTGGCCCAGCCCAGCCTCCTGCCGCTCTCCCCAGCAGATCCACGCTGCGCTCGGACTCGCAGGCTCAGGCTGGTCAGAGCGTTGGCTTTGTCCTCAGGGGAGGAGGGGGAACCCCGGGGAGGAGGGGACATGGTTGCGGATGGAGGCAGGTCCTAGGCACTGGGTTTAGCTTCCTTTATGGTTCGTGAACGTTTAGACGCATGGGACACGCACTCTGCTGGGATTCCGCATGATAGAAGTGGGTCTCATCTTCAGCCGCTGGTGCGGAGACTGGCCTGGACTCTCAGGGCTTACCGAGTCTGTTGCTGTCTTTGGACAGAGAGGTACCCAAAGGTCTCTGTCCCCTGCTGGACTGCTGCCCTCCTCCCAGCCCTGCCCAGCTCTCCCGGCCCTCCCGGCTCTCCCTGCCCTCCCATCCACGCTTCCGTTCTGTGAGGCTTCACATTTCTCTTGCTGTAGGCGTAGGGCCTGCCCAGTGGCTCCCACTTGCTTTGCTCCGCTCACCTCCCTCCTTGAGAACCGGGCTGAGACGCCTGTCTTTGGGACAGCTTCGCAGACCGCTGGGGCCGGCCTCCGCTTCGTGCTTGTGCACAGCATGGTGCTCATGGTGCTGCTGCCGCTTCCTTTCCTCCGTGAGTGTGGGCTCCCCAAGAGCAGGGACCAGCCCTCCTCCTGCCCCTGCCAGCAGCACCCACATCGGCACCGGCACACGAGATGTCGGAACTGTGGTCAGAGCTGAGGAGGGGGCCGGGCCAGCCACAGAGGAGGAGGACACAGGCTGCTGGGTGGCCTTGGGACGTGGCCGTCTTCCCGTGGGGAGCTTGCCCCTTTCTGAGCGAGGGAGTCCTTGGAAATGAGAATTACACCAAGGGCAGTGTGAAAGCATATGGTGGGCTTGTTGTTACGGAAATCTCTCAGCAACACCCCCCGCCCCCGTGTCCGCAGGTCAGTTTTTTACTTCTAGCCTCACACTGGATTTGAATTATCTGGGGGTATATCTTGAAAAGCCAGGATCCCATGTGAGACCCATTGAATCCAGACCTGTGTGAGGGAGGGTTCTGTATGGTCTCCCCGGGCAGTTTCGGTGGGACTGAGAGTACTTCCCTGCCACCCCAAGGAAAGCCCCATTTCTTGGCCTGGCTGGGGACTGGCATCGCCTGGCTGGCCTGCGGGGCCCCTCCCAGAAGTAGGGCTTCAGCTGACCCGGAGTGGGGCCTGTGTGTGGAGAGGGGTGAAAACACACCCGGAGAGTGTCCGGGCCGAGCCGTTGTCGACAGGCTTGCCCTTGTGCTGTGGACTGCGAGAAAACGGGGGAAAAAAAACTTAAATGGTGTTTGGCAGGTAACAGAAACAGAAAGAGGAACCCAGCGCAGCCCCGTGGCCCCCGAGAGGAGAGACGGATGTGGTGAGCCCTGCGATCGCCTTGGTGTCGTGCCAGGCAGTGTGGGGAGCAGAAGCTCGAGCGAAGCCCGGAGACCCGCCGTGCTGGGGAAGGCTCGGGTGGCTGAAACCGTGGGGCGGAGGCCCAGAGGAGGTCCTAGCAGAGCGTGGGCTCCAGCAGCTGCATAGCGGTCACTGTGAGCTCGTTGCTGAGTCGTAAGGCTCGTGCTTGGAGAGAGAAAAGAAAGCCAGGAAAGTCAGGAAAAGAGCTACGGGGTGAGTGTGAGCTGGTCAGCTCCAAGAGCTGGCGCGCGCACGGCCGGGAAACAGTCACGCCCTTTCCAGCCTCAGTCCAGAGGCCTCGATGAGCACCTGTGGCCTTCTGTGGTGGGAACCACGGGGGCCCCCTCAGTAGTAGGGCCAGCCCCACTCTAGGGGCCAGGCTGCTCTGGCCTTACCCTTAAAGACCTGAAAAACAAGCCTTGGAATGAGCACGCTGAATGCTGATGCACCGGGACCTTAACAGGCAGGCAGAGCCGCGTCAGGCCTGAGCGACACAGGCTGTTGCAGGACAGCAGGGACACGGGGCCCGTCGGGGGGGTCAGCTCATCAGCACAGACTCGGAAACGATATGGAGGGCCTGACGTTGGCGTGCGCAGACTCTGAGGCAGTTAATAGATTTTTGTTCAAGGATTTAATGAAAAATGTAAACATAAGGAAGTGGAGGGAAAAGAACAAAATGGAACTTTTACCGAAAATATAGCTGGTGTTGTTCGTGGAATATACAAGGGGTTCTGTAACGATAAGACGCCCAAATGCAAATGTGCGAAAATGGGGCCACACGAAAGCAGGTGTGTGAAAGCCCAGTTCACGTTTGCAAGAACGGCCAAGGTCGCAAAGAGTCAGGGAGGAAAACTCCAAACCCAGAGCAGACACCGCTGCCCACGTGGGGCACACCGGGAGGCCTGCTGGGAGCAGAGCAGCGGGGACACGCGTGTGGCCGGTGACCACACAGAGAGGGGCAGCGGCCACTTTGGAGAGCTGCAGGCAGCGTCCACACGGGAAGCAGAGCTCCTGCACGGCGAGGCCGTCTCCGTCCTTGTACTCAGTCTCAGTACCCAAAAGAAGCAGAAACTTGGGTCTACACGAGGCTTAGAGACGAACGCTCATTGCACCTTCATTCAGAGTGGCCGGGCACTGGGAATAAGCCTGTGCCGAGGAAGGGCTAGGGGAGCCGTGGGGGGAGCGAGCACCAGCCCAGCTGGTAACAAGGACCGGACCACTGCGCGCTCGGAAGCTTGGGAGGGGGCATTTACAGGTCGTTATCCTGAATGAACGAAGCCAGACCCAGGAAGTACGTGCTGTGTGCTCACGTGTGTGAATTCTAGAATCTAGAATAAGCAGACCCGTCTGAAAGACCGCGGTTCTGCTTTGCGAGGGGTGCGGGGCTATGAGCTGTCAGCACAGGGTCAGGAAGGATTTCGGGGGGTGATGGGGAAGCTTTGGTTTGGTCAAAACTCACAGTCCCTATTGAGGTGTCAAATTCAATCTATTGTATAGAAATCATTTCACTGTCATGGATTTTTAAAAAAATGACCGTGACAGCAACCACCTGTCCAGGACTTTTGGTCCGCAGCAGAGTTGGAGAGCTACTGCCCGCGAGGCCTTTCCGAACCCCCTTGCATCTCAGCTCCAAACTCCTTGTCCGCCCGTCACTCTTCATGCCCTGGCCAGAAACCTGCAAGGCCTTCGTGCAGTTCCCTCTCCCACGCCTTCATGGTGACCCACTGCCGTCCTGGCTGTTGCCAAAAGGGCCCCTCCTGCCTCGTCTCTGTGGCCTCTCCTGCAGCAGGGGGGTGGGTGGGGCCGGACCCACATCTCCTTGCCCTCCCCAGGCTTCCGTGAGAGGCTGCGTGGGAGGGTGTCGTGGAGGACGTCCATGACGGGGGCTTAAAGGGGTGAGGGCGGCGTCCGGCACAGGTGGAGAGGAAGGACCTCCGTGATGAGGGCCTCCGTGGACTCAAATTCCCACTCACAGGCTCTTGGGTCGACCCCACGCCCTGCCACCTCCAGCAGGGAGGGCATTTCGGATCCAGCTGCCCAAGCGACACCACATCCCACCCCTGCACCTTCTATATTAAAGATCTGCAGAGGTGGCGGGAGAAAGGAAATTAATTTTCCGTCCTCACTGACTGATTTTGATCTCGGCTCATTTAAGGGCTGACCCAAGAGTCTTCTACAGCCAAGCCGGGCATAGTGTCCCTGAAATGAGGAGCAGTCACGCCCCAGGAGCTGTCACATTTGCCGGAAGCTTCCTGTGTGCGATGTGCTTGGAAAGGCAAGAGCTTGCGTGTGGGGCTGGCCATGGTCTCGTGGATGTGGCCGCTGTGGGAGGCGTGCTTCCACCCGGAGCGCTGCTCTGCACCCCTCGGCCTGTGGTTTGCTAAGCTCTCCCGGGAGCCCGGCCAGCTCCACCGCGCCCACACGTCTGCCCTCCCCTCTGATGGGGCACGGCCAGACCAGCACTATACCCTCCTCTCCCCAAGGGGA
This sequence comes from Enhydra lutris kenyoni, assembly GCF_002288905.1. NCBI lineage: Eukaryota > Metazoa > Chordata > Mammalia > Carnivora > Mustelidae > Enhydra > Enhydra lutris. Next base: position 3,586,919 of record NW_019154098.1, read on the forward strand.
AAACTGAGGCCAGAAGGGTGGAGAAGCTTGCCTCCCGCTGCACTCCCGTCCTGGGTAGGTGGTGGAGCCCCCAGGGTCCTGCTGACCACCTGGGCTGTTCTTCTCCTCGCCTCTGAGCAGCGGTGCTGCTTGCTCTTCGTTGCCTTTTCTGACCCGACCTCCCTCTTGAGATGATAGTGTTACCTGAGAGCATTTCAAGGAACTGCTTGGAAGATAAGCTTTTTTTGTAAGAGAGTTCTCCGAGGCTCAAGGGTGGGATGGAGATGTGGATGCCAGGAGCCTAGGTTCAACGCATGTCTTCAGAAGAAGTGGGGTGAAATGGGGACAGAAGTGGCTTCGGTCAGGCAGAGGTGGTTTCTGGTCGCAGGGGCAGGGACTTTGGTCCCTGACCTTTCCAAGTCTCTATTCTCGTCTGTGGAATACAAAAATAATGGCCACCGTGTGAGGCTTTGTGTATGGAAACTTCTAGCAGGATGTCATGTCACCAGACACTCAAATGATGGTGTCCTATCAGCTCTGCTTTGCCCCACACCAGCCTTGTTGTTTTCCGTGGTCCTGGGGCCCTCAGTTTCCAGAGTCTGGGGTGTAAGGGAGTCCCATGTCCCTGTATTGTGAATGCCTCTCTTTAGTCCCCGTCCTCACTACACGTGAGGCGGTGTCAGTGCTCCCAGCAGGGGAGAAGAGGCCTCCACAGTTCCTGGTTGGGGTGACAACCTAGAGGCCAGGGGTCCTTAGATGGCGCAGATGGCACATACAGGTCCCAGGAGGGACGTCAGGTGCTCGGGCCTTCTGCTTGGAGGCCTGTGTCTATGTTTCCAGAGGCCTCTGTTGTCTCTGCTTCCTTCCTTGGGGCTTGGCCTGGCCTGAGAAGGTGCTCCCAGAGCTTCCTTCCCGAGGGCTGAGCTGTCGCCATTTGGGCTTCACGACGGATTCATATATGGCTGTCCTGTGCTTCGGATGGAGCACCTGTAGCGGCCGGAGCTCACAGTTCCTTAGTGGGCGTGCTGGTGTGCACCAGCTGTGCTAGCTGGGGAGGGGGCAGGTACTGGTGTGCACCAACCCTGTTAGCTGGGAGGGGAGGCACTGGTGTGCACCAGCCGTGATAACTGAGGGAGTGACCTCCTCCCCCCTCCTCTGCACCATGACCTGCCACTTAATACCTGCAGGGCTTGAGCCACCATCTGCCTCAGCTTCTAGTCTGTGACGTGGGAATACTGGCCCTGACCATGGGTGGGCGTGGATGAGCATGTCTGGGAGCCGCGGTTTGCGTGTGTCGACCACCAAGTGCTCGGTAATCGTTACCTGCTGCTGTGGCTGTCCCTTGCTGGCCGTGAGAAATTGTTTACTTTTAAATGACTTTAATCTTAACTGTTTAACTATTTTGAAATAGTTTCAGATTGACAAAAAGGAGGCAAAAATAGTTGAGAGGATCTCCTCCCGGCCTCCCACCGGCTCCTCCAAACGAGCGTCTTCTGTACCCACAGTGGAAGGACTAACAGGGCAGGAGCACCGACGCAGGACTGTGGGCTTTCCTCCAGTTGGCCTGGGATTTCCTTCGCTGGTGGTCACTGTCTGGGTCAGGTGCCAGGCCAGGCCTCCCTCATCCCCTTCGGTCTGGGACAGGCCATCTGTCTTTGTCTTTCACGGTTGTGACAGTAGCAGAGGACTGGCTGGTTATTTTCACAATGCCCTGCAGTTTGGGATGGTCTGATCCTTGCTGGAGATGAAAGGGAGGCTAGGCATTTTCGGCAGGAGTAGCTCCCAGGGATGTGTGCCACGAGGCCTGTGGTGTCCTTCTGGCTCATTCCCGGTGGTGGCGACCTTGATCGTGTGGTTAAGGAGAGGTCTGTTGGATGGCTCAGAAGTTACTGGGTTCGTTCTGTAAGGAGTCACTGCGGAGGGGGGTGCGCAGATCCTGTGTGGGTCGCGCTTCTGTCTCTTCTCCGGCGTGTATCCCCAGCGGAGAGTCCTCTGCCTTCCGTGGTTGTGACAGAGGATTTGCCAAATGGTTTTTTTTTGTGTCCCCCTCCCTCCTGCTTTCATCGGGTGTGTGTGGGGGGAGGATTCTTCTGTAGGAATAGGACGTCCCTTGTCCTCCATCTGCTCGCCGTCGGAGGGAGGTCGGGGACTTCGGTTTCGTTCTGTGTGCTAGAGTCCGATGGGGCCGTTACTCACTGGGCAGATGCGCTCAGGCTTCTCCATGGTACTTTCCGCACATTTGAAGACGTTTTCCTACATTTCCTTCTTCTCCCCCACCCCGCCCCTGCAACAGTGCCGCAGCTGATACCTCTAGGTGCCCGTCTTCGCTGTGACGATCCTGGTCAGTGTCCTGGAACCCCGGGCTGGAGTGCGGCGCTGTTCCCCTGGCGTGTACGCGCTCCCAGCATCGCGGACCCTGTCCTGTCCCTCTGGGGACCCCTCGCTTCCCTGCCTGCCGCTGGGCCTCCTCCGTCCCTTGTGTTGAGAAGAGCTGCCAGGGAAGAAGGGTGTCTCTCAGCACCCCGGCCCACCTCCCTCCCGCTCTTCTGGTTCTCACGCTCTTGTTACACTGGAAAGACCGCGGCTGATACCTTTGGGCTGGAAACACCGTTCCGCTCATGCTGTGGTCTTACGTGAGAAGTAGGAGCGTTTGGTTGCTAATAATGAGTTTAAATGTGTGCTCTTCTTTAAACTTGTGTCTGCAGCTGCTTCCCCAGATAACTCAGAACCACGAGAGATTCTGTCTTATCGGGGGAGCAGACGTCCTAATTAATCAACTTTAAGTAATTATACATGGCCTTTCTGTGCTGTTTGGTATAAATCTCTGGTGAATACAACTTCCCTTTTCCTCATAATATGCAGTTTTATGTTCTTAAAGGCAAAAAAAAAAACCCAAAAACCGCAAACCAAAAAACTCTCAAAAGCCAGACTTTACCGTTCGGGTGCAGGTGGGTGGGAGCCGGCGAGCCTCTGCCTCGGGCAGGCCTCGGCTGCTTTGGCCTCCGTGCCTCCTCGTCCCCTGCGTTAGGAGCTGACCCTGCTCTGGCAGGGGAGCCTGAATTCCGTGGGGGAGGGAGGCTGGCCGGACCACGTGGAGACTGACTGCTGGCCGCAGGGGGCCTCCAGGGACCCCGGCCCCGGACGCCAGGCCGTGAGCGGTGGCTCCATCCATCTTGGCGGGCCACGCGCTGGTTGGGGGCCTCTCGCTCCGCTCTGTAGCTCCATTTTAAGGCCTCCTGCTCCTTCAGCCCTTGTGGGGAGAGCAGGGAGGGAAGGCTGTGCAATAACTGTCCCGGTCCCCTCTCGCTGGCCTCTGCTGGTCCCCATACCCATACCTCACGCGCTTCAGGAAACGGTCGAGAACCAGAGCTCGGCTTTGTTGTCAGTGGCCCCGGGTGCCTGTATGAGGCGGCGCGCACCGTCCCGCTGGAGGGCGAAGAGAGCAACCAGGGGCTGCTCTAGCGGTTTCCAGTCCGTCGGTGAGAGACGGGGTGCAGGCAGGCACCTCCCCCACCGCAGGAGGGGGCTTGTGGTGGACAGGCTTTCTTCCTTCCCGGGGCTACTGGTAGTGTCCTCTAGTCCAGTGTGTCCTGGTAAGACCCCAGGCTCGTGACTCGTCACTTCCTTTGTCCCCGACCCTCCTTTCCTCTCTCCTCCCCCTACATGTATTTCTAGAGCATTCAGGGTGCCCCAGATGGAATGTGCTGGGGACGGGGGCAGGGGGCGTGAGTCCCTGAGAGAGCCAGTGAGGGACCACGAGCCTCAGAGTGGCGCAGGGGGAGGGGGTCACACAGTGACAGAGGCAAGTCCCCTTTTCACGGGACAGAGGACGGTGGGGCTGGCTGGCTGGCGGGGTGAGCACAAGTACAGGGGTGAAGGCTGGGGCTGGCAGGCCCTCCTGGGAGCAGAGTGTGCGGAGCCCAGGCTTGTGTCCAGATGCAGCCGGCTCCGGTGGGGGCCAGAGTCTTCATCACGGATGGAGACGGTGCGGGGATCCTGGGACACCGTGTTTGTGAAGCAGCTGGTGGGCTTTCCCCAGACGTTCCTCCCCCTCCTCCCTGACCCCCTGCTCTGCACCCGGAGCCCTTGCTGCCCCTGATTTGTGCCATGCCCCCCGCAGTGTCGAAGGGAATGTCCCATTATCACTCGGGGAAGGAGCCCTTCGCTGACCTTCAGGCACCTCAGGGAGGGACGCCGCAGCTGGCCCAGCCCTGAGCGCCCCGTGTGCAAACCGGAGGTCGCTGCTGGGTGATGCTGGTGCCCCGGCTGATGCCGTGCAGGCCTGGGGTCCAGGGGCCTGGCTGTTGCCTCGGGTCTTCGTGTGTTCTCGTACACTCGGCCACCAGGCCGCTCGCCCCAGCTCTGCTCTGCACGCGGTCCCACAGCCTGCTGCTGTCACCAGAGTTGCACGTGCTGGGTTAAGCAGGGAGCTGGCACTGTCGGCTCAGCATCTGTCTGGCACTGGGGCCAGGTTGCCCCGGAGTGGGGGTAGGAGCCACGGCCACTTGACCTTGGGCTAGTTTTCCTATTCGTGCAAGGAGGGAGAAAGCTACCTTCTCAGAGTTAGCTTGAGGGTTCTGCGAGGGACACACGCAGGCATGCTCTGGGCAGACGGACACTGGCTAGCTCACGGATAATGTCCCTTTGTCACGTCCAGCCTCCGGTCAACCCCCTGGGGTGGGGGTGGGGGAGGAAGTAACCCTTACCCTCCTCTTCCCGCCGCCGCCGATGTTTCCAGAGACGGACGAGCGCAGGGAAGAAAGAACGAGGGCTCTGCCTGCAACCTTGGCTGCTGGGCAGCGAACCCCGTGGTCTCTGAGGGGGCACCGCCACGTTCATCTTCCTGCTCGACGGCAGGCCGGACTGCCGGTGTCAGCTCTCACCGGCGGCCGTCTCTTCCCACATGGGAGCCGTCCCGCAGGGCCCTGTTAAGAGAACAGGAGCCCAATTGCAGGACAAGGGTCCTTTGAAAGCGCCACTTCCTCGGGCAAATGGCAAGGCTGATTGGGAGCTCACAGATTCTTCCATTTAGCTCAGGAAGGAACACGTACTTTTAAAGTCAGATGACCTGACGCTTCTCGCCAAAAGTTTTAGGACCCTCGGTGCCGGGACAGACGCTGGGCCAGCAGCCCCGCGTCCCGTGCCTGGGTTGTGGTGCTGCCTTCCGTAGGTTGTGTGACTTTGGGGGAACTTACGTTACCTCCTGGAGCCTCAGTTTCCGTGTTTGGAATGAGTGAGTCGGGGTTCTGTCCTGCGAGCAGCCTCCTTGCGTGAATGGGAAGCCGTGGGAGCCGTTCTGTGGCGGTGGGAGTGGGGGTCTGGGTGCGGGAGCCCGAGTGTCGCGGGGCCTGGGCGGCTTTGCGAGCAGATGGGATGTGTGTGGGCCGTGTACCTCATACTCTTTGTTTCTCCCTTTCTGCAAATCTTCTGGAATTCCTACTGTGTTCTAGGCCCTCAGTGGTGCAGACTCGCTGACGGGAGACGAGTGAGAGGAGTGCCATCCCTCAGACGCTGAGGACCCAGCAGAAGCGCCGCTCGGGCGGCACTGGGGGCGCCGGGATCCCCCCGCGCGCAGTTCTGCCGCTCTGTTGGCTTTTCGGCTTTGGCTGAGTCCCTGCAGTGCACAAGCCTCGGTCGCCTGCTCCGTACACAGGCCGCTTCCTGCCCCCGATGCAGGGCTGTGTGAGGGACAGCTAGGGAGTCGCTTTGCAGGCGGTGGGGCCAGCTTCCCTGGCCTGTGCTGGCGGCACCCGGTGCTGGATGCTGGATGCTAAGGCAGTGTGGTTCAGTGGGGAGAGCCCAACTCAGGAGGTAGGTGAAGCGTTCCTCCTGGGTCACAGATCCATGAAAACTGTCCCTTCACGTGCGAGCTGTACGCAGTGACCTTTCTAAACTTTGGCTTTCTCTTCTGTCGGGTGGAGCCCCTGGTCCCCAGTTCCTGGGCAGTGAGAATTTGATGAGCTGCCACCTGGGTCTGATGGGCACGGGAGACCAGGCTCTGGGCCCAGTGCCCATGGTCAGTGGTGCTGGTTTCCTGGTCTTCCCGCCGGGCCCCCTGAGGGAGGCGCAGAGATGGGCCCACAGCGTCACAGTGCATTTCTTCCCAGTGAGACTGTGTCTACGGGTGTAAGCCCTCCTGTGTGGCAGTGGACTCGCCTGTGACCCTGTCCTCTCCTGTGTCATGACAGCTCACTGAACACGTTCTGTGTGCCACCATGTGACATTGGGGTGCTTGGCCACCTTTGCCAAACAGGGGCACACGTGTTCAAGCAGAGCTCACCGAAAACTGCTGTGGCGTCTCCAGGAGGGTCACAAGGGGCTTCTTGGTGGGAGGGCCTTCAAGCTCAGCTCCTGCTGGATCATTCGAGAAGATGCAGTTGGCTTGTGTGGCCAGGGCTCTCTGTCCATGGCCTTGTTCTGCATTCTGGGTGGGGGCCTGTGGCTTTGGCTGGGTGTCCCATAGCTGGTCATATGCCTCTGGCCCTTGATGGCCCTTTGATTCCTGGGGTGACCCCCGACCTCCATGGGAGCTCAGCTTAGGACCCTTCTGCTGGTCTTTTCCTCTCTTGGTCATCTGGGCAGTTAGCACACAGGAAACGGAGTTCCTGACCTCTTCCCCCCTGGTGTCCGTGGTGGGGTGCACCATCACGGGGTGTGTCCTGCTGGTCCTGCTGAGGTCTGGTTGGAGTGTGAAGCCCAGATCTCCGGCCAACACGAGCGCATGTAAACATGCCTCCCGCCAAGTGCTGGGACAGCGCGGCCGTCAGCATCACCCCTGTTGTTCTCTCCATTTTTCTCCTGCGGAGACCGTGGCTCTGCCTCCTTGCAGACAGGGGGAAGTAAGCCGTGGTGTTGGAGCCCATCCAGCCACCCTTGCCTCTTCCGTCAGGAACGGGGTGTTTTCTCGTTCCTTTTAGCCCCCAGTAGTGCTGGTTTTCTCCTGCGTATGAACAGGATGCCACCCGCCCGTCACCTCTGACTGCCACACCCCAGCTCTGCAGCCAGGCCTCGGGAGGGGACTTACGTGCCCATCTCCTCCTCACTCTTCTTCCAGCCCAGGTTCTTGGCCGGGCCTTCCAACCTGATACCGGCCCTGTGGCTCGACCCGGGTTTATGGAGCACCTGCGGCTTCTGAGCCGCGTCTCCGCTGGGGAGCGTGTGTGCACCGGCTCGGGCTGTGGGACTCTGCAGCCTCGAGTGTCACAGCCGGCTGCAGGGGCTGCCTCCGCGCGCCCTGTCCCCGGGGCTGTGTGTGTGTGTGTGTGTGTGTGTGTGTGTGTGTCGCGGTGCTGCGGGGAGCTGCAGGCCTCCTCTCCAGGCCACCGGCTGAGCCAGTCACAGCAGAGCGGGCCCTGCTTCACAGCCTGCTCTGCAAGGGCGCAGAGCAGAGCCCTGAGATGCAGCGGGCACCTTCCCAGGCTTTTTCTGCACACGTTTCTGTCCTTCAGGGTTAGCCTCCAGAATGGGGGACATTTCCCCAGGTTTACAGATGCAGAAGCTGGAGCCTAGGGAGCAGCATGGGGCACTCTGGCCAGGCTTGTTGCTGGTGGGGCTCAGACCTGAACCCAGACTTTCACCCGCAGCTCAGATCGAAGATTTCAAAAACCATTTATCACTTAGAACTATTATACCAGCAGTTATAACTTAGAAACAGGCAGGCGGGCATTGAACAATAAACCTTTCTGTTCTTTTCTTCATTCCTCAATTCTTTAGAAAGTAAAAAATGGCCAAGTGTCATTCTCTGAGCGTCTCTCAGACCTGTGGCCTTCGGCAGATGTGCAGCGCGCCCCGTCTGAAAGCCCTCTGCCAGCCGTTTCCTGAAGGAGGCACGTTGGAAAGGCCTCCCAGGCTGCGGACGGCAGGAGCTCCCGCTGGGACCCCCGGCCTTGCAGCCGGTGTAACAGAAGCCCCTGTGGGCTTGGCTGGAAGGCCGGGGCTGGCAGCAGGGAGAACAGGGGCCCAGTGTCTGTGAGGAGTTGGGGGGTCCTCTCAGGCCATCCCCCCATGTTTCTAGCCTCATCTTCCAGCACCTGGAACATCTTGTGCTGGTGCCCCAGGGAGAATGTGGGCCTGTCCTATCACGTGAGCCCCACGGACCCTGTCCAGAACCGGGCCTACATTTCTTTCCCTTCTGGTTAAAATTCCACTGTTCTTTTAAGAAGAACAGCCCATCTGTGGACAGTCAACACTGTTAGAATGTTACCCTAGTTCAGATAATGTCTTGGGGATAACTGCTTTTCGTTTTTCGTGCTTAAATAGACCAGTATTGACTCCAAGTGACTGTTCGGTGGGAGGCATGAGGTAAGGGACATAACTGCTCTGGGGCTCCTCCCCATGTCGGGGCCTCCTGGGACACTGTGGGTTTTGTCTCCCAGAAGTCTGTGAGCACCTGCCCTTTTAGGCCGTGAGGTGGAAGTGCTAGGGCCGGTGACTGTTCAACCTGGTGTCCTCGTTTTCCCATTTAACACTCACGCCTGCCCCGCAGGCAGGGAGACTGTCGACGCGTCATCGCACACACCGGGCCCGAGGCCCCGGCAGTGATGCCATCTGCCTGGGTCACCGAGCCCGTGAACTGCAGGACGGGCGTCTGACAAGCTTCCCCCTTCACAGGCCTCGTCTCCCCATTGCTTTTTCTTGGCATCCGCACTGGTGGGGGTGACCAGGGGCACGGACTCCAGTGAAGCAGGGGGTCAGGTGCCTTGGTGACGACTTGGCTCTGGTGCGGTGGGCGAAGGCTCTGTCCACTTTATGCATATTTTGTTTTTAATACGAATGACTTTTTGTGATGACTTACTGGTCGCTCCTCCTAGCTTACCTGGGGCTCTACCGTTCTCAGCGGACAGAGAATGCTGCTCTTCTAGTTTTTATTATTTAGCTCTTCTCAGTCTTCAGTGACTACGCCTCAGGTGAGTGTAATTAGGGATGCGTGTTTCTCGCACAAGCCGTAATGTTCTTACACAGCTGTGCGCTAAAAATAGCATCTGCAGGACTGTAAGTTTTCCGCTTATAATAGAGACCGTTCTCCCAGAGGCCAGGAAGCCGTAATCCTCTGAAAGCCCTTCACACCAACGCGGGAGGTGCTCCATTCACTCGCCGACGCGGTGTGCGGTGCCCCGTGCCTTCGCAGGGCATGTGCCCGGCTGCGAGCTGGCACTGGGGACACCGCCTTGCTTGGGGTTCTCCCAGGGGAGGGACCTGACATTTATATGGGTCACCGCGCCTGTTTTTATAGTGGTGCCAGGATCTGCCCTACTGAGGACCTCGGCGCTGGATAGATGAGGGACTGAATCCCGCCCCGGGCTTTGGGACGCATCGCGCCAGGGCCGTCCATGCAAAGCATGTCTCCCTTGTTGGCGCGGCTCTCCAGGTCCACGGGGAAGGTGGTGTTTTGGGAGTTGGTGTCCAAGGACAAGGCCACACATCCCAGCCGGCGTGACCTTGTTGTCGTGTCGCTGCTACTGGGGCTCAGCGGCTTGGGGCACAGCCCTCCGCCCTGGCCCTGAGAGTGGGGGTGGTGGGGCCAGCTGGCTGGCTGGCCGAGCTGTCCCGTTGGCCCCCACTGCTCCATTTCCCATCTGCCTCCCTGGCACCTGCCCGTGCTCAGCTGCGGTCAGACATCACCCCCACCAGGATCAGCCTGGTCCCCTCTGTGCTCCCTGGCTCCGGAGGGCGCATTTCCTTCTGCTGTGGGGCTGCTCATCCTTGGTGAGTGTGCGGACTGCGAGGTCCGCCACGCGGTTGTAGCCAAATTCATACCTGGATATCGGCTCGACAGGCTATCCACTGAAGGTAATCCAGCCCTAGCATCAGAGGTTTCTGCCTTTGAGTGGGTATCTCTGCTACCGTTTCAGGGTTCCTGCGCTTCCTCGTAGCCAGGATGCCTTCCAAGGTCACCTTCAGTACCTGCATCACCGCCTTCTGGACCTCATCCAGTTGGCACCTCTGGGCGGTAGGCCGTGTACCACAGACCGTGTTTGGTGTGGGGGCAAAGAAGGCCTTGCCAGTGTGCACCCATTCAGCTAGGGATGACCTTGCCCCTTGACCACTGGCCCTCGTAGTGTCAGTGGATACAGGCATGATGTCCTGAGCAAGGTCATCAGGCTACACTTTGTCAAGGCGGTCACCCCGTCCTCTGGGACGCGCTGTTGGGGTCTGCGCTGAGGTCCCTAGTCTCTTCGCCATGCCTGCCTGTCGTGGGTGATCGTGACTGGGGGGCTTGGGTGGCGGGCTGTTGGCTGTTGGTGGTAGCTTCGGCACTGCTGATGATCTTGAGGGGGCTGCGTGCTTTTTGTGACTCCTTCTTGGGAGGGGAAATAAGAGATGGCAGCTCCTTTGGTTCCACTCACCTCTCTGGAGGTGAGTCTCACGCTTTTCGAGGCAGCTGTGGGCTCCGCAGCGGACTTGGTGCTGGCGTCAGTCCGTCTGGCGTTCACACGAGCGGGCTCCTGCGCCGGGAAGGGGTACGTGGTTATCTGTTGGTTGCAAATGTTCTGTCTGCAGCCTAGATGGATCTTTTAGATTTGTGGGGGGCAGAATTCTATTCAATGGGCAGACCATGCAGTTGTTAAGTGAAAAGGTCAATGCAGAGACCAATGATGGACCCTGCGTCCACTTTTCCAGAGTTCAAAGCAGCCCTGGTGAGAGTAGCTCTCTGACACATCCCAGCCCGTGCACTCTGGCCTTCGTCATCAGGTCCTAGGCATGTGGCTGGCATGATAGCAAGAAAAAGTGTAGCTTTCCACTAAGCAGAGTGGACCAGGGAGCTTCCACTATGAACCTTCCACACGCACAGACTTCCTTAAGTCTTTTGTCAGAACACGGAAGCGAAGATTAGGGAAGGAAAAGTTGAATGCACTCTGTGGTTTAATGACTGGAATACAAGTTTTGAATTTAAATATAGCTGGCATTTTAGCTATTTAACTATTGTGCACATTAAATAATTCTGTTTAAGTTTCCTTACCTATAAAAAAGTGGATAATGTTTACATTTTTTTTTAAACCTCATTCAGGGAAGTACATAGTGTGCTGGGAGACCCTCCCACTGTTTATCTGGTAAACTTAAATAAGTTTAAGAGAAGAAGCTGGCTACTTAGTCCTCATTAACAATAAAGGATCCTTCCTTCTCTGTGAATTGAGCCTTCCTGATTCTTGAACCTCTCTAGAGTGAAGCCATAATCGGATTCCAGCTGTCTGAGTCAATGAACTCCACGTTGTCAGCCTCGGCTAACAGACCACAGGGCCTCGTGCCTGTTCGAGCAGTAGCATACGGTGGAAGCGGAGGGATTGCCATCCCATTCTCTAAGGCTAGAAGGCTGCTAGGGACTTCACAAAGGTGCGGCGGTGTGAGGGAGGGTGCCAGGGCTCTTGAGATCAGAGAGACACTTGTCACAGATACAGTGTTCATGAGATCTCATAGCACGTTTGGTCTGGGACCAGGATTCCCAGATGGGGATTTGAGCGCTCTGTCTCTTCCACACGGAAGTCCTCCGCTTCCCGTGAGTACCAGATGCCAGAGCCCGGCGTTGGAGTGCTGTGAGCTCCGGCTCTGCGGACCCCAGTTGAGGTGGGAGCAGGCCCGCTCTGAAGCGTGCACTGTGCGCTGGGGTGGGGGGCACGGGACACTGCTTGAGGAGGAGGGTGCCTTTCCCCTGACTCTGACGGTGGCAGCTGGTGACGTGGATCTGACAGAGTGAGCAGATACTGGTACATTTGGTTTCCGACCAACACTGCTTTGTGGAGCTCCCTCTCTCCTTTCTTAGTGTTTCCGCTTCACCCTCCCCAAGGCCACTGGCGTGCCCGATGCTGGGTGTTTTTGAATAAGCATGGCCACCTCTCTCTTGAATCAGTTGCTGTGTGTTCGTCTTCTCCTTCTTCTCCCCTTCTTCCTCCTCCTCCTCCTCCTCCTCCTCCTCCTCCTTCTTCTTCTTCCCCTTCCCCTTCTTCTTCTCCTCCTCCTCCTTCTTCTTCTTCCTCTTCTTCTTCTTCTTCCTTTTCCTCTTCCTCTTCCTCTTCTTATTTTCTCCTTCTCCTTCTTTTCTCCTTCTCCTCCTCCTCCTTCTTTTGCAGCCTGGTCACCCAGCAGTGGACACAACCAGGGTCACATGTCCGTCTACTCGCATCCCGGGTGGATCACTCGCTGGAGGTGTTTTGCACACGCACCGTTGTCAACTGAGGCATGAATGAGCCCTAGCCAGTTGGACACAAATTCATATCCGAATGAGATGCACCAGAATGATCATAATTTAGAAAAACTGACAACACCTAATGTTGGCAAGGATATAGAGCAACTGGAACTCTCTTATGTTGTTAGCTGGAGTGTAAAATGGTAAACCTAATTTGGAAAACTGCAGATTTTATTAAACACAATATACACCTGTCCTAATGACACAACAGTTTTACTCCTAAGTGTTGATCCAAGAGAAATGAAAATACATACCACAAAAAACTTGTACAAGAATTTTTTTTAATAGTAGCCTGATTTTTGTTATCCTTCAATTGAGAACAACTCAAATGTCTATGAACTGGGGAGTGGATAAGCAGATTGTGGTGTATTTATGCAATGGAGTGCTGCTGAACAATGAAAAATACATGTTTGCAGCTGCCATCGTCTGTCTCCATTTGTACACCGACACGGATGAGGCTGGAAGACACATCGCACGAGGGAAGCCACTATAAAAGAGAACACACTATGTGACTCTATTTATGTGAAATCCAAGGGAAAGCAAATCTAACCATGGTAAACAATTTTCAGGAAAGTGGTTGCCCATGAGAGTGTCTGTCTTGGATTAGAAGGGGCATGAGGGAGTTGCCCTGGTTGGTGGAAGTGTTCTGTATCTTTCTCAGGCTGGTCGTTACAAGAGGAGGATGTTTATCAAAACTCAGCTGTGCACTTTCCGTGTACATCAGGTGCACCTCACCTCAGTAAGGAAGTCTGGCAAGCATGGGACCCGAGCTGGAGGATGTGCTCTTTGCCCTAGTGTGTGTGAGCAGTTAGGACAGCATACGGGTGAGCCGTTGAGCACACACACTGAAGATGGTGGGCCCCCAGGTCTCACGGCCAGGGAGGGATGTTACGCATGTGCATGGCGGGGAGTTCAGATGAATCTGGCCTAAGTTTGGAACTTGAGGTTTCACCATAAACTCCCAGTTTGTGGAACTTTCATTATCATCGTCTGTATAAAAATAGATCCGGAGCTAGGCGTCCATGTGCGTGCGTGTGTGCACCTAGGGACAGACATATGCACGCATCTCATGCTTGTCCCCTGAGAAAGCCTCAGAGCAAGAGCGTCTTAGTAGCAATGAGCCCATCGAGGACCTGTTTCTTGTTATCATTCCCCCCCTAAAATGATCCAGTCTTCTCCAAAGAAATGCCTAGTTTCCAGGGCAGGGAAAATAGAAGATGATTCTGGGACATCCTGTTGTTCTGTAAAGTAAGGGGTTGCTTAGAGATCTGGGAGGGCGTGTCACAGGGCACAGCAGCCGTCCCAAACGGATACCAGGCCTGGTATAGTCTACACGTCAGCCGAGTCACGACAGTGACAGATCGTAGCCCACTGGATGCAACACGAAGCCATCCATCCATGCGGACATTAACCACGTAAGTAGGGAAGAAAAATCTCTTACAGTAGATTGGCATCTAATAAATGTGAAATGAATGATGACGTTAGAAGATGATGCGTGGGCGCCGCGCTCGTGCGTGCGAATTTAGTGAGGAGTGAGGTACTGACCACTTCTCTAGTGCATCTCCACACAAACTACTGTTAGTAGGGGAAGAAGAGGAGCTAAACAGGGGAGGACCCTTGCGGCCATTATCTTATATTTGTCTGTATATTTATACGAAAGAGGCTGACAGAATTCTAAAACAGTGGGATAAAAAACAGTACCGGAGACAGTGTGCAACTGTGAAAAATATTTGCAATTTATATCCCAGGCAACGAGGGATTCCCTTAATATATAAATAAAATATAAAACCTATAAGTCTGGAAGAAAAAGGACTGATAGGACAATTTAAAAAAAAAGGTCAAGTGCTACCAACTAACACTTCACAAAAAAAAAGATGTGAAAATGGTGCTTTTCCTTACCCAAAATCAGATTTCTGACTTGGTCTTTTAACGGCCCGCTCCACGCGAACCTGGTGTCCCAGCCCTTCTCAGCCACTGAGGGGCTCCTGTGGCCCTCGAGTACCACCACTTCCATGGCTGGTTTTGCTCTAACCCATTCCCTCATTATCGTGGACGTACCGTTTAATTTTTTTTTTCTTACATAATTTAATTTGTTCCTGACAATAGCTTGTGAGGCAGGTGTGATTATTATTCCATATTGCAGGGGAGGAAATTTTATTTATTTATTTTTTTAAAGATTTTATTTATTTAGTTGACAGAGAGAGATCACAAGCAGGCAGAGAGGCAGGCAGATGTGGGGCTCAATCCCAGGACCCTGAGATCATGACCTGAGCTGAAGGCAGAGGCTTAACCCACTGAGCCACCCAGGCGCCCCCGTACCGTTTAATTTGTAGTCACTTGGCATCTTTAAGGCATAATTAACACTGAAGAAAGACTTTGGCTGAAAGTGCTAATTAATTGGAAAGTAATGGTATGGCTTTCATTTGTATGTTTCATTGACCTTAAGTAAACCACAGGGCTGGTCTCTTGGGAATGAGCCCCAGCTGGGACCTCTGGTCCTGAGTGTTTGACTTATTAAGTGGATCATATCACAGCTATTAATCTTACGTCCTATCTCAGAAACAGAGCAGAAGGAAATCTGTGGTGACAGGTCCAATTAAGGTCTTTACGAATTAGAGATCTGTATCTTAGACATATAAATTAGGATAGTGTACGAGGGTGATGCTTTCTCTCTGGCAAGAGCCTTATTTAGGTTAGAATCATGAAACATTAGTAATACAGAGACACAATAATAGTTCATTTATGAACTGGTGAGAACCTTACGTAGTATGTGGCACAACTGTGATTGTACAGACGAGGATATGGGGACCTGGAGGAGGCGTATGACTTTTCCAGGATCTTGTGACATTTTAATTGTGGTAAACCATAACTTCACTCAACGATTTGTACTGTAGAACCTGGGAATCCTGGCGCAGCACGTTTGTACGGAGACGTGAGCAGTCCCACATCTGTGTGGCGCACGCTCTCACTTGCAGTCTTTTACTGTTTGCAAGTGCCTGTGTGCTTACGAGTGGTCAGAGATCAGCTTCGAATGCAAATCGCTTTCTGCAAAATGCAGCCACACTCACTGTGCGGCTTGATGAGTTTTGACAGAGGCATATCCCCTGTAATCATCGCCACCAACACCTTCATGAAGTAAAACACTCCCATTCCCCCCGGAAGTTTCCCTGACCCTGGCATAGCTGATCCTTTCTTGCCCCCAACCCCAGGCATCTGTGATCTGCTTTTTGTCCCTGAAGACTAACCTTTTCCAGCATCTCCTGCGCATGCCAGCATATGGCACAGCAGACACTCTCTCACTCAGGGTAATGAACATCTCTGAGACTCTAGAATGGTGTGAGTGTCGGGACTTTGTTCCATTTTCTTGGGGAGTCGCATTCCATTTTACGGATGCACTACGATTAATCTGGTCACCTGCCTCTTCTTGGACATTGAGGATACTTCCAGTTTGAGATTATTATGAATAAAATTTCCATGGATATTTACATACATACATGCCTTCATGTGGATATGTGTTTTTATTTTTCTTGGTAAGAGTTTTACTGCTGAATAATATGTTAGTTCTTTAAGTCTGTAAGGAATTCTGACTAGTTGTTTTCTAAAGTGACTGTGCTATCTTCTGTTCCCACCAGCAATTTCTGAGAGTTCTAGTAGATTCCTTATAAGATTTTTGTTGTTGTTATTGTTTTTTTGTTTGTTTTTGTTTTGTTTTGGTACATGATGGTGTTGTCTGTGAGCAGATAGTTTTTACTTCCTTCCTGACATGTATGTCTTTAATTTCCTTTTCTTACTTTATTGAACTTGCTAGGATCTCAAGTACAATGTTGAGAAGAATAATGACAGCTATGTCCTTGCCTTAATCCAGTTTACCATGAGATGTGGTTTTAAACTGCAGAAGTTTTTCATGGCGCACGTTGTAGGTTGAGGATCTTTCTATGCCTAGTTTGTGGAGATTTAAAAAAAAATCTTAAGTGGGTTTTCAATTTTGTCAGCTGTGTTTTCTGATGCTATTGAGGTGATCATACGGCTTTCCTTTCTTGTCTGGTAATAGTCTCTTAATAAGATGAATGACATGAACAGATTTTCTGGTGTTATACCAACCTTGCATTGTTGAGATAAACTTATGGGATCATGATGTGTTTTTCATCGTATCTGTTACTGAACTTAGGATTTTTACGTCTAAATTCATGATGAATATAGATCTGTGGTTTTCTTTCCATGAAAACTCTGTGTTATTTTAGTATTTGGGTAAGACTTCCCTCATCAAAAGAAGGGGGACATTTCCTCTGTCTTCTGAAGGTGCTTGTATAAAACTGGCATTGTCTCTAACCCAGGGTTTTGTACAATTCAGCGGGGAAACCACCCAGCCTTGGGCTTCCTTTAGAAAAGGGCTGTTTTCAGTTGTGAGTCCATTGTCAGCCATGGACATGAGGTGCTCAGGTTTTCTATTTTGTCCTGGTTCCATTTGGTAATGTGTTTATTTAAGTTGACTCTATTGGCACTAAATTGTTTGCACTATTTTATTATTCTTTTAATGTGTGTAGGATCACAGCTGACATTCATTTTCAAATTAGTAATTAGTTTCTTCTTTTTTTTTTTTGATTAGACTAACTTAAAAGTCGGTCACATTTATTGATATTTTCAAGAATTAGACTTTGTTTTTCTCAATCCACTTTCAATTTAATAATTCCTAATTTTGCCTTTCTTCTGAAATGTCCTTTCTTCTTATCCAACTCCTGGCCTTCCAGATGTAATAGTCTTCGGTATCTCCATATTCCCTAGGATACTGCTCTATACCATATGGCAGTTTATCTAAAGATGTCCCCGGGCTTGTGTCTTTAGCTCAACTTGAGTTCCCATAGGTGGTGTCGTGCCTTCTGCCATCTTCCTTTACACAGTGTAGACGTTTGCTTAGGGTCAGGGGGTGAGCGGATAGATGGATGAATGAATGCTCTTCAGAGTAGTTTGCAAAAATGGCCAGAGAGCAGGCTGCATAGCCACGTGGCTCTGCATTTAAATTCCCGATATGCTGCTTCCTGGGCGTGCGGCCCTGGCCATTCTCCTAAAAGCCCCGAGACTTGCTTATGCAAACAGGACTTTCCTTGTAGGACTCTTAAGTACGTTGGCGTCAGTGTGTATAGAAGACTTATCATGGTATTTGGCACCTAGTAGGTGCTCAATAAAAGGTAGCCACTGAAAGACCTTTTATTTTAGCTCACATAATAAGTTGTATGCCCAGAAAATTTTCTTTAGCTTCTTGCCTGTTACTGATTTCTCTAATAGTATTTTTTCCAGGTAAGGACCACAGCATACTCTGAGAAGGGAAAGTCTTAGGGTACAGTAACACATTGCTTCTCATTATTTTGTGATTGAAAAAAAAAGTTGGATCATCCTATGTCTTTTACCTCACCAACCCACTTTCTGGTTTTATTAAAATATTCTAATTTTGTATTGCCAAGGAGTGTTGTTTTTTTTTTTTTAAGGAAGGAAGAAAGGCAATAATACTCAATAATTACACAAAATCTTTAATTTGCTTGATTTTTATAAATTATCTTCCCTGTAATCCTGTCTTTTTCTTGGTTCTTTACAGAGCAAAAGACCTAGAAAGAAAATAGAAACACAGACTATTTCTTCTTTGTTTTATAATGCTTGATCGTTATGTATCCCCATGAATTTTTGCTGCCTTCCTAGGTGATTTCTACTACATCACTCCCTGGATGCGACTCTTCAGTTTACCTTAAAAAAAAAAAAAAAAAAAGTGTGACATTTGCGGACTTCACAGAGTTAGGCATTTCGAGGCCGTTACTCAGAATGTTTGTTTCCCTGACCACATGCCTGCAATCTGTGAAAACTACCTTGTATATGTTGTTTGTTGGGTGGGCTTTGTGGATTAGTGACTTGGTTCAGGCATTTGTTAGCTCTCTCAGTGTTTCCTGAGCTTTCTGAGACCCGGGGCCACACCCGACTTGCCTCGTTTTAAGCACAGAGCCTAGCGCTCAGAGAGTACCCGGAAGTATCTGAGAGGATGAATGAAAACATAGACCAAACAAATAGAAGTCAGTTGTATTCAGGAAGTTGTTACAGGAGAGCTTCTTGGGGGCTCCTGGGGGCACCTGACCTGCCTTCAGGTCAGGGTCCTGGGGTTTTAGGATCCAGCCCAGCGTCGGGCTCCCTACTCAGGGTGGGGGAGTCTGCTTCTCCCGCTCCCTCTCCCCTGACTTGAGCGTGCTCTCTCTCTTGCTCTCGCTCTCTCTCAAATAAGTAAACAAATAAAAATTAAAAAGAAAGGCTTATTGGGATGTGTGTATATGGGGGTCTTGTCATTTGCTGCTGATGAGGGATTTTTCAAAAAGCATAAGAAACATTCACAAGAAACCAGCAATCCCTTTGGGTTGATAGAGCAGTACTTTCTGCTACAGAGAAAGGATTTGGGATTTGGGTGAGTCTAAAATATGATCTTTGGGTATTAAAAAATATTTTGTATTTTCTTGAGCCCTTTTAAGTGAGGAAGTGTAGGCATCCTCTTGTAGAAGACATGGGTTTCTATCACGTTTATGTAGGTGGTGAGAATCAGTGGAGGCCTTCCTGGTGGTACAGAAGTTGAAGGGCACCTGTAAACCTCTAGGTGGGAAAGACACCTTGAAGAAGAGGGGTGGGAAGTGTGCTTTTAAAATGACACCAGCCTTGAGCAGACATTTCTCCAAAGCCAATAACAAAGGGCCCGTCAGCGCGTGAGAAGATGCTCGGTGTCACTAGTCATAGGAAAATGCGCCTCGAAACCAAAACGAGATCCCACTTCACACCCCTTAGGAGGGCTCTTACAAAAAACAAACCTAAGAGAAAGGAAATAACAGATGTTGACAAGGATCGGGGAAACTAGAACCCGTAGGCACTGTCGGTGGGGACAGGAGATGTAGCAACCGTGGAAAACGGCACAGTGATCCCCACAACAATTAAATATACGTACATAAGTGAGGACGCAAAGGGCCGAGAGCGCATCTCAGGACCGCTGTCTCCCCATGTTCGTGGCAGTGTCGTCCACGGCAGCTGAAAGGTCAGAGAAACCCAGGTGTCCCTCAGCAGGTCCGTAAACACGATTTGGCCTGTATGAGCAGGGGCGTGTTCTCCAGCTTTAAAACAGACCTTCTGATACCCGTTAGACCACGTGCGACCCTTGAAGACGTGAAACTGATGGAAACAAACCAGTCCCCAAAGGACAAAAGCTAGGACACTTTTTACATGAGGTTCTGAGAGTCCTCTCATTCATAGGCACAGAGTATGGCAGTATCCAGGCCTGGGGGAGGATGAGGGTGGGGACAGGTTAGTGTTTCTTGGGGATGGAGTTTGGGTTTGGGAAAATGAGGAAAAGTTCTGGCTGCAGATGGAGAGCAGTGATGGTTGCCCAGCCGTGTGGGTGTACGCCATGCCACACAGCTGTACGCTTAGCAATGGTCGAAAGGGCCCCTTTTGTTATATATATATTACGGTGATAGAAAATGGGGAGAGGGAGAGAAATAGCCCTAAAATCCACTCTGGTTTCTAACCATTTTAAGCCATGTTGTGTCCGGGTATGAGATGGCAAGGCTGCAGCGGGAGAAAGGATGTCTTTGAGATGAGTGTCTCCTTGCTCCGCTGCTACATTTTCTCATCAGATCTGCGCTGAGCTGGGTGTTCCTTATTGTCCCCGTGTCACAGTGGGGAAGTGGGCTGGGAGTGGAGGGAAGGCATGGCCAGGATCTCGGGGAGCCAGAGGGCTGCCCTGAGCCTAGCCCCCACAGCCGCTCCCCGCACCTGCTCCGTGCTGCTCCGCATGTCTCTGGAGTCTCTCAGGAGGGTTGCTGTCCTCCTTGGGGTGCCCCGTCGCTGATGGCAGGCCCGTAAAGGGTGTGTTCTTCATTTTAAAAAAGTCTGTAGCTGGGGCTGCTTCTCCACTGGGAGGAAGAAATAGGTCAATGAAAGCACAGACCAAAGGCCAAACATCGTCTTGCCAGGAAGGTTTATGGGAATAGGTTCTTGAACCTGCAGCGGAAGGCAGGTAGCTCCTCCTGTCCTTCTGGAAGCTTGGCTTCCCTTTGCTCTTACCAGGTGATGGATACTTACGCCTTACCGGAAGCACGTGGCTTTGAAGCCTTGGCTGGCCATCGTCTGTGCCGCCCCTGTTTCTCCGGGCTCCGTGTGCTCTGACTTCCACGAGCGTCGTCCGTGCTCAGCTGACGGCCAGACACGCTACTTTCTCATGCCCTTTCCCACGGCTCGGCCGCGGCAGTGGGCGTTCCCCTTGTCTTCCGGGAGGTCTGCCTGCCTTGGATTGCCACGACTCTGGCCTCTCGCCTCTTGCTGCCGGTGCTCCCTAATCCGCAGTCATGAAGGTCTACTTGTTTTCTTCTTACAGTTTATCAGGAAGCTTTTTACAGAAAACCAGATGGGGAATACTCAGTTTTGCCGGCCACAAATGGTCCACGTCGTCTGATTGTTTGTCATTGCTGTTGCTTTGCAGCCTTTGCAAGCTCTAGAAAGTGCTTTCAGCCCCGTAAGACCTGCTGCGGGCCACATTCGGCTCCCGGGCAGACTTTCCTGATGCCTGTGTTGGGGACTCGCTGTGGAAGGCAGAGTCACTCGGCATGCAGTTGAGCTGGGTTTGAGATTTCTTGTTGCTATAGTTACGTGGGTGCACCACAGGCTCTAGAATTCCTCGGGTGTCGTCTTGTATGGGGGAGTGGGGGAGCAGAGTAGGGACCGCCGAGTGCCAGGCATTTTCCCAGAACGGTCCTCCTCCATCCTCTGCCCTCCCTGCATGCCAGCACCACCAGTGGGCTATTCCACACCTTTGCTCCTTCCTCGCTGGTGCCCTCCCTGCTGTCCTCGTCCCACACTGGGCGTCTGGGTCTTCCGTGTTGGGCTCCGTTGGCATCCCTGCCCCTCCCTCGCATAGTGGCCCAGCTCCACCTAATATCCGGCTGGCACTGTGGATGAATGGGTTTTCCAGCCCGGCTCAGTGGTGGGAGACCTCCAACAGCGTTGGGGTGGGATTCTGGCTCTCGACGAGCTTCTGCCCTTCGCCCCACTAGAATGGGTATTTATCCCTGCCTTTGTGCCCTTGGCATTGGCGGCCCCTCCTCCAGAATCTTAGGGTTTTGCTTCAGAGGAGAAAGAAGGGTCTGCTTGGGGATGAGAGGGGAGTGTGGGGTTGGGGCTGGGGTTTTGGTTTCTTAATCTTCCTTTAGTGGCCGCTCACCCCCTTCCTCTGTGCCTGTGCTACTGTGGGGCTCCCTCTGTTCTCCCGCACCCTGGCCAGTCCTTCGTGTCTATGCCCAGGGAGGTCCACGGTGAAGAGCCTGCGGGGGTGGGAACTTGTTCTTGTCTGGGCTCCCAGGAGGTCTGAGCCATTAGTAGAGCCTTCACTCAGCCTCGAGCAATTCATTACCCTTGAGCCAATTCCTTCCTGCCGGCCCGTGTGGTGGCTGGCTTTACGCTTGCTCACCAGGTGTCCCTGCCCTTCCCTTCTAGAAGGGCCTTGTACCTCCTTGGTCTTTTGGCTCTGTGGTTGCCCCATGACCTCATCTCTTGCTGGGTTCAAGGAAGTTTCACAGGTTTGTAGCTTGTCGGCTTTACTGACTGTTGGCCTGGGAGCCGTACTCTACTGCTCAGAGACAAGCGCCCCCTCCCCCACCCCCCCATCTGTATGTTTAAGGGATGCTGACGGGCGGGTGTTTTTCTCCCTCAGATGCTCTATGAACTACAGAAGAATTGGGGAGCCCTTTCTGTTTGTGTGCCTGGGACATGTTAGCGCAGACACAGGGCGCCATCGGAAGGACAGCGCGGGCGCGGGCTAGCAGAGTTGCCCAGCGGGTTCTCTCCAGCCTTACTGAAGTGAAGCTTGCCTCCTGGGAGAACGCTGCTCCGATTGTTAACGTATCGTCTTTTTCCCATCATTTTAGACCCTGGAAGCTATCCTGAATTTCAAGTACTCTGGAGGGCCGGGCCACGTGGAAGGATATTATAGGAGCCTCTCCCTGGGGCTGCGCGTGGAGGCCGAGCCGTCTGTTTTCTTCACCCGCGTCAGCACTCTGCCGGCAACCAGGTAAGCGGAGCTCGCTCCACCCCCGCCTTTCCGTAGGCTCTGGCAGCGCCGCCTCTGGAACCCTGGCCTCTGCGGGTCTTGGTGCCGGCGCTAGTCGAGTCCAGACCACCGCGCGCGGTTGCTTAGCCTTCCGGGCAGTCGGGCTCTGCACGAGGAAAGCGGGCACCACACAGGAGTGCGCACGAGCGGATGGGCTCTCCACCGTCTCAGATGGCCTCACGGCGACCGTAACGTCGCAACGTGCTACCTGAGGGCATCGTCGTGCGGGGCGCGTCCCCACGCGTTGCCCCGAGCCTGGTCCTGGCTTCTTTCCGGTTCAGTCTCCTGTTGGTAGGGGTTCGGCAGGTAGCCCCATGTTCCGGGCACTCCTGGGGGAGTCCTACGTCTTTTTCCGTGTCACTGCTGGCATCCCAGTAAAACTGTGCCCCTCCAGGCTGTCCAGCATCTCGGCATCTCCGTTCGTGGAGCTCCCCGCCATCTGGAGCACTGGCCTCTTTCTGCCCAGGGAGCCCTTTTTACACCGAAGTTTTCTCTCCTAGTTACTTCTCTAGGCCTAGTCTTCCTTCACGGAAGAGAAATCAGACAGCGTGTATACTTCAAACCCCGAAGTGGCCAGAGGGCCTAGAGGCGTTTTTCTGGAAGGTGGGAAAAGGCCAGTTTCCCGTCTCCAGCTTCAACTTAGGCTGAGCTGGGAGTGGTGGGGTCCGAACACGGTGGATGGTGTTCCTGCTGCTCAGATGCTCGCCCCCACGGCCAGCGGCCTGTGGACAGCAGGTGCTGGTTAGCACGGGGAACTCGCCTGTCTTCGTGTCCAGGGGCGCCTTTCCTATGGGCTCAGGACGCAGTGGATGGTGCTGTTTATTCCTAGCAGAGTTGAGGCGGCAGCGGTGACCGGCCCCTCTGGTCTCCAGCTGGGGAAGAGCATCACTGGCGGCAGCCCCCTCCTCTCCAGTGCTTCCTGTCCTCCCCAGGGTAGGACAGACGGGTGTCGCTGCCCCTGGTAATGTTGATAGAAAACTCCCTTTAAAGTGATACAGCCCCAAATAAGAAGTGTAGTTTTAGTTTATAGGAAAGACTATTTTTCTTCCTAGCCATTGGAGAACGGCTTCACGAGAATTAATGGCTTAGCTCAGGCTTTTTAGCATCACATTTCATCATCTGTCACTTTCTCAGTCCGTGGAGTAATAGCCTTTCTTGCCAGAGGCTCGCCTCTGTTTTGAATTTGTTGTATAAAGCATCAAAGCGCTTGGCCCAGGGGGAGCCGTGGCCAGGACCGCTGCCAGACGCCGTTCCTGCTCCCGTGTCTCAGGCCCTTCCTGCGCGTTAGGGCCGCTCTGTGATGTACCTGCCACGTTTCCCTCTCATCCCCGCGCCACCTGCTGCCACTGCTCATATAAATAGTTCTTGGAAGCAGCACAGGTTGTCACCGAGCTGGGTTTGTTCCCCACTCTGGATGTCCGGCTTGCACGTCATGGCCCATGCTGCTCTAAGTGACAATTTAAGACGAGAACAATGGCCCCACGTGGAGTGGAGCGAACACACACTTGCAAGAGCCGGTGGTTAGCACAGGGCTGCTTGGCTCCCGAATCCGCACCCGCTGAGCCGACCCTTTCCTGTTGGCTTGCGTGGTCGTCTTCCTGCTCTTGGGATGGAGACTGGATTTCTCCTAATCCTTCCTTTCCATCCCTGCCAAGTCTAGTCCTCCCCAGATCCTGTGCGCTGAGCCTCTGAAATGTCTCCGGATCGCCCCCTGCCTTCCACTGCACATCTTTCTCTAAAACCCCTACTCTGGTTTTGCTCCCACATCAACCTGCAATTACAGATGTTTCCACCTCACTGTCTGGCTTAAAGACTTGCCCAGTGCTTAGGAGATCAAGTTTGAGGTCACTACTGTGATATTGAGGGTACTGAAAAATTTGACCCAGACCTTCCTCTTGAGCCCCAGTTCTGTTTATCCCCCAGTTCTCCACACAGCAAGTGGAGACTCTCCCGGGGTATGTCAGGACAGTTTCCTGCAATGTGACTTTGCATACATCTTTTTCTAAAACTCTTCTTAAACTATCATTCTTTTACTTAACCTTCTGGAAAATGTTTGTTGGCCATTGATGATCTATGTCATCATTTTTTGTTAAATTTTCCTGAATATGACTATATAGAGTGCGTTGGTCCTTCTCTGGGTCTCTGTACTTCTAATAAAGTACTTACCAGGCTGTGCACCTTTAAACCAGCACCTTCAGTGTCTCATTTATTCTTACTATCAATACCTCCAATGTTTGACTTGCTGTATAAAGGACTCAGCGGGGTAAGAGATGGATAGAGCTTAGCCCTTGTGTTTCATCAGCCTGATAAAAGCTCATCAGGCGGGAATAATACCAAATGGAAACACGGGTCTATATTAAGGAATGTTGAATCCCAGAAATAGAAATAGCAAGTGAATAAATATCAAAGATTCTTCCCTTTCCTTAATTTCTTTAAGAGACTGTTGACTATTTAAAGAAAAAATAAGAGCATTTAATTTTGTAGTGCATATCGTATATAGAAGTAAAACACTCAACAGGAAATAGCATAGAGAAATGGAGGGGAAATGGAGTAGGGGAGAAATGGTAGTTCTTACATGCTATGCATTACCACATTTTAGCTTCAACTGTATCATAAGTTAAAGGCACATATTGCACACCCTTCAGCAACCACATAAAGTGTGAATGATCAGCCAGAAGACAGAAGATGGGTTACTAAAAAATGCTTAATCAGAAAACCAGGGAAGAGGTGGCAGGAAAGGAGTAAAGAACTAGGAACGTACAAATAGGAAACAGATAGCCATGTGGTTGACTTAAATCCAATGTACCAAGAATTATATTAAATGTAAATGGACTGAAAACTGTATTTAAAAGTGGAAGTTGTCAGACTGTATTAAAAAAAGGACTAGAGTCAATTACATGTTTCCTACCAGAAACTCACAATTACGTACAGTTGAAAAGCACAAAGGTCGGGGGGAAGATATGCCACGCAAACAGTAATCATGAGAAAGTTGGCGTGGGCATATGAATATCAAACAAGTAGATTTTGAAGAGAAAAAGGGATAGGGTAATGTATATTGATAGAAGGATCAAGTCATCACAAGTACGTAAGCCTAAATGCAAATGTACTTATAACTTCAAAATAAAACTGACATCTCGGGCACCTGGGGGGCTCAGTGGGTTGGGGCCTCTGCCTTCGGCTCAGGACATGGTCCCAGGGTCCTGGGATCAAGCCCCACATCGGGTTCTCTGCTTGGTGGGGAGCCTGCTTCCCCCCACCCCGCCCCGCCTGCCTCTCTGCCTACTTGTGATCTCTGTCTGTCGAATAAATAAATAAAATCTTAAAAAATTAAAAAAAAAACTGACATCTCAGGGAGAAATGGAAAATGCCACAATTACAGCTGAATATTTTGACCCCTGTATCTCAGTATTTGATAGAACAAGCAGACAGGAAACTAGCACAAATATAGGAAACATGCACAGTTCTGGTAAATAATTCCAGCTAACCGGTATTTATAGGATGCTAAATGCTTATGTTAGAAAAGTTGAATGGTTCAAAACATAATACAGAGTAGTTATCATTGAAATAGAAAATGAAAAAAAAAAAAAAAGTAAAGTCAGTGTAACCAAAAAGTGATTCTGTGGGAAGATTAATAAAATTAATAACCCATAGTCAGGACAATCAGAATTTAAAAAGAAAGCACTATTGCTAATACTATGGATGAATCCTATAGATCCTGTACACATTTAAAGAATAATAAAAAGTATTTTATGATAAATCATATTCCAATAAAATTTACCAATGGAAAATGTGTTGAATGACAAAAATTACTAAAGTTGACATGAGATGAGTCCCTGAGGTAGTCACATATCAGTTAGAGTTTAAAGTCTTAATTGAAGTTAACTTGAGGCTCAGGTGATTTCACTATGAAATACATCAAGCTTTTAAGAAATAAGTAATACCACTTCTACAAAAATTCTTCCAGAAGTAGGAAGGGAGGGAATACTTCCAGGTCTCATTTTATGATGCTCTCTTCACCCTGATGCCAACCAAATCCAGGGAGAGACATTGTGAGAAAGTAAGTGCTATGACCAGTGTGCATAGATGAGAAACCCAGAACCAGATGCTAGTAAACCAGCTCCAGCAGTAGAAGAGAGAACGCAGGGTGGACAATTCAGGTTTCATCCAGCAACACAAGGTCCTTTGACCATGGAAAAATCAGTGCATGATGTTACTCTACCAACAGCATAAAGGCCAGAAATAAGATGTCAACTGATGGGAAAAGAACCCTCTGACAAAATTCAACACTTCTGATAGAAACTGTCTCTAAACAAGGCTTGGAGGACTTCTGCAACCTAGGCTAGGGTGTCTACAAACCCATAAATTACGTAGTTGATATTGTACTTAATTATGAAGGCTGCCACTTTTCCTCTAGGCTCAGCATCAGTCAAGGTGAGTATGTTTGCTCTTGCCGGTATAGTCATTACTTTTCCGCCAGTTCTATCTAATCAGAGCAACGAGATGAGAAAGGAATGAATGCTGTAAACATTGGAAATGATGAGTAGTTATTATTTGTCTGCGTGATACATGTGATCATTTACATAAAGAGCTACCAGGAGATCTACCATGCCAAAGAGATTACCAGAACTAATAAGTCAGGTTAGTGAGATTGTAGGATGATGCCATGTTATATTCAGAAACCAATTATAGATTTATATATTAGCAATTAATTTGAACATGAAATTTTGAAAATATTTATATTGCTGTAGCATATAACACGTAAGGCTGAATCTTTGTACATCATTATGATCTCTACCTTGAAAATGACAAAGCACAGGTCAGGGAAATTAGCACTTAAAAAATCGGAGAGGTATACCATGCTTGTTGATTGGAAGAATCAATTTTTGCTAAGATACCAGTTTTCCCAAATTGATTATAAATTCAGTGCAATTCCAATCAAAATCCCAGCAGGCTTTTTTTTTTTTAAAGATTTTATTTATTTATTTGACACAGAGAGATCACAAGCCGGCAGAGAGGCAGGCAGAGAGAGAGGAGGGGGAAGCAGGCTCCCCGCTGAGCAGAGAGCCCGATGCAGGGCTTGATCCCAGGACCCTGAGACCATGACCTGAGCCAAAGGCAGAAGCTTAACCCACTGAGCCACCCAGGTGCCCCCCAGCAGGATTTTTTTTTTTTTTAGTGCAATTGACAAGTTGTTTTAGAAATTATTTCAAAATGGAACAGGCTACTGCCAATGGACTAGACACGTGTCTTGACAAAAAAAAAAGTTGGAAGGTGTAGGGTATGATTTTATGACTTAATATAAAGTTAGAGTAATTAAGAGAGTGCTATTAGATAGCCAAAGGGATTGATAGATCATACTAGGTAGTCTAGAAATAGACTTTCTCATATACGATCAAATGCTTCTGTTTAAAGACTTATTTATTTGAGAGAGAGCACAGAGGGGAGGGGCAGAGGGAGAGTCCTAAGCAGACTCCGTGCTGAGCGTGGTGCCCATCATGGGCCTCGATCTCATGACCCTGAGATCAGAACCTGAGCCCAAAAGCAAGATTGAGGCACTTAACCAACTGTGACTGCCACGTACCCCTGACCAGCTGACTTTTAGAAGGTATGAGTAGAACTTCTTGTGGAATGAAAACGTCTTTCAAGAAATGGTGCTGGAAGAACTGGGTACACACATGGGGAGCATGTCACACACAAAAACTCATTTGAGATAGATTCTAGATCTAAATGAAAAAAACTTTATAAACCTTTTCAAAGAAAAAGTAACAAAGTATCTTGGTAACTTTGGTGCAAAGATTTCTCAGATGGGATCAGAACCTACTAACCATAAAACAGAAAGCTGATAAAATGCATTTTATCGAAATTAAAAACTTCACCTCATCAAAAGGCAGGCTCCATGCTGGGAGAAAATGTGTGTTACACACGTGTGCAACAGAAGTCTTCTATCTGACATGCATAATGAAGTCTTAAAAATAAGCCCTAAGGGACAATGGGCCGAAGATTTGAATAGAGACTCACAGAGGAGGGTGTACCGACAGCCCACGCTCACCTGAAAGTACTCCGCATCATTCATCGTCGGGGAAGTGCACGGTAAAACCACAATTAGATGCCACTGTCTACCCTGTAGCGCTGCCAAACTTAAGACTGACCACGTCCGGTGCCATTAAGAACGTGGAGCGGCAGGAGCCTTCGTAAATCACAGGAGTGGAGCACGGCACACGTGTCGTCTGGCCGTTTCTCGCCAAGTGTGACGTCTGCCTACCCAGTGACCTCGCAGGGGCCTTGCTCAAGAAACATAAACATTTGTCTTCATGGAAAGACTCCTGTAAGAATTTCCGTAACCGCTTTCTTTGTAGTAACCCCAAACTGGAAGCCGCTCCAGTTGCCGGTCAGCAGGGGACGTGTAAACGCCGCGGTGCCTCCATGTGGGCGGACATTCCTCCAACAAAGTGAGCCGCTGGGACACGCAGCAACACAGAATAAGCTCAAAATCGTGATGCTGATCGCTGTGTGACCTCATTTATGCCAGTTTCTAGTAGAGCAGGAGAGCAGAAGTCTGGACCGCGGCGGGCTGTAGGCTGAGGGGGAGCAGGGCAGGAACAGACTCGCAGAGATCGGGTCACTGACTGTCCCGCTGTGCCTGGGACTTCCCAGGTTTTAGCTCAGAAATGCCCTTGCCCTGGAGAGCCCTCAGTGCTGGGCAAACCCAAGCAGGTGGTCGCCCTAGAAGGAAGAACGTCTTTGGAGCTGATGAAACCTTACATATCTTGACGGAGGGGAAGGTTGCAGGATTGTAGCAGATGTGTACATGTGTATGTAACTGGAGAGAACACCTGTTTTGTTTCGTTTTTGTTTTTATCTGGAGAAGGCTGGGAAGACAGCCTAGGAGATGAAAGTGTCCTAATGGTTGAATAGTGAGTAGGGTTTTATCAGCCATTCCCTGGGAAGAATGGAGGAGGGTTGCTAACTGTTGTTTGTGTTTCCTTGGCCAGATTTTGAGGTCTGTGCAGCCCACAGTCTGATTACCAGTCCTGGTGCCTCAAAGCTTGGCGCCTGTGGCTGTGGTAGGGCCACAGGAAACTTAAGGAACGACTGAACGAGCATAGGGAGTCCTTGACTTAATGGTTTGACTTACGATTTTTCAACCCTGAAATGGTGTGAAAGTGGTCCGAACTCAGTAGAAACCATTCTTGGAAGCTGGAATTTGGTTTTCCCGGCCCAGTGATATGCAGGTACTTGCTTGTTATGCTGGGCAGTGGTGGGGAGCCGGGGCTCCCAGACAGCCAGTGATACGAGGGTCAGCACCTGGCAGACTGAGAGCTGTTCTGCACACACACGGCCCTTCTGTTTGTGACTTCCAGCGCAGTATTCAGTAAATTGCGTGAGACGTTATCAAATGGGCACTGTGAGATGTTTCTGCCCAACTGTGGACTAATGTCAGTGTTCTGAACACATATAAGGTGGGCCAGGCTCAGCTGTGATGCTCGGTAGGTTGGTGTACAGAATGCGTTTTGGCTCACAATATTTTCAGTTTGGGATGGGCTTATCAGGGTGTAACCGCGTCGAAACTGCAGATTTGAAGATGCAAAATAGCAAGACTACACTTACTCAGGTGTCATGACTTTAAAGAAATGATCTAAGCTCTCTTTTCCTTAGAGACCCATATAATTGCACGGCCTGGAATCTAGTAGCAGAATTATCATGCATTTAATGTGGGCACTCAGTTTTTTAGTTTTTGCCCTTCATAGAATTTGATGCGACACGGTGTGTCGTGAACTCCTTACTTTTCATCTTGCTCCCAGATGAAGATTTTACTGTTAGCGTCCTGTCATTTTTGAGTCAAGCATCCCCAGAGATGGCTTATTCCAACACACTTGCATTATAAATGAGGTCCAGAGAGGGCATGCGGTTCACCCGGGTCCTCCCAGCGTGTGACATGGCTTCGGGGCCTCTGCAGCACACACAGCTGCGTGACCCCCGGTACCCGGAGCCTGGGCGGAGACTCCAGCTGCTCTTGGCACAAAGGGAAGCCGAGTAAACATCAGAAGAGAACCGTCCCTGGCACAGACCGAGCCTATGCTACTCTACAGCCGAAATACACAGGGACGGGAAGTCGTTGTGCTCCCTGGGATGGTTTCAGTGTCTGCTCCTGTCATGAACATTGATGACTTATGCAGGTTTTCTCACTGGTGGTTTTCAAATGTTAGTATTTTGGGAGAGAGAGGGAGGGATATCCTATTTACTCAGGGTCTGCTGTATTCTAGGGAGTGTCCTGGGTCTGGGGATCGGTGCCCCATAAATCCCAGAGAACCCTTTGTGGTGGGCATTGGTGTCAGGGAGCGTGGCCGTAGCCTGAGCCGAGTGTCCACAGGGAGGAAATGTGGGGTGCAGTGGGGTCTCTGCCAGCCGGTCTCTGAACTGGGAGCGCTGGGCTCTTCATTCGGCCCCTTACCCCACCGTGTCTTTGGAGGTGGCCGGCTCTCCCAGGTCCGCCCTCCTGCCCCGACGAGCGCTCAGCGTGGCCCTGCTCACCTCACCAGGCTGAGGTTACAAGCACGTTATGTCCTAGAGGACGCAGATGCCTTCTTGACAGCAAAGCACCGGATGGCAGGTGGGGTTTCGAGGCTCTTCCCTGCACCCCCCCAAGGGTTTACGTAGGTCTCAGCTGACTTCCATTAGGAGATCAGTTACGTCGAGATTCACAGAGTTGGCTGGTTTGTTGCCGGGACCGGACTGAAATCAATCGGGCAGCGCCGCTCCTGTCTCCGTGCCCAGCCTTCCTCTTGCCCGAGGAGCAATTTCTTTCTAGCCTGTTAAATAAATGATCCAATCTCCTACATTGCTCCTCGGAGCTGTGTGAAAAATACCGTCCTCTAAGCGGGGCTTGGGGTGTAATCATTATTACATTATTAATAGAAGTCATGCCACTTGACACAGCACAGCACTTATCCGTGGCCATTTAGGAAAATTCTGTTTCCCCCCATGGGGTAAGACAGCTCAACTCTGTGGGGAACATGTGCTCACAGACCCATGATAAAGGCAATCTTAACATTGGGTTGTATCATGGTAGGTCTTTCTCACGTTGCTACATTTATTTATTAAGTTGGTTTTACGTTTAACAAGACTTTAGAATTTTAACAAGCCCCGGATTCAGAAGGAAGCGCACCCGTGTCTGATTTCAGATTTTGATGCCGTTGCTTATTTGCACTGTGGTCTTGAGCAAATCGTTTCTGTTGCTGCGGCTTGGAACCGAGAGGACACCGATCTCGCAGCGTTGTGGTGAGGTTTTAAACGTGTCCATCAAGTGCTAACGTAGTGCCTGTCCGAAGGCAGCGCTGCAAAGCGTGGTTGGCATTGTTCTTGCTTGTGTGCTCCTGCGGGTTCCAGCTCTGTGCCAGGCTCTAGGGGTGAAGGGATGAGTCGGGCCTGTGAACGCACACAGCCTTGCTGTGGCGGGCCCCACGGGCTTTCTCGGGGTGTCCCTCCTCTCAGCATGTCTGAGCGGCAGGTCCGTCTGCCTGTCCCCCACCTTATGGCCAGCTCCCTGAGGGCGAGCACTTGTGGACGTGCCGCTGTCTTACAGCATCTCTCCAGCACACTGAGCCGTCTGGACTCGGTGGACTGTTCAGTAAATGTCACTGTGCGGAAGGGAACAGTGCGCGGTGGAAACTGGAGGAAAACAGTTGACTTGGCTTCGGTGGTTACAGGAGACGTGACACTAGTTCTCTGGGGGCGGTGCGGGCAGGACAGTGCCCGACCTCCCCTGTGACAGGGAGTGATGGGTGGGGGGCGCACACGGAGAGGCGGGGTGGGCCACAGCCACTGCTGATGGGGGTGTGTCTTAGCCTGGCTTGGCCCCGCCCACCCAGCATGCCCCAGAGAGTCTTTCACACACGCGTCGTTGTGACCAGTTACACCGAGGGAGCAGAAGGCTCTCCCTCCTCCTCTCCTGAGACGACAGAAGGTGAACCGGTGTTTGCAGTTCTGTTGGTCTGATTCAGACCCATGTCAGGTTTTTGGTTTTTTTTTTTTTCAATTTATTTTGAAATAGTTATAGAGTCACAGGAAGTTGCAAAAAATGTGCAGGGCGATCCAGTGCAGCCCACATCCCCTTTCCCAGGAGTACATAAAGTGTGTCTGTGGTTGGGAAATGTAGAAAATAAATACTGAAAAGAAGGACTTTAAGTGCCAAATTAAGACCCTTTGTAATATTTAGTGAACGTTCCAAGTTTTTTCCAACATTCAGGCAATAGCAAGGTATTTGATGTCAACGAGATGTAGTAGGCGTGAGAGGACTGGTCCCCAGATAAAGGGCTCCCGGAGAGAGTGTGTCCAGGGCTTGGCGCCGGTGTCTGCACCTGGGGAGTCTGCTTCGTCTTCAGCAGGGACGGCCCTGCTCCCTCTGGTGCTCCCTCTGGGGAGCTCCTGTCCTTCAGATGCTGCTCTCGGTCGTTGCTTCCCATCTCACATCCTCCAGGAGGATGGCCAAGCCCAGGGAGGGGGACTCGCCTTCTTGCCCCGTGGGAGGTGCAGGGGGCGGTCCAGCCAGTGAACCTATGCCGGTGGGCCATGAGACAGGGTGGCCCACCACTGCCTCGGTGACACCTCCTCGGCAGTCCCCCCAGGCTCGGACTGTGAGGCGTGCTCGGACAGGAAGAAGGCTGCCTTGCTTCTTGGAGAACCTGTCTGGCTGGGATTGCCGGCCACACACAGCCCCCAGCCTCCAGGTGCATGGCCGTCAGCAGTCAGCACGTCTCGTCTAGCCCACCCCCACACCGAGGCTTGCGTCCTCTGAAATGATGAGCACACCTTTCGTTGTCTTTCCAACTTCTAACATGCTGTGCACCTGTAGAGGCCAGCAGGTGGGGCCGAGCCCATCACGGGCCGGAGCAGCTGGACGTTCCTTCCATCTAGACTGGTGCCAGCTCCATGGTGTTCGCGCTCTCTGGGTCCGGGTGCACCACCTCCGAGGACTACCTCCCAGTGTTGTGTTTCTGCTTATAGGTGTGTCTTCAGGGGACGTTCATATCTTACCGATACGTAGTATTAAACTATTAGTAAAATCGATAGTTTTAAGTGATCCATGTTTTATCAGAGAGGATTCTTTCATTAAATGGTACAAGCTGATGTTCGTTTTGTATCAGTATACCTGCTAAAGACAGTTAAAGTTTTCCTGTTGAACAAAAAATATACATGAATGTATTCTAAAGGTCTCATGTATAAACTTCAATTAAAAGTGCCTGTGTCATGGGGCATGGGTGGCTCAGTCGCTTACGTGTCTGCCTTCGGCTCAGGTTGTGATCTTGGGGTCCTGGGATGGAGCTCGGTGTCAGGCTTTCTGCTCGGCGGGGAGTCTGCTTCTCTCTCTCTCCCCCTGCTCGTGAGCTCTCTCTCAAATGAATTAAAAAAAAAAAAATCTTTAAAAAAGTGCCTGTCATGTTTGATTTAGGGATTGAACACATGCGTCAAGGTAGATTCCATAAAAGCAAAAGTTGGCCAAACTTTCTTTGCAACCTTATGTTTAGAATTCTTGCATTTTGCATCTTTGAAGTTTTCCTGGTTTGTTCAATCGTTGTAAAGTGAATCTCCACGGTGACGCACGAGGTGACTTCAGGTAGTTATTTGCGAGTACTTCTCTATAAGCAGTCCTGTTCACATTTGGCTTGTCGTCATTCCCAGAAAATGAAAAGCCACATTGGACGTGCTCATCATTATGCATTGTCTTCGTGAGGCACAGGTGTCTTGACGTGCCCAGCTCACAAACCTGGTGACAGTCACCTGAGGCTCGGTCACACTCTCCCCGGCTCCTGGCTCTTACCATGGTGTCTTCTGCGTACAGGCTAGGTGATGGAACGGACACTGAGTGGAGGCGTTTTCGCAGCCCCTTGGTGCAGTGCCGGTCTGTTGGAGAGGAGCCAGTGCTGTGACTGAGCCCTGAGCACATTTCTCTGAATGGCAGTGGCTCCTGGGTGTGGGCGTCCTGGCCCCTCAACCTCTCACGTGGGTGCTTTGTATTTGAGCATCTTTACTGAAACGTCATTTACGTCCCATACAGAACCTGCACTCACACTGTACGTGAGTGTTTTTTGGAGAGTAGAGTTGTTCAGTCATCACTGCAGCCTAAATCTAGAACTTTCCATCCTCCCAGAAGAAGGCCCCTCCCCGTTACCAGTGGCTCCCATCCTCCATCCCAGGCAACTGCAAATCTCTCCTCTGTCTCTGCTTATCTGTTCTCAGTGTTTCATGTAAGTGGAATCATACGGTCTGTGACTGTCTTCTTCCTCTTAGCGTGATGTTTTCAAGGGTCACCCATAGTGAAGTACCGTCCTGCCATTCGTTTTTACGTCTAAATAGTTTTCCATTATGGGGATACACTCCATTTTGTCCATCCGTTCATTAGCTGATGGACATTGGGTTAATTCCATTTGGGAGCCGATATGAATAATACTGTTTTGATATTTTATGTACCAGTTGGTGTGTGGACACTGTTTTCATCTCTCCTGGGAATGCCTAGGGTGGAGTCATTGGACCACATGGTAACCGTATTTCCTCATTAAGGCACTGCCGGGCTGGAGGGCCAAGGGGCTGCGCCATTTTGCGCTTGCGCTGGAGGCTCCGATTTCCGCACCTTCCTGATGACGTTTGTTGTTTGGTGTCTTTGTAATTACAGCCATCCCAGGTCGCTTCTCTTATAGGGAAGTTTTTAAAAATAGCATTTAAGAACTTACTGACTGGAAAGTTAGAAACAGAGATACTTCCTGCCATCCTCAAACTGGGTATGGATTTTTTTTTTTTTTTTGGAAAGAAGACAGACTGGGAAAATAAGGAGTCTTACAGGATTTTGAGGAAGGACCACATGAATCTGGCCAGCGGTGTGTATGGCCATGACTGCATGTTTTGGTTTTGTGTTTGCTCACTTGACTGCACTCCCTGGGATGACCGAACATTGATGCTGGGAGCCTGGGTGGCCCCACAGACACTGACTGGATTCTGGGGATCGAGGAGAGAAAGAGCCCCACTTACTTTCTGGTTGAGGCACGACAGGTTTTAGATAGACTCAGACCTTGGTGTGGGAAATTCTTGTGCTCGCTTTTAGCTGAGTCAACATGGAATAATTAGCTGCGATTGTGTTGTTGGCAGGACTGTGTGCCTTCCCTTTGCTGACACCGCTGAGCTGATAGCAAGTGCCACCTCTCGTGTCTGTGACATCCCGCTCCAGTCCTTCGTCCTCCTTGGAACTTAACAAGGCACCTTCACCTATTTTTCCATTCACACCTCCTAATAATTTGATGATAAAAGACATTCGTGTCTTCCCCGGGGAAACTGGGGCTCAGAGAAATTCAATGACTCGCTTAAGATGTTACAACCATCAAGCTACAAAACTGATATTCATAACAAATTTTATGCACGAAAGCTTATCAGACTTATGATGTTAATTTTTAAATTGCATCAATTAGAAAAATTTAAATTGGCATACAATAAATTTGACTTTCTGGTGTACAGTTTTATGAGTCACTTGTACATTCATGTATTCACCATAATCAGGATAAAAAACAGTTCTATCACCCCCCCCCAAGTTTCTTCATTGTGCTACCCTTTACTTACCCTGCCCCACCCCTCAACAGGTGACCATTGATCTGTTCTCCATCGGGGTCTTGACTTTCCCAGAATGTTATGTAAATGTAATCATGCTGTATGTAACCTTTTGAAAGTGAGGTTTTTCACTGACCACATTGGTCTTGAGATCTATCCCATATGGTTGAATGTATCCATAGTTGGATATTTTTTTTTTTAATTGCTGAGGACTTTTCCACTGGATAGGTGTACCGTAGTTTGTGAATTCTCTCACCAGCTGAAGGACATTCTGGATTGTTCCTAGCTCTTTGTGATTATGAATAGAGCTGCTATAAATACCTTTGAATTGTGCTTTTGTGAACATAGTTCTCATTAGGAATTTTTTTATGGCCTGTGGTCTGTGTGGTCTGTCTCCTGGTCAGTGTTGACGAATGCTTGAGAAGTTTGTGTTCTGTTGCTGTTGGACGGAGTATTCTCTCAGTGTCAGTCAGACGCAGAGGGCTGATGGGTTGCTTCTTCCGTATCCTTGCTGATTTTGTGTCTGCTTGCTATGTCAAATTGCTAAGAGAGGAGTGAAGTCTTCAGCTCTGATTTTGTGAGTTTCTCCTTTCAGCTCTCTCAGTTTTTTCTTAATGTGTTTGGAGCTTCTGTAGCTTGGTGGATTTATGTTAAGAATTATTACATATTCTTGGTGAATTAATGCTTTTGTCATTATATGACCTTCCTTTTTATCT
Source organism: Enhydra lutris kenyoni (assembly GCF_002288905.1). NCBI lineage: Eukaryota > Metazoa > Chordata > Mammalia > Carnivora > Mustelidae > Enhydra > Enhydra lutris. The sequence continues at coordinate 3,623,508 of NW_019154098.1, forward strand.
TTGCTTATTTTCCTGCTTTTAGCCTGTTCATCATATTTAAAATGGATTTATTTTATATAACATATGGTTCAATCTTGTTTTCTTAGTCTATCCTGACAGTTTCTATTAATTACAGTGTTTAGGCCATTTATATTTAATGTAATTCTTCATATGTTTGGATTTAAATTTATCTATATTTTTCTTCTAAAGGATTTAGACAGTTATATGCTCTATGTGAAATTTTTTATCAGCTCTTCAGTCTATTTGAAATTTATTTTTGTTTATGGTGTGAGGTAGGGATATCATTTCTCTGCGTGTCTGCCTACGCATGCAGACTAGCAGTATTTATTGAATCTTCTCGTTAATCAGTGCTGCTACTTCAGTCCTATATCTAGTTGCCTTATATTCATGGGTCTGTTTCGGGGATGTTTTTTCCATTGATGTATTTATAAATCACTGCCCCCAGCAGTGCCTTCATTGCTACAGTTTTATGACAGCTCTTGATGCCTGGTTGGCCAGGTCCCTCCCAAATGTCTTCCTGACCATTGTTCTCTATGTTCCTGACCCTTTGGCCTTACATATAAATTTTAGAATCAGTGTGTCAACTTTGATCAAAACTGAAACTCTGTTGGGATTTTATATTGAGTTTCATTGAATTTATAGACATTTCAAAAGAGGCGACTTATTTAGAAATATTGTCTTCCCACCCTGGAGCATAACGCATTACTGTGTTTATTCTTTGTCTTTAATACCATTCTGTAAAACTTCAAAACTATTCTCCATAAACATTCTGCAGGCATTTTTAAAAAGATTTATTCCGAAATGCACTGCTATTATAAATATTCCTTCCTAAAAATTATTTTGTAACTGTTTCAATCGATATAGAAGAATGTTGTTTGTTCTGTGGATATGTCTTTACCTGCTGTTCAGCAGCCTTTTGAATGTATTTTTCCTCACTTTACAGAATGACTGAACGTTTGATCTTGTAAATTCACCTCCTCTTTCCCAGCCCTCTCTCGTCACAACGGTGTGATTTCCGTGAAAGTGAGGGTCACTTTTTCTTGTTGCCGTCCATATTCCCAGGGCCTGGACCAGTACCTGGCACACAGCGGGGACTCAGCAGACGTTGTATTTGTCAGAGGAAGTAACACAGTTCCTAATTCTCAACAGGCGAAACAGTGCACACGCTCGATTAATGCGGGTTCATGCGCCCTGCTCTCTTTGCCTGGACACCATCGTCCCCTTCCCTGGCAGCTGGACCTGTCCTTCTAAGACTTGCTCCTGTCTAGTTCCTCTGGGAAGCTTTCCTGGGTTTCCCTATACTTCAGAAGGGCAGAACCAGAACAAAATAAGACAATACAGAAAAAAGCTGGAATTAAAAGTAACTATGCTCAGATGGAGCCTAAAACTTAAGACCATCCAGAGTGACGCAGAGAGATACACAGAGTAAGGACATTGTGGTGGGTACAAAATGCTCCTTTTGGAGGTCAGGAAAGGGAATTAATTTGTGAGCGATGGACAGAAAGCAGAGACCTGCCGGTACATCATGAGGCCAACAATTAGGAGGAACGGAAACACTGGATCAGGAGGCCCCCCACACTCAGTGAGTCAGAAGAAACAGAGGACACAGAAGTGTAATGTTCTGTTGTTCATGCCCGTGCAGTTTTCTAACTGCTCCATTCTGTGAGTGCAAATAGTATATATCTGAGTCTTTTCTTCCCTGCTTTTAAAAATCACTTCAATTTTCCTCCTCTGATAAATGTCTTATGAATTCCCATTCCTGATGAAAGATTTTGCTGTGATTAAAGATTTCATGAAGTTATGACAAAGGCAGAATAGATCTTCATTCTTGAAAGCTCATTTTTCTGTGAGCCGAGTGAGGAGGCCTCTTGCACGCAGCTGTCAGAGCTAATGAGTATTTTCCAAGTGCTGAACCTCTGGGGGAAACACTCCCATCCAGAGAACCTTGAATCAACCAGTGTGAGCCTGCTTTTCTGAGGACACATGACGCGACCCCTCCCAGCGGCGCTCCGCGGGGACAGCAGAGCTGCTCTCTTCCCCACCCCCGCTGCGTGCGAGTGCTGCGTGCAGCCCTCCAACGGTGGGTGTTTACAGATGCCCCGAGACCTCTGATGGGGTGATGTGTGCGTGGGCATGGGTATGTGTGCCCATGTCCCTGGCTGGGGCACTGCACACTTCCCCACCTCAGTTCCCTTCTCTGGAAAGGACAGACAGGTTTGGAATATTTGTTTCCAACTACATGGGAAGCACAGGATTTTGAGTTCTAAGTCTGCAGTGTCGGTCACCTTACTGGCGTTGCGGCCACGTGCGGAGCCTCACTCTCCCCACCTATGAGGGGATCTGGGGACGACGGCCTCGAGGGCGTCGAGATGAAATGAAGAGCCAGACGCCCCAGCAAATGGGGCTGTTGGTGCTCTGCCCTTCCTTTGCTACCAGCAAAGCCTTGAGAAGTAAATTTGAGAATTGAGATGCCCTTGGGAGGGTCGTGTTCTAAAGACACAGTAAGCTGAGGGAGAACCAGGGCACAGATCCTTTCTGGAGTCTTTTTCTTCCCTGCGAGGTGGTCCTCCCTCGCTCCAGAATGACCTCTGGGTCTGTGGCTGACTTCCGCGTCTGCTCCGGCGTGGGTACGGCTGTCCCATCCAGATCACACACACGTGACTCCTTGCCATGCGCCCGCTGGGATACATGGCATTCACCACACCTGTGACGGGAGTCTCACAATGGGGACTAAGGCAGATGACACATGTGTCGTTGGGTTTTGTTCCTCATGCGTAACTGATGAGTCCGGAGGGGCAGAGGCTCTGGGTGGCCGCTTCAGTCACCGAAGGTGCCACAGTGTCCCAGAACCCTCCTGGCCCCACTCGTGTCCACAGCCTCCGTGCCCCCAAGTGGGTGCTGAGCTGCTTGGCCTCCTGGTCTTCTCGGGGCAGGGAGGGACTAGGGACCCTGAGGGGTGACACCTTCTCTTGGGGACAGGTCTTCTTTCTTGGCCTATCCTTACCAGCTAGACCTTTGTTTCAGGGACCTCTCCTGTGGCGGGGGCCCCGGAGCTTGAGTGTGTTAGTGTTTACTTTCTGGACCAGAGAAGTCGAAGGAGGGGTCAGGAGGCGGGAGCGAGTAAACCTGCAGCATCTTCACGGCTACGAAGGGAAGGCTTGTGGCAGATGCGCACACGCACAGCTGGGATCCGGTTCTGCGCGTGCCCGCGCCCAGCACCTTGCTCTGCACCTGCGGAAGGGCGTACCTGCGGACAGCGGCACACACCTGACTCGGTCATGACTCAGATGCCGGGTTGGTCAGTCAGCTCTGTGTGCCGCATGCTTTCCCCGGCGGTCCTACTTCCAGGTCCGAGTTCGAGTCCTCACAACCACGAGGCTTGCACAGCCTTGGTCACCTTCCCAGGGCCACTTGGTTTGTCAAGGCACGCCAGGCTGCGCACATGTGTCCCCAGGACCAGGGAGGCTCTGATGCTCAAACCCATTTTGCAGACTTCTGTTAGTTCAGAGTGAGTGTCTGGGATGCTTTCTGTGCCATGTCGTCAGTTGCACCTCTGACGTCCTCGAGTGGTAGCAGGTCTTTTGGGAGGAGAAAATGTCTCTTGTTCTCGTTTGGCTTCCAGAAGATCCTCAACCCTCTCCTGTCTTCTGTGCAGCTCCCGGAAGTGCCACCTGCTCCTGGACGTCTTCAACTCCACGGAGCACGAGCTGACGGTCAGTGCCCGCGGCAACGAGGAGCTCGTCCTGCATGCTGGCGAGTGCCAGCGGTGAGTGTGCCCGCCGTCCCACCTGGGGTGCCGCGGTGACCCTCCCTCCAAGACCCCAGAGGGAAGTCAGGTTTGTCTCCCTCTCAGAGGAATTCTGGTCACGATCAGGGGTCCCGGAAAGATTCTAAAGTGGCTTCAGCTTGGAGACAGGTGTGAGGTCAGGGCGGAGCCTGCTCCGGGCCCCCCTGCCTCAGGCCCTGAGGCACCTGGGCAAGATGTCACTTCCATTTCTTAAAGCTGTACCTGGGAAGCATTGGCCTTGACTGTGGGGCCTCTATCAATATCAGTAGGAAGTGCCCCGAGGAATTCCACAGTCGGGCAGGCAAGGCTTAGGCCTCGGGGAGAGGGGTGGCGCCACCTAAGCCCCGTCCCCAGAGAGCACAGAGGGGGTTCCACCAGGCCCTGGCATGGAGTCAGGTCCTGGGCCACGCCTCACAGGAGCTGAGGTGGAAGTGAGAGCCGTTCAGAAGTAAGGCCAGGCCACACTGCGTGCCCCGAAGGCTGCTGGAGTTCTGCTCTGGGGGCCCCTTCCCCAGGTCCCTGCCCCCATCGGCCGGGCCTCTCCGCAGACCCACCGCCGTGTCTCCGTGTCCTGCTTGAATATTGGGGCATGTCCTTCAAGACAGAATTAGCGTTGGGATGAGATGTAGGTGCAAAACAATTTTTATTTTTAATTGAAAAGTACTTCTCACGTGGGGAAAATACTTCAGAAAGCGGCACACATGTGTCCCAAACGCAAGCCCTTTGTTCACTTTTATTTGCACCGGATCTCTGTCTCTTCCTGCCTTTCTCCTTCCCTTCTCTGCCTTGTCTGTGTCTTTCTCTTATTTTAAGGAAATAAAACGTTTTAAAAAAATAGCTAACATTAACAGAGTCAGTGGGGGAAATGTAATTTCACTCCACACTCACCAGAAGAATTGAGGTCAGAGATCCGCTGTTGCAAGCACAGGTGTGGAGGGGAAGGTTCGGGAACCTGCACGTCTTGGTGGGTAGGTGAGTGTGTGCAGCCACTTTGAGGAGGGTCTGTGGTTTCTTACAAAACCAAACATACACCTACTTGGTGCCCAGCAGTTCCAGCTCTGGTAATTTATTCAGAAAAAGTTTAAATGTTTGTTCACAAGAAGACCTACACAAGAATGCTCATGGCCAGAAAATAGAGCCCAGATGTCCATGACAGGAGAGTGGGCAAGCAAAGGTGGCATTTTTTCTGCAACTGGAATGATACTCAGTGACCAAACGTAGCATATCCCTAAAGCCTCAGTAGGGGACTCCAGGAATGGAGTCCCAAGTGAGGGGAGCCTCCCCGAAAAAAGCTGGTACCATGGGATGCCATTCACCCAAGTCCCAGAACGAGCGAACTCGTCTGCCGTGGAAGGAGCAGAGCATTGCTTGCCTCTGGAGAGCTCGGGTGGGCTTCTAACAGGCCATGGCACGGGGGTTTTCTAGGTAAGGTCTCAGGGTACAACCGGGTGTGTGCATGCGGGCTGCACGTGTGTTTACGTTGAGAATTCAACACGTGTGTGCTTGGTTTGTGCATTTCGTTCCAAGTCAGTTTTACATCCAAAGACGAACTGTGCACAAGGACTGAGCTCTAGGTGCGTCTTTGCCCCTGGAGGCCTCGGAGGACGGCCTGACCCCGGCAGTGGTCTCTGGAAGGCTGGACAACTAAGAGGAGTGACGGACAAGGGACGGAAAGTGGAGGGACTTGCGGAGAAGGCACATGGGCTGTAGTGTTAGTGGCGTGGACTCTTGGAGGGCCAGAGAGCGTGTTCACGGAATTCTTTCAACGTTGGCTTTGACATTTTTCATAAGAAAGCACCGGGGGAACATGGTGTTGGGAAAAAATAAGTGGGAGGAGAGCTGAGCCCTCCTCCCCGTCTCCCCGGCTTCCTCCCCTCCCCCTCCCTTCTCAGGGGGATTGCGGTCGTAGAGGCGATGGATGGAATCGTTCATACCGTGGTTTGCTACTTCTTTGTCTTTATATCTACAACCAAACATTATTTTCAGAGTTCTTTTATGACAGGCGGTTTTATATCACATACGTCTTTTTAAAAATGTGTCTTTTTATAACTTTAAATCAGCATTATGCTTTGGAGATAAATACACGTCTGGTTCTCTCCTTCCGATTGCTGTTTCTGTTTTGTTGCACGAATGCACTACTTCATCCGTTTCCGTGCCGGTCTGCTCCGAGATGGCTTCACAGTGTTGCCATTTAATGTGATTATTGTTAATGACTCCTGCGAATGCGGGATCGGGCCCCGTGGCCCCTGGTGCAGGACCGCTGGGGCGGAGAGTTGGAAGCTTGAGGCCCTGCGCCTTGGGGGCCTTCCCCCCGGAGATTTCGCTGTCTGGGCCCCTACAGAGGACTTGCTGTGTGGAGGCATCTGTGCTCCTGCACACGGGCCGCGGAGGCCGAGGCTCAGGGTCCGGCACCTGGTGCAGGACTGGCTCCTTCGTAGGGTGCCTGTGTAGCCCCTGGGGTCTCCACTGCTGGCAGCTCTCCAGGCCCTGTGCTGTTCTCCAAATCGTGAAGGAAGCTGAGAGCAGAAGCTCTCTGCCTGTCTTTGTCTGGATGTTCTGATGTGGTTGGAGATCCCAGTGGACATAAGTCTGGTTGTCTGATGACACGGACGTGAAACCAGTTGTTACAGATTATCCATCATCAAACTTGTTCTCAGCAAATCGTTGGCATCGGTGGAAGGCTGAGCGGCGTTGGCAATCCGACTCGCATGCAAGTGATCACAAATTCATCTCGTGCTTCAAGCATCCTCATTATCGACCTTTTTTCTTAAATTCTTCTTTCTCCGTGCTCCCAACTCACCCGTTCTTTATTCCTTCATAACACATTCACCCAGTAAATACTGATCCTTGGAGAACTTGCTCTGCGGTGCCTGTGCGGGGCTCCAGGAGTGCCAGGGTGAACAGGGGACCCCCCCCGCAACCCGGGAGCTGGGTGTGATGAGGGTGATGAGTGTCTCCCATGGCCGGGTGTCAGTCTGTTGGGGCACCTTGCTGGCCTGCGGTGGGACTGGTAGATCAGAGGTTGGCAGTCATCTCTGCCTCTGATCTGCGTCCCCGCTAACCGGTGCTGAGTGCCGGGGAACCCAGTGTTTATAGGCCCTTCCCCTTTCCAAATGTCCCTGGGCTTGCCTGGATCAGGACAGACATATGCTCTGCCCCTGGGGAGGGCGTCCAGTGCTCACAGACCATGCTGCTGGAGGAAGCAGAGGCGGCTGAACCTTATCTGGCAGCCCCGGGAGGCGTCCTACAGACCCCGGCCACGGATGGCCTTGCTGTGGACCCAGGCCGTCTGCTCTGGGCCCAAGACCTTCCCAGAGTCCTGAGTTCAGCCATTCTCCTGCCTCTTGCCTCGTGCTGTGAGCAGCCAGCCCCAGCCTGCCTCAGGCGGCACCCACTGCTGAAGACATCTCTGGCTGCTCTGAAGAGGGTTGGGCTGTGCCCCTCGGTGACTCCGGTTCAATCCCCTCACCTGCGTGTGCTGTTCCCACTGCTGCTGGGAAACAGGCGGACGGACAACACTTGCTGCTGGCGAAGGCACGGTGCGCTCTGATGAAAGGCCGTGCTCCTGGGACTTGTGTGGCTTTGTTCCGGCTCTTCCCAGCATCCTGGCACCCCTGTGCCTGGAGGCATTTGATTTCCTTTCAAGGATGGTCCCGACTCCAGGAGAGGGACCAGCTCAAGTCCTCTTAGATTATTGGGAAGCCTGCACGGCTCTTCCCCTCCTGGTCGGAAGGGGCAACCTCATTTCACCCGGGACAGGAGCGTGTGCTTCCCAGGTGGAGAAACAGGGAAGGCGGAGTTACCGAGCCCGTGTGTTTGGAAGTGAGGGCCCTTGAGTCCTCGTGGTGCTTTTGCGGGAGGTTTTATCTGCATTTTATGGGTAAGCCCCCGAGTACGGTCAGCAGAGTCCCATGCTAGGCTCCACATCAGTCTGGCTCCTCAGCTCTGCTGGGAATGGTGACTGAAGGTTAAGAACCAGCTCCATTCCTCTCCCCCGGCACTGCGTGCAGCCTTCGGTGAGCCGTGACCAGCACTGTGAAGTCCACCGTCAAGTGTGGAGGTCGGCAGAAGGACAGGCGGAGAGGCCTACTGGGCTCTTGGTGTCCATGGTGTTGATGAATTCATTCCCGGAGTGTCGGGCTGGTGCCGGGCCCTGCCAGGAGGGTAGGCGGTGAGCAGAGTTGGGCCTTCTGTGCTGGTGTGGGGTAAAGGCGCACAGATGGGCAGCGGGTGTGCACAGTGAGGGCAATGGAAAGCACGCGGGAAGACATCTTGCCCAGGCGGGGTGGAGGCAGCCGGGAAGGCTTCCTGGAGAAAGGGGTGCTGATGTTGAGCAGGACTGAGTAGGAGTGATCTGGGGCTGGTGTACAAGGGGCAGCTGCGGGGTGCGGGGCAGCGTGCCCTCAGGAGTGGCGTGAAAGGGTTCTTGACGGAGCACCCGTGTTCCTCGCTTGGCAGCTCAGGTGTCAACTTTGTGCCCTTTTGGCCTCTGAGTCAAGAGGTCGGAACTTGCCCAGGGTCATGCAGTGCTCGCCGTGGGAACCCAGGGCCACCTGCCGACCCCTGGGCCTCTCTGCAGGAGCTGTATGCCGCGGAGTCCAGTTTCAAAGGATGACCAGAAACGGTAGAAAGCTTTTCTGAGGAAAACAGCATCAACTTTCTTAAGAAAATACAGTGTTGCCTGTGGCAGGTTTACTGGTATATTAAAATGATAATTATTATGGGGTTTTTTGTTGTTGTTGTTGTTGTTTTTTTGCTTCATTGTCAAACCACTAAAATCAAATTTCATGACCACCCTCATTTACATATGCATCTTTTTAATCTCTGGTGATAGACGTTATCCTGTGCCTCGAGCTGCCCCATTTTGTTCCGTCCATCACACGGGTGCACGGCCCGTGCAGCGGGCCTGGCAGCCGCGCGTCCACGCCCCCTCACCTGGGAGGTCGATCGCTGGTGGTCTGCGAGCCCAGCCGCCTGGTTGTGCGCCCCCGAGCGTGGCCTTCACGCCCGAGCACGCCGCACCTCGGAGGCTCTGGGGCTTGGCACTGATGCTGTTCCGCTGGCCGGGTGGGGGGGCCCTCTGGAGCCGCCCATCTCTCACTCCTCTGTGGTGGGGCTGCCGCCTACCTGATCACTGTCGTCATTCCTTCTTAGCAGATGAGGGAATAGGCTCAGAGAGCTGACCAGTGGGGAGCTGGCCAGGGCGCCCTCCTCCTCCAGTGCTTTCGGCTGGGGTCGCACGGAAGTCTTCATAGGCACATGGAGGCTGGGATGACGATGGCACGGTGAGGCCCCGCCTGGGTGCCCGTGGCCACTGAGCACTTCACCCCGGGAGCAGGGGACGGTGACCTCCTTGCGCCCTGCTGCCCACTGCATTGCACGTTCCTGCGGCCCCATGCCTAGAACAGCCCAGACTTGGACACCTGGTCCCCCTCAGCTGCCCGGACCCTCATCTGTCCCGTTGAGCTGCTTCGCATGCTCTGAAGAGCTACGTGAGGCGTCCAGGGAGCCCCTCGTTGTTGGCAGCCCCGAGCTCGTGCTGGCCACCCCTCCATATTTATACTTACAGTCCGTCCTCCGCCCAGGGTGCCAGAGCCCGCTTCTGGCACGCACGAGCCTGTGCCCTTGACCTGGGCGGTCCCTCCCACCGTAATTCCGAGTCGGAAGGCTTTGGGGATTTTCTTTTCCAATCTGGAAGGAATATGGGAGAGTCCTTCAGAAGCAGCTTCCAGAAGCAAGGAGAAAGCATCCTGACATGTTCTCGTCCTTCCAGTTGACTGATGGGGAAACTGAGGCTCAGGTCTGTTTAGCAGGTGCTGGGCAGTGATGGTGGAGCCTGGAGTGTTCAGTCCACTGTCCAGAGTGGCCTCTGGCACCACACTCTGCCTGCCTTATAAGGAGCCGTTCTCAAGTTTCCTAACAGACACGCATTGGCGCTTGAATCGCCAGGAGCCCCTGGTGGTCGGTGGGCGGCAGGAACAAAGCCTGGAGGGCAGCCTGGAGGAGCCGTCAGGCCGCAGAGTCAGCGCCTGCGACCAGCAGCTGTGTGCTGACTCAGACGGTGCAGAGAGCCTTTCTGTGAGAAAGGGAGAGGATGACGGGATTGGATCCATACCCCACGTAGCTTTGTTTTCCTCAGAACCCTCCGACGTGGGGCCTCTTGTGGGCTTCTGTTCTGTGTTCCTCTCCGGACTCTCCCTCCTGTGCGGAAGGCCGTCTCCTCCTGCACGCCCCGCCCCGGCCGCGGCGCTCTGGAGCAGCTCTGTCCTGAGGCGCAGTGGGCCCAGACCTGGGGCCACCCCCGTCCGTGCCCAGGCCCAGCCACTGGCTGATTCAGCTGTCCTGGGCAAAGGGCTTGGCCTTAGCGAACTTCCAAGCGCTTTTCATTTTTTGTTTCACTTGTGCTTCAATTCCAGTGCAGGGAGCGGACCGTGTAAGGCTGGCGTCAGGAGGTAATGCAGTGATTGAGCACTGCCAACGTCGCCCCGGTCCGGATGGGGCCACCTTCATCCCCGTCACCCGCTCTGCCATCCCTCACCCACCTCCCTCTGGTAACCGTGTTTGTTCTCTATAAATAAGAGTCTGTTTCCTGACTTCTCTCTCTCTCTTCCCTTTGATCATTTGTTTTTTTTTCTTTAAAGCTACGTATGAGTGAAATCATATAGAATTTGCCTTTCTGACTTGTTTCACTTAGCATAAAGCCTTCTAGCTCCGTCCATGGTCTTGCAAACGGCAGGATTTCCTTCTTTTTTATAGCTGAACAGTGTCCCATTATGCACACACAGCATCTGTGGTGTACACCTGTACACACACACACACCACGTCTTTATCCATTCATCAGTCGATGGACACCTGGAACGCTTCCATATTTGGCTACTATAGGTAATGCTGCTGTAAACATCGGGGGGGGGGGGGGGCGTATATCCCTTGGGATTAGTATTTTTGTATTCTTTGGGTAAATACCCAGTAGTGCGATTGCTGGGTCATAGGGTGGCTCTATTTTTAACTTCTTGAGGGACCCTCCCCACTGTTTTCCAGAGTGGCTGGGCCAGCTTGCGTTCCCACCAACAGTGCAGGAGGGCTCCCCCTTCCCACATCCTCGCCAACACCTTTCGTTTCTTACTTTGTTGATTTTAGCCTTTCTATCCCGTGTGAGGGGGATCTCATTGTGGTTTTGGTTTGTATTTCCCTGATGATGGGTGGTGGTGCACATCTTTTCATGGGTCTGTTAGCTATCTGGATTTCTTCTTTGCAGAAGTGTCCGTTCAAAAACTCCATTTTTATGTTGGATTATTCATTTTTTTTGGCTGTTGGTTTTATAAGATCGTCATAGGTTTTGGTTACCAGCCCTTAATCTGACATGCCATTTGCAAATATCTTCTCCCTTTCCCTGGTTGCTTTTGTTTTGTTGATTGTTACCTTTTGCTGTGCAGAAGCTTTTTATCTTGATGAAGTCCCGATAGTTTATTTTTGCTGTTTTTTCCCTTGCCTCTGGCGACGTCTGTTAAGAAGTTGCTGCAGCCAAGGTCAAAGAGGTCGCTGCCCGTGCTCTTTGCTAGCATTTTTAGTTTTAGATCCAAGCACTTTTCTTTAAAATGGGGACAGTAACGCCTGTTATGGGTTGTTACAGATACTGACGTTGAGTTGTGTCTAGTACATGGTGCCCCCTGCGACCCACGGTGAGCACGCCCCAGGTGGCAAGTCGTACCTTTCAGTACACTTTGTCACACCCTGGGAACGGTCCCCCGGCCTTGCCGCTGTGGCTGGAGCCCGTCTCAGCCACGTGAAGGGCGCACGCTTCCTTTCTGGGGAGGCAACCAGCCCAGGGTTTGCTCAGGCACTTAGTTGTTCTTTGGACCTTCCTTTCCCGGCTTCCCAGTGCTGTCTGAAGTGGAGGCGGAGCGAGTTCTCGTCTGTCCGGAACCTAAAGCCTCAGAGACGCTTCCGCGTGAGGAAGTACTCCCGAGGCACAAGGTCGTAGGTGGGCAGCTGTGCGTGCGGCGTGCACGGGGGACGTTCTGGTGTAGTGGCCACAGGAGGCGTCACCATCCCCAGGGCTGGCGTCCCAGGCGGCTGGTCGGAATGTTAGTTAGAAGCAGGCACTGTGGGCGTGGAACTGACACTCCGCGCTCTAAGGGACACCCAAGCTCTAGGGTCTCGGGGGGAGAATAATGTTGCTCCGCTGCCCTTTGGAACCCGGGGTGGAAGGACATCCCGTCCCTCCTTCCCCCGTGTCCCACGTCCTGCTTCCTCCCCTCTGAGGCTCGGAGAACAGAGCGGACGCCTGCAGGACTCGACAGCTTGCCTTTGCCCCCGATCTCCAGCTACAGCTGTCTTGCTCTTCTGCAAGATTCTCACATGGTGTTAATTTTCTACGGCACATCTTCACTCCTGCCAGACTAGAGGGCCCCAGGCTGTGCTGTTGCATATTGTAATTATGGGGACTTGTCTGTCCTCTCCCCGCCTAACCCCATGTCTCGGTCTGATGGGTTGGCTGCCTCCAGGACACCAGGATCCGTACTCTAACACGCGGCCAAGTTCAGGAACCATGGGACCAGACAGTGAAACATTTCTAGCAGTTTGTGTCTTGGTTGTTCTCAAATATCTCCCATCCTTGGCCCAGTGTCCAGCAGTTCGTAGGTGCTCAGGGGATGCTTGGTTGTGGGTGGGTCAGCAGTGGGCAGGCTGCAGGGTCGTTGCTCGAGGCTCTGCTCTTGGGGTGTCTGAGGTTTTCTTCTCTGGGTGGCTGGCTCCAGGATGCAGCCTCAGATGCTGAGGTCAGGGTAGGCAATGCCTTGATCTCTTGCTTTCAGTGGAGTCATAAGGGGCCGTGGCCTGTGGTTGCACGGGTGAACCTTGCGTACGTTGTCCCAGGCCTGGGGTGGGGGTTGATATTCCCCCCACATTCTACTTGGGAGCTGTGCTGGGGCTGGGGTTCACTGAGAGGAAAGCATGCCTTTTTCTCACTGGTCTACCCAGGGGGAGTGGGCTTTTGCCACGCATCCACCTGAGGGGAGGTGTGTTTGTAACGTACAGAAGGGCACCCCGTGCTCCTCGTAGCTCCGGCTGTGTCCCCTAAGGTGTGACCCTTCTCATTGCGCTAATCTGATGGCAGACCTGTTCCTGTGGGGAAACTTGAGCTTCCCTACAGATCCCTTGTGGGTCCTCGAAGTTGGGGGCTCACCCTCACATCCGAGCTGTGCCCTGGGTATTTTAAAAGTAGGTAGAGATGGTGTCGCTATAATGTTTCATTAGAGTCTCTGCAAATGTCTGGGCATGGGGGTGGGTGGCAGTAGGATGTGCATGCCCCGGGACGTGTTCTTTTATGCCCAAGGTTTTAAAATCTCTAACAGATAACCTCTGGCTTTCATGCACATTTCCATTCGTTCTCTGGCTGGTGCTGTCACAAGAGCTGAGAACCAGACCTAGTGCCTTTGGCCTGGAGCCCAGGCTCAGGGCAGACTTCCCACCCCAGTGTAGGGTTCATGGTGGGAATGTGAGGACAAGGGGCTCATCCCCTAGCCAGCCGGTGTGGGGTGGCTGGGGACAGCTTCTCCATGCAAGACCTTCATGGGAGCCTTGGGCCAGGAAGGAGCTGGCGAGGCAAGGACGAACTGGGTGGGGGTTGCTTAGGCAGAGGGAATAGCCTGTGATAGCCAGGGGTCGGGGTCAGGGAGAGCACACGGGGTCCCCAGGCTGGACGCCATTCTGAGTTGGAGCTGCAGGCGGGAGAAGAGAGGCCAGTGTGAGGCAGGAAGGCACTAGGCCTGCGAGCCGATGCTGGGTTTCTTTCTGGGGGAAAGGGATGGTCATGAGAGCGTTTTAGGTAGGAGAGTGTCTGACTGGTCTCTAGGGAATGTCCGGAAAGGGGTGACAGCTGGTGAGAGCCTGGGTGCTGGTCAGGGGAGGTCATCGTGCTGGCCACTGGGGCTGCCTTTGATGCCAAGAGGAGAGGCCAGATGCCAGAGACGCTTGGCAGAGAGGAAGAGTTGGCAGGATTTGGGGTGTGGGGGTGAGAAGGAAGGGAAATTTCTAGTTTGGGCAGCTGGGTGGATGGCATTGCCCTTCACTGCCCCTGGGAGTGCAGGGTTTGGAGTGGGCTGGGGCAGGTTCCACAGCGTGCAGAGGCCACAGCCCCAAGGCTGCCTTCCTACAGGCCAGCAAGGCCCGCTGCAACCTTGGCTGAGGAGCCCCGATCGGGAGTCGACGGTCCAGCTTCTGATTGTATCCCAAGAAGATAGAAGTGATAGTGGTGTGACCTGCACGGCCTGTGGGGAATTGAACCATTTTTAGTCTGTTCTCTGCTGTGAGTGAGGGAATAGGTCTTCTTGTGAGAGGCTGGGAGGTCCAGGCTCTCTCCTGTGCCCTGGGATTCTGTAGAGCCCGTGGGGGATCTGAGGCTGAGGGCTGCTGGCTGTCCCGGCCCTGATGGGGCTTGCTCTCCAGAACGGCCCAGAGAGCCTTCGGGGGCCCGGGGCAGGGGCGTGGACCCCCTGCGGGGCTCCGGGCACCTGCTCGCTCCACTGGGCATCGCCGGCCCTTAGCTTCCTCAGAAGCCTTCCTGCTCGGCCCCACACAGAGCTTTCCGGCCCAGGATGAGGTGCGAATGCCCCTGGGCTGGAGTAGGAAGAGGTTTAAGAGGCTCATCCGGTCTGCCCCGGGCACTGGCCCCTGGATCGACTGGCCTGAAGCCAGCCCAGGGGCTCCACTCTGGGGTGAGGGTCTCACGGGAGGCACCCGGCCCAGGAAAATCGCGGCCGCCTTCCTCGGACTGTGGCTTCCGTGACATTTTTCACATACGAGGGAGATACTCCAGAGGGGAGCACTGGCTCGGGACATGGGTCATAAGGCAGGGTCTTGGAGCTGAGCACTTGCCTGGGGCCGTCGGCCGCAGAGCCCAAGTGAAATGGGGCGGACGTAACAGTCGTTCGTTTTAGTTCAGAAAGTCTCTGCGAAGTGACAGTAACTTGAGGACCATTAGCCCCTGGAACCTGCTCGAGGTGGGCACAGTGCGACCAGCCCCGTCAGAGGCTTTCCTGGGCTTCCAGAATGCCAGCCTGGACGCCTGTGGCCGTGGTTGAGAACGGGCGTCCAAGGCCCTCCGCCCCGACCTGCACTCTGCGTGGTCCCGTGGGAGCACCTGGTCCGCAGGCAGACACCTTGGGATCCTCTCTGGCCTCCTCTCCTGCCCCGCAGAACCCTGCTTGCCAACTAAGGAGACAGGCTCGGTGAGATCTCGTGACTCGTTCCAGGCGACACTGGGCTCGTGTCCGAGCCAGGCTTTGAGCCGGGTCCTGAGGCGCTCATGGCACTGAGCTCGGTCCACCCGTTCATCCTGACCGAGTCAAGAGCTCCCACCAGGAACCAGGCCACCTGCCAGGCCCTGCGACGCCCATGGCAAAGGCCTGCAGCTCCGAGGGCTCATGGCGCGCCGGGAGGGAGGGCCCGCGGCGAGCCGAGCAGAACGCAGGCCAAGCCAGCAGGAGGCCCAGCATGCCATCACCCCTGGAGCGCGGGTGCTGAGCCTTCCAGAGTGGGAACAGTCCTCTGCCTTGCTGGCTGCCTTCCCGAATCTGTCTGGGGATGCCTGGGGTACACGCATGTGTGGGATACATGCATGACATATGTTCTGTGTGCGTGCATGTGTTCAGAGTTCAGACATACCTGCGACACGCGGTGTCCTGTGATTGTCGTTTGTGACACCTGTGGAATGTCATCACGGCTCATGGTCTTTGTCCAAAGTCCGCTCGGGGCTGACACTCTCTCCAGAAATGGTAGGAAGGAGCTCTGGGGCCATGGAGACCTGGGCCAGAGTCGTCCCACATTACTCCGCTCACTGTTTCACGCCAGGTAAAGTGCTCACCCCAGTGTCGGTGCTGACATCTGCAGAGCGGGACCGTGAGGACGCCTGCCTGGCAAGGAGGGTGTGGGCTCGGGTCCCTGGCGTCAAGCCTGTCCAGCATCTAGTAACGGCTCTGTAAATGGGAGGCTACCTCTGCTTCCTTAGAGAAACTTCGAGTGCTCTCCTGTGTCAGTAGTACGTCATTCTGAAGAGGGGAAGGGACAGAGGCCCTTGATGATGGGGCTCTGAGGGGTGGACAATGTCTTCTTTTGTGAGCGTGTGACCTGGTGCGGACCAGCCGCGTTCCAGGGCCCTGCAGGTCCGCCGCGTCCTCCTCCCTCTGCAGCCGTGTCCTCCCTCCTGGCTTCACGTTCGTCCTGGAGCCTCCCGAGACTCAAGACAGGGCACAAGGTGGGCTTCGCATGCTGGGAAAGAGCTGGTGACTCCTGAGAGGGGAGCCTGTTTCCAGGGCTTGATGGGGACCCGAGGACACAGATAATAAGCTGGCTCCGAGGAGTGCGGAGGTCCTAGGCCTCCAGGGCAAAGACTTATAAAAAAAAACGAACATGTGCCCATGTCCCTGAACCCCCCCCCCAGCCCCCACCCCCCACAACAGGGAGACCAGTTGACTGGCAACAGTTTCTTACCCCTGCTCTTACTGTTTGGACAGATGTGTCGTGACCTGCATGCCCCGTTGTAAAGCCTTCATGCTCCCAGCCCTGCCGCTGGTAATCCTTTTACTATCTCCTTAGCATTCCCTTTCCCAGAACGCTGTAGAGCTGGAATCATCCAGGGCATAGCCTTTCCGACTGGCTTGCGTTAGCCGTCCACGTTCATGTCCCTTCAGCGCCGAGTGGCCCCTGCGGGCTGAGTGGCCCCTCCACAGCTCGCGCTGGTTGTGTCCAGATCCTGGCGAGGAGGAGCGGAGATGCTGTAAACGCCCGTGGACAGACCTTTGCAGCTCCTTCGTGTAAGCACCAAGGTGTGTGGTTTCTGGGTCACGTGGGCAGAGTCTGTTTAGTTTTGGAAGAATCATTGAACGCTTTTAAAAGCCAAAAGCAACGCTTGCTTCGTTGGCCTTTCCCCCACACTGTTGCCAGTCACCGTTCTGTTGCAGAAGGAGGTGAATACGACAGGTGTCACGTCTGAGCCACGTGGCAGAGCGGTTCTTGGTGGCCGTGGACTTTTCTCGGGAGTGCCCTGTGCCCCGCGGCCTGCCTGGGCATCTCTGCATCCTCTGAGACTGTGTCCATGCGCCCTCCACCCCCTGCGTGACGTCAGCGTCTGCTTACGGCTGTCTCCGCCCTGGGAGCCTCTCGGCCCGGCTCCCGTGCTCGTCCGCTGTGTAGTCTCCCGGCCGTGGAGAAGCAGATCCAAATCCCCTTTGGCCAAGGTTCTTGCAGTAACAGGAGACCCAGAACCTTCATGCCTTAGCACGGCGAGTTTCTGGGCACTCTGGAGTGGTGGCTCTCACTGCTTGTGTTGTCATTCACGACTCACGCGCTGAGATGTGCTGGGTTCGTGGTGGAGGGAAAAGGGAAGGGGACGGGCCACACAACACTCCGGGAGCACGTCCCTTCCGCATGTTCTGTTGGCCCAGCAAGTCACAGGCAGCCTGGGATCGGGAGGTGCGGGCCGACAGTCCCCTAGGGAGGGATACTGAGTGTGTGGATGTCGCTGTGATCTCTGTCCCCCTTTCGCCTCCTCCAGCCTGAGGCCTCCTGCCCTCATCCTCACCATCTGGGAAGGAGGCTTGCTCTGTCCTTGCTCTACGCTCTTTCCCTCCTTCCAGTGCTCATTCGGACCGCATTCCTGGTGCCATGGGGCTGAGGAGGGCACACGGAAGCGCCTGTGTGGTCTGGGTGACACACATGTGTATGGTGGCACCTGGGTCTGCTGGGGTTTACTGAGCACCCGTCAGCCTCCAGCTACACTGCCTCTTCCAGAAACAGACCTGCTCTCCGCACTTGGGTTTTGTGGTAGCGGGACTGGAAAGGGCTGTGGTACTCGGACATCCAGCGAGTGCCCGGCACTGAGGTCCTGGCTCATATGCCTCTTGGCCTCTCAGCAACCGAAGGACAGTCAGGCCTGAACCCGCTGATAACGGGAGAGACAGACTGGCTGCCCTGGCCCCATGGGAGAGCCACGGAGAGGGCCGCGCCCTCGCCTCGGCCCCTGACTGTGTACGCCCATCCCGTCTGGAAGGTTTTTTCTTTTCAGACTTGGTATCTACCAAGGACGCCTTCCCCGCTAAGCCCCATCTATCAGTGAGCACGCGGCCTGTGGTCCTGGAGGCCGCACTGCCCTCCCAGATACCTGCCTGCCCGCTTCCTTCTGCACTGCTTCCTGGTGATTAGGTCAAAGGAACTTCTGTTATTTCCAATTAATCGTCCCTCCCGAACCTGTTCTGCATTCCGCACACAGCAGCCTCTCTGCTTAACACGGAGCTTCCTCTCTCCCCTCTGGGATTCTTCTCTATTTTTAAAAAAGTAATTTCATTATTTGTGTTTGCTCCTTGTGTTTGGGGATGTTTCTAGAACAAGGAAGCAGAGGGTATGGTTGATGAATGCTAATGGACACCTTGACAGGAAGATCTCAGTTAGCCCGTGGCCGCCGGGGGCTCCCAGAGGCTAGGAAGGGATGCTTCTGTGCTTGGGGAACCTTTGTTCTGGAGAAGTATTTCCAGTAGAAATCCGCAGAGGCATCGTTTTCTGCTTACACAGGACCTCACGAACACGCCCTCCCCTCCCACAGCTCCGTGCGTGCGCCCTGGGCGCCCCCTCCCGGCAGGGCTCATGCCGACCCCAGTTTGTTCTGGGGAGGCCGGGGGCCCCCGAGGAGCTGCTGCTGCCTCTCCCAGGCGTTTAGCCTGGAGAAAAGGTGATTTCTCGAGGACTGTCACATGGGGACAACCTCCGAGAGCCCAGCAAGGCCCAGGATCGCAGGAATCTTCTCAGTAACCTTCTCCATTAATAGCCCTTCCTGGGTGCCTGGATGTGCGAGGCAGTGGGCCAGGTGTCCGGGTCTGAGAGGCGCAGGCAGGAGTGGTCACAGGAGGCATGGGAGGGGCAGGGCCTCCCCCGGGGCACCCGCTCTGGGGGATGAAGATGGACCAAGTGACAGTTGCTGCTGGCCGGGCAGGCTCAGGACAGACGGCGAGGAGGGCCCTCGGCCTGCCCTCGGCCTTCATGGGGTCCGTGCGGGTGAAGGTTCCCACAGGGGAAGGCGGCTGCCGTTGGGCCGGTCTTGAGGACAGCAGCTCTCTGCGGTTCTCACGGGATCCTCTTCTCCAGCGCACATGTCGGTAGCACAGGGGTCATAGTTCTTTGGTAGAAATGTTTACTACTTTAGGAAATTTAAAAATCTAGCCTCTTTCAAACACTGCCTTCCTTCAAGCACTCAGAAAATGTGGGGGAAAACCAGTCTTGCAGTGTTTGATTTCCCTCTTCTACCTCTTAGTGTTTTCTGAGCTGTTCTAGTATCATTTGCAGCCGCTCCGGATACTCGTAATGCTTGTTCTGAAAAACACCTGACCCTCGCTCTGAAAGTCGCACGGGGTCTTCGGGGTCCCCCAAGCCCACACCCCACATTCCTGAAGTGGGTCCTCAAGTTCAGAGAAGGCAAAGTGGCTTTTCCACGATGTTGGAGCCAGTTGGCGAATGGACCCAGGCTAGACTGGGAATTTGGTTTGCTGGTGCGGGGCTGCTCCCACTGGCTGTGAATCTTGGTGGGGGGTTGGGCCAGGCAGGGAGACAGGCTGTACTGTCCGGGACCCATGTAGGCTGGTTTCTCCCTTCTCTCAGCCTGCATTCCCTGCTCCTCTCCTCCACCCGGGCCAGGCATCACCCGTGCCAGAGGCCTTCCCTGACCTCCTGGGACACTTTCCTCTCCACGTCCTATGGCGCCCGCCACCTGCCTGCCCCTGTGGTTTGCTGTGCTCCGCTGTTACTGAGGTGCGTCTCCCAAGCAGCGGGGGGGGGGAGGGGGGGGCGCATCAGGACAGGGGCCGTGCTTAGCTATTTCCTCTGTTCCCGGGGTCCGGGGAGCGGTAAGGGCTCAACCCGTGCGGTGGGCAGAATCAGGGCCGCCCCCACATTTGCATCCTGAGTTCTGGAACCTGTGCTGTGTTTCCTTACCTGGCGAAAGGAACTTTGCAGGTGTGATTAAGTTAAACACCTTGAGATAGGGAGATGATCCTGGCACCTTAGTCTGCTCGGATTCCTTAACAAGACGGCTTGTAAAAACAGAAACTTGTTTTCCTCAGTCCGGGAGGCTAGAGGCCCAGGATCGGGGCCAGCACGGGCAGGCTCTAGTGAGGGCTCCCTTCCGGGGGGAGAACAGCTGCCTGTTCGCTGCACCCTCACGCGGTAGGAAGAGGGTAGATGCTCTCTGGCCTCTTCTTATAAGGGCACTGACCTCATTTGTGAGGGCCCCTCCCGCATGACCGGCTCTCCTCCCAGAGGCCCCACCTCCCAGTGCCATCGTACTGGGATTGGAGACTCAGCTCTGGAATTTTGGAGGGACACAAACATGTGGTCCGCTGCCCCTGGGATGTCGAGGAGAGCCCAGTGTCATCCCGAGGCTCCTTACCAGGGTAGGAGGGAGGTCCTTGGGTCTGAGGCAGGGCCGCTGTGACAACTGAAGCAGAGGCTGGAGGGAGCCAAGGCATGGAGGGGCCTCTGGCAGCTGGAAAGAGGCAGGGAAACTGGTTCTCCCCTGGAGCCTCTGGAGCATCAGTCCTGCTTCTGATGTCTTTGCAGGGCCTCGTGAAGTGGGCTCTGGGGGCATTAGCCAGGGTCACCTTTCCCCCATTTCCCCCTCACCCGGGGCGGGCACAGCTCGTGTGGCGCACAGGTGCTCAGGGCGTGCCGAGGAACAGACCGAGCGTGCTGCGAGGCGGTCCCTCTGCCTTCCGCGTTTGGATGTCCCGCCATGAAATGATGAGGTTTTCGTGAGAGTAGACACACCGTCATGCCGCAGTCTTGCCCCAAAGCCATTTGATAATCTCTAACACAGTCTGGAAAGCTTTCAAACAAGTGAATGATTCCCTCCTGGAAAGCTCTCCTGGTGAAAAAAGTCCTTAGACCAAGTGTCGAAGCCAGGATTGCATTTCTGTTATTCATAGAAACCAGAATGTCTGACAACAAGGCACAAGTAGTAAATTGTGTACGTTTAGATAATGGACGGTTCTGCAGCTATCAGAAACTGTTTTTAACAGAATGTGTAATGCCACACTCAGCGGTCGTGGGGAGACAGCGATGGCACAGACACGGGTGGGGAGACTCGCCACTTACATGGCAGGGAGGAAAACGCCCCTGGGCATGTGATGACAGGTTCCACAGAGAGCTGGAGGCCCAAAGCTGTCCCCTTAGAGGCCTCGATGCCTTGGTCTGCAAAGGGCAGGCCGTGCCAGGGCTGCTGCTGGACCCCTGACGGGGCGGGAGCTCTGCCCCAGTGAGAGCTCGGCTGTCTCCCTGTCCACCATCTGCTCATGGCACCGATGCTTCCATAACGCGGCAAACGAAGAGCTCGATCCTCGGGATCAGAGGACACAGCCCCGCCGCCCGGGCTCAGACTTCAGGCAGACCTGGCATTTGTTCCTGCGTCCTGGAGATGTGTCCTCTGCTTCATACGTGGAAAAGGCAGGAGGCCAGCTGGTGTTTATGACACGATACGCGATACCTAGTCCAGGAGCGCTCCCGTGCCTGGAGGGAGTGCGGCAGGATATTCACAGCGTGGAACCCTCCGGACTTTCTCCTTCTGTGTCCTTCAGCTTCTCTGGTGCGCCTGCCCTGTTACTTGACATACAGACGTTTTTTTACACCCTCAGCACTGGGCGTTACCAAGTGCTTTGTGGGTTTCCGCGTGCCCCACTGGCCCATGTTCCATGTTTATTGTTGTGTGTCTGCACGGGTTTGCGTGCCTTCTGTCTACCAGACATCCCCGGTGTCTCCAGGGACAGAAGCTTCATGTTTGTTCGGGACGGATCTGAACTCCGCACTGGCCCTCTTGCTGCCGGCCCGGCACTTCCTGGGGTCACCATCGTGCCGCGGCCGCCCTGTGGGGAAGTGTGGGAGGCTTTGGAGAGCCAGACTGCCGTTCCTGAAAGAAAGCCCGAAAGAAAATCCAGCTTGCTTAGAAAAGCAGCTTTGGGAGTTTCTAAAGCTCTGAAGTGATCGCAGCCGGACAGCGGGCCGCCTTGCGCTTTCACTTCTCCCTCGGCAGGATGGGGTCTTCCCTCACCTGGGTTCGCTTGGCCTCCAGCACCGCCTGAGCGCGGACGGCTGCTTTGCTTTCCTGTGTGTCGTCTGTGGAGGGAGGGGGTGCCTACCCGCGGGTGGCTCCCAGGGACCCTCCAGCTGGCAGTGGCCGGCCCCCTGGGTGCTGTGCTCTGTGCATCTCGCGGCTGCATGCCGGCCTCCTGGGCATCGGTTCCAGCTCTGCGGGGGCCTTCCTCTTGGTTTTGGGTTCCCTTTATCTGCTGGCCTCCTTGGGGTCCCTGCCATCCGGTCTGTCCTCCTGTTTCTGGGTGATCGTGTTGATATTCTGTGAGCTTCCAGCTCGCTGGGCAGGGAGGCCCACCCCTCTTCTCCGGCTCCTGCCCTCCTGTCCGTGCTGTGGAGGGTTCCGTCCAGAAGATCTCCCCTCTGCTCATGAAAGGTCTCTGCAGTGGGGAGGCAGACAGAGGCCAGACTGCGGGGATGCAGCTTCATCTCCCATCCTCTTACTACACTCATCTGCGTTTGCTCATTCGCATGTGTGGGCCTGCCCCCCTCCCCATGTGCTTGCCCCCTCCCCGCGCACGCTTGGTTTTAAGCAGAGTCCTCTGGGCACACCGTGCTGTTCTACACGTGTTGTTCCTTCTCCTGGAGCACGTGTTCTCCCCCCACTGACTGTGTCCTCCTCCTCCCCACGTTGGATGCGATGGCCTCCCTCCAAGAGGGCCTGCCTGGCCACCCCAGGCGCGGCGCGGCACGACGCTGCTCTTCCTTAACTTGCACACGTTGTTGTTCGCACTGACCGTCACTCTCCGTTCATCTGACCGCACACGTCACTAGTAGCACGCCCTCAGCTTCTCGACGGTAGGATAATCACCACGTTGTCACAGTCTCTGTCTACCTGAAGCCCACTCATCTTGGACCGGGACCTCAGTCAATGTCTGCTAAGTGAAGGATCGAAAGAGAATGTACGATGCGTGTTTTCATCTGTCCGTGCACTTGCCTCTGCTCTCCTGCTCCAGGAGCGCCTGTAACCTGTATCCCTCGGTGCTCTCCAGCTCGGGGCGAGAACAGGCGCTGTGGCAGACTTGTGCTCCCAGCGCCACGGGGCGGGTGGACGGTGCACGTCTGTGGGCCGTGACTGCACACGCGTGCGTGCAGTAGGATTTTGTGTGTCCCGCTGTTCCTGCTGTTGAAATGTGGCCTCAGATGTGTGCACAGAGGAAGGCAGTCGTTCTGACTGGACTCTAACGTCCCCTCATCCGGCTTGCTGAGCTTTCTTTTCTCTGGCTTGGCTCTGCCTCACAGGACGTGTTGTGTTGTCGCTGGCTTGTTTTATAAACTTGGTGCTGACACAGCTGGCCGCGGAAGGCAGATCTCCAGACGCTGGGGGTTAGGCCTCCGGGTGCCCTGGGCTTGGTCTGCCCTCCTCAGGGCACTGCTGGGAGCCTCCAGGAGCACAGTCATGTAGGAGGACTGGGAGCTGTGGCCCTGTGCCTGCCAGGCTCTGCCCAGGCCCCGGCGGTGCAGGACGGCACCAGGTGGAGGCTGGGTTTTCTGGTGCAGCAGACGGTGGCCCCAAAGTGTGGGCCTTTGCCCAGGTTATAGACATACGTGGTGTGTGGAGCCGGCCTGGTCAGGGCCCCACGGCCTGGTCCGGGGCCCCACGGCCTGGTCAAGGGTCCCACGGCCTAAAGGCATAAACAGCCTTGATGGGAATCGGGATGGGAGGTAGGTTTGGAACCCGCGCAGGACAAGAGTGGGCGTGGGGGCTGGGTCCCTCTGTCGGGTGGCTTCACAGGGGAACGTCCTTCCCAATAGGAGTCTAACCTCGTATGTTACCCACTCAGGTGTCCAGGCCCTTGGCAGTTCCGTGTGGTTGGAAGACTGTCCTCACGGATGGGACGGGGCTTGGCCGCAGTGGCTGGCCGTAGGGCAGGGCCCAGAGGAGGCTCACCAGGCCACGGGGCCAGGCAGTTATACTTGGCTTCCAGCCCCTGCTGGGTGAGATCCTTAACCCCTGACCTCGTGGTTTCCGCATCTGACAGCAGCTTCTTGTGACGAGCATGCGCGCTGCTGTGGACAGGTGTCTGCTGGGCACCGCCCGTGTGTGCGCGGTCCCCTCTCCTGCTCCCAGCCCCACGGAGAGTTGACTGCCCCTCGCCCTGGGCTTGTGGCCTTCAGGACCTGTGGTTCTCCTTATCAAAGAGAGCAGTCCTCTGAGAGCAGAGTGTGGGTCTCTGTCCCCAGGCGGAGGGAATTTACTGAGCTGGGTGTCACTGGGTGTGGAAGTGACTTGGGCATTAGTCCAGGAGAGGAGACAACATAAGTCGTGTGGGCGGACAGTAGTGAGGGCTGCCGCCTTGAAACGGGGCAGGCCCAGACTCCTGGGTCCTGACAGGAGAGCCACGGACCCCTGTGGGTGAGGAGCTAGTGGGGGCCTCGGATGTCCCAGGGCTTGGACTCGCGGGACAGCGGGGCTTCGACAGGCTGAGCTGGCGGGCAGAAACTAAGCAAAGGCATGAACGTTTAAAAGAAATGGGAGTATTTAGTTGGAGGAATAAAGACACTCCGGCCGGCTGGAGAAGTGTGAGGGTTTCTACCGGGGAAAGGCGTCGTGGGCCGGGTTCTGGGGCTTGGACGACTGAGGGCCTGGGGCGGCCACTCTTCCTGTCCGCCTGCCTCAGGCGTCTGGTGTCGGTCGCCGCTTTCATGTCAAACTGCCTTGTCTTTCCTCCCCCCACCCCCCACAGTGGCCTGACCCTGTGTGAGCCCCCACTGCCATCTGACAGTCTGGATCTTTCCACTCACGGAGCTGCTCCTGGAGGGCTGAGGGAGGGGCTCGGTAATTGGCCGAAAGGTCAGGTGTGTTTGGAAACAGAGGGTAACAGGTCGATTTGATTAGAGCACGGGGGTTTGGGGGGGCCTGGGCAGCTCAGTGTGTTGAATCTCTGCCTTCGGCTCAGGTCATGATCTCAGAGTCCTGGGATCGGGCCCCGCATCAGGCTCTCTGCTCGGTGGGGAGCCTGCTTCCCCCCCTGCCCACCTCTGCCTGCCTCTCCGCCTACTTGTGATCTCTGTCAAATAAATAAATGAAATCTTTTTAAAAAAACAACAACACGGGCTTAGGAGGGAAGAGGAAGACAGTGGCCGCGCAGGCTGGGACAGCGGCAGCCCCTCGCATGTCACGCTGACTTCGTCCTGCAGGCGGTTTGAGGGACTTGCTGTGAATGTCCCACTCGGCCCTTGGCTTCTCCAGGCGGCTTTAACCGTACGTGCGCGTGCTTCCTGGCGATGATCGAGTTTCCTCTCTGAGAGGGCCCGACGCCAGCCACTCCTTGCCAGGGTGTCTGGCCCTCCGCTCCCGATCTTCTTTCTGATCAGATGCAGCCGGCGGTGGACAGAGCAGCCCCTTCAGCGAGCACCTGAGCGCCTGGTGCCAGGACGCCTCCTGCTGTCACATGATTCCCCTGGGGCACTCGTTGCCGGCCCCTCTTGTGCCGCGGTCCAAGCAGCTAGTGTGGGATGGTCCCCGTGAGCCCCGCTCCGTTGGGCTCCACGGTGCCCCTCGTTCTCTCCTCGCTTACCATGCAGGACAGGCCTAGCTCACGCCAAAGCGTTAACGTGTCTGTGCTTTCTGCCCAAGACTGGCGTTTGGAAGGAGCAGCCCTGCCAGGTGGCCTCGGTCACCCCACAGTGCCGTGCCCTCGCGGTCACCCAGTCCCGGGACGCCTTGCAGGCGGCGGGGACCCCT
This sequence comes from Enhydra lutris kenyoni, assembly GCF_002288905.1. Classification (NCBI taxonomy): domain Eukaryota; kingdom Metazoa; phylum Chordata; class Mammalia; order Carnivora; family Mustelidae; genus Enhydra; species Enhydra lutris. The sequence goes on from NW_019154098.1 coordinate 3,649,109, forward strand.
CTTGCCCACAGCCCCTTGCTGTGCGCGCTGTTTCTGTGGCACCTCGCTCGGCCTGGGCTGCTGCGAGTGTCTGCGGGCAAAGGTGGCTGTTGCTGCTGGGGCTGATTTGGGTCGTGTGGCTATTTTGTGTTCCCGCGAGGAACACCTTTTGACCTAGAAATGCTGCGGAATGAAACCTGCTTCTGGAGCACGCGCCCCGCGTGGCTGTGAGTGCACCATTGCGCAGAGAGTGGCCTTCTGTGGCCGTTTTCCCTCGGACTTGGGTGAGTGCCATGAGCACCCTTAGGCTCCCCCGATTCCCCTTCTCTTGCGCTTTTAGCTGAAACCCACAGAGCTTTTCGGGGCTAATTAGGAGATGTGGTGGTTCTTTGCCAGCTGGAAGTGATTGCGTGTGACTCCTTGTGCCCAGCGCTGAGCCCGCTAAGAACGGGCCTGAGAGCAACGTGCACTCTGTCAAGCCCGGGGCCCCTCAGCTCCCCCTTTAGCCGTGCTCTCCCAGCCCAGGAGAACCAGGCCTGGTCAGGGCAGAGCGGGTGCCTCAGAAGGAGGGCTGTGAGTGGACCCGCTGGCCTGCAGCCTCACATTTATGACGGTTGGGGCCACCACGGTACCCCAGACGTTGGTCCCGGTGCTGTGACTCACTGTCATGGGTTAGCCGGACGCAGAAGGGCCGGCCTCGAATGATTTCCAAAGTGCGGTCCAGTTGGATGGCTGATGGTTCCGAGTCCTCTCTGCTTTCTGCTCTGACTGTCCTGTGGCCTGCTGGGCAGCAGGGGACCCGGAGACGTGCCCTCCTGGGCAGCGTGGCACCCTCTGCCCGAGTTCCCAGGGGCTGGTTCTCGCGCGGCTACAGCGAGAAGATGAACCGGACGAGGTGTCTAGGTCACAGTGAAGAGCTGGTGGGAATGGGGGCCGGTGTGACAGCTGCCACAGCTCCTCCGGTGGCGGCGCGCATGCCGGTGGCCTGGACCCGGCGGATGGCATGGACGGGTCTGCGTGCCCAGCGTCCGTCCTCACTCAGGGCGGGGCAGACCAGCATGGACAGGCGTGGTGGTGGAGTGTCAGGTGCTGTGATTTCGTCTGTCATTGTTCCTTCAGCATCAGCCAGTGTCGGCCACCGTCCCCACTCGAGTGGCGCGGCCACAGACACAAGTGCCGGATTCTCCCTCTTCCACTCCCCATGCTCAGCATTTTGGACCCGAGGGGACAGGGTGGGCTCCCCTCCTGAGAGGGTCATGGAGACGGTCTGGCCTCTGCTGTTTCTGTCCCCTCGGGCCCCTGTTGCAGAGCACCCAGGCTGAGGGCTTCCACACCAGGCTCTGGTTTCTCACAGTGCTGGGGCTGCAGCTGGTGGCCAGGTGCCAGCCGATTCCCTTCCTGGGGTGGACCGTCCCTGGTTTGCTGACAGCTGCCTTCCACCTGTGTGCACACGGGGCCCGCCCTCTGTGTATGCGTGCAGGGGTGCGGGGAGAGGGTGAGCTCTCTGCTGTTTCTCCTCCTGTGGGCGCTGGTCCCATCCTAGGGCCTCCCCCAACATCACCTGACCCGAAGCCCCTCCCAGAAGCCTCGTCTCCAGATACCGTCACGTCAGGGTACAGGGCTTCGACACAGGCATTCTGGGGGACAAACGTCCAGATCGTGACGCCGGCTTCATGAAGATGTAGCTGACACACCACACACCCCAGAGATGTACGTTGCACAGTTGGAGAAGTTGTGGCCCTATGTTTACCCCATAGTCACGAGAATGAGCGTATCCTCACGCCCAGAGGTTTCCCCGAGCCCCTTCTCTCCCCTGACCCCTTCGCCACTGCCACTGGCGAATCCTGACCTGGTTTTCTCTAGCTGGAGCGTTGGCGCTTTCTCAAGTGTTCTTCCAGTGAGCCTGTAGAACACACTCCTTCCTCGTCTGGCTCCTCTGACGCAGCGTAATTATTGTGAGATCCGTCCGTGACGCTGGGCACACCAGTGTTTCTGTGTGTCTCCCTGATACTCGATGCGCGGTCTCGTTCAGCTTCGCCATTGTAACGGGTGCGGAGGCCTGTCGGTGCCGTTGACACTGAATCTCCCTGATGATCCGTATCTGCTCACGGACATTTTCGCCGTCTGTCACTTATCTTGGTGAAGGTATGTTCTGGTTCTTTATTTTTGAAGTTGTTGATTGCCCTTGCGTTGAGTTTTGTGATCTCCAGCGTATATCCGTACGAATAACGTAATCTGGTAAATGACTTGCGGGTGTTTAATTCCAGCGCACTGTATCTGCTCAAGCGTCAAAGAGCAGTTTCTCCCTCTGATGAAGCCAAGCAGATCAGTCTGTTTATGAATCACGTCTTTTGTGTCCTACCCAGGAAATCTTTGTTTATCCCGAGGCCACAAAGATTTTCTCTTACGTTTACTTCTAGAAGTTTTGTCGTTTTAGTTTTGCACTTAGATCTGGGATCTCTTTTGAGTTTGTTGTTGTATGTAGTGCAAAGTGCAGATCAGTTTATTTTTCTCCCCGGAGATAAGCAACTGTCCCAGCACTCTGATTGCTGTCCCCTTGCTGCCTGTGGTCTGCAGCGTGGCGTAGGGCCCCGGTGCCAGCCCACTGGGTTCCGATCGCACTTACCAGCAGCAGGACCTTGGGAAATTGACTGTGGCCTCTTAACCTCCAATCTGCTCACCGAAGTGCGGTTAATGGTTAATAAAGTACTTGATGGAGTTGACGCGAAAACTTCCTACTCTTCCTGACAGGATAATTTCTGACACTTCAGATGATGTATTTGACGCAGTTAGCATGGGGTCTGGTGCATGGGAAGGGCTCGGTTCAGGGTGACGCTGGTGTCTTCACTGCCACTGTCACCCTGTGTGATGAACACCCCTGCCTTACCGGCCCCTCACCTATCCTCGGGTGTCCCGGTTGGTCTTACAATAACTTGTTCTCAAATGCAGGCACCCCTGAACGTTCACAGCTGACTTTCTGTCTGTTCCATTTTCTTGGCACAGTGTCCCCTCTGGTCCACCTTCCTGGATCACTCTCTGTTCATTGTTCCTGGGGGCGCCCTCTGACCAGCCTAGCTGCTGGGCACCTGTAACATCTCAGCATTTCGGGCCCAGTCCAGTTCATTCTACCCTAGCCTTCCCGATTTGGTCACTTATTTAACTGTGGGACTTGGCAAAGTCATTTAAACTCCCGAAGCCAATTATTCCTTGGAAATAAGAAGAATGCCTTCTGGGCCTGTGGTGAAGGTTGGACAGGATGCTACGTACAAAAGCCCGTTGCACACACTTACCGTTCAGCCGTTTCTGGAAGTAACGCGAACCGGGGCGTGCAGAAAGAAGAAACACAGCAATAGGGGCGTCTTGGGGGCTCAGTCGTTAAGCCTCTGCCTTCGGCTCAGGTCATGATCCTAGAGTCTTGGGATCGAGTCCCACGTTGGGCTCCCTGCTCAGTGCAGAGCCTGCTTCTCCCTCTCCCACTCCCCATGCTTGTGTTCCCTTTCTCCCTTCCTCTCTCTCTGTCAAATAAATAAATAAAATCTTAAAAAAAAAAAAAGGAAGCAGCAGTAACCATTGTGAGACAATTTAGTAAGAGATTAAGTTGTAGAGTAGAGGGAAAGCAAAATATATCCTCAGATTTTCAGGCTGGAGACCTGTTCATTTCTTGCTTCTAACGCCTCAGAAAGAAGGAAATCAGAGGAGAAAATGTTCCTTTATTTGAATAGAGTTTCTGGGGAGCCTGATGAGCGAGTCCTCAAAATGTGGCAGTTTAAGGGGCCAGACCGTCTCCTTCCCTGATGGTGCCCAGTAGATGCAGTGACGGCAGCGTACGTCCTCCTCGTCAGGGACGGGTCTGCGACCTTGTGCTGAGCCCAGGACGAGTATCTGTTTCCTGTGCATGGAGGAGAAGGAAAGGATGATCACTTAGCATTTGAGAAATAGCAACTTGGGTCACCGACCGTGAAGCGGAGGACCCCGTCTGTGCATGGGCACCGCTGGCATGGGGCCAGGACACCGGCCCATGGTGAATGGCCTGAGAGGCTGGGAGAGTGACGTGCACAACACCCACACAGTCTGTGCAAACTGTCACCACTGAGCACTGACCAAGCTGCCTCTCTGGGCTCAGTCCATGTTGCGGTCACTCTGTTCTTGCCCTTAAAGCCAGGGACTTGGATGCACTTGCCCAGGAGAGCGGCAGCACAGTGTCCACGCAGAGAATGTAGTGTGGAGTGAGTGAGAGCCCGTGGCGGGGCTCCGTCTTATTACACGGGTTTGTTCTTGAACTTGAATTCTGCGGAGCGTAACTCCCTCCACTTCCGTAATCTGGCGTCAGCTGAGGATGGAGAAGTACAGACAGGACGCTCTCGCTTCGGGTAGGGTTCCAGGACGCAGGCGGCACCTGCTAGCGGCCACAGACGAGAGCACATTACTTCTCCTCTTTGCCTTACCTTCAAGGCACCATTACTGCTGTTCTGCAGGTGAAGGCGTTAGGACTCAGAGAGGTTAGGTCACCCACCTGTGCCCACACAGCAAGTGAGGCAGACGTGGAATTCATTACCTTGGTCTCTCAGGCCTCTTGGGGGAAATTAATGTTGCAACAGGCACACACGGGAAACTGCGGGCTGAGACATCACGTGTGTATGCGTCGATCCCACAGCTTCCTACCTGTGGAGCAGAAACCAGGACGGGGCCTGGGATTGAGCAAATGGGTAACTGTGGGTGGCAGAGTCTGAGTCTGAGATCTGGCCACCTGTGGTCCTCAGGAGAGACCCCCAGACACAGGTGCCAAGGTGTCCTGCTGTGGCCAAGGTGCCGGGGGGGAGCCCATCTGGGGGGTTTGGGACTCTGGCCCTGTTGTTCCCATGTGGCCTCTGTGGGCACCAGGGTCCTGCTTTGCCCTGCCATCCGAGGGTTTGTAACTAATTGCTCTACGTTTCATACTCACCCCCACGGGTTAACAGAAGGTAGGAATCACCCCCTGCAGGGGACGCTAGCTCCCCCGTGTGTAGTCCCACTCACAGTACAGATGACTTAGCTGTAATGCCGCGTTTATTCACGATCCTGGGTCCCAGATCCGAGATTCGGAAGGGAACTTGGCCATGGACTTACCTGTTTAGAATAAGAGGGTGGTATTGCCTGCGGCCTGTCTTCAGGGACATTATCCCGTGGCCGGAGAAGGAGAAGTGGGTCCTCAGAGCCGTCCACAGGTCGACGGGTAAAGGGCCGGAGGTCTTGAGGGAACAAAGAGGGCTTCGGGCCAAGGAGTGAACAAAGACGGCTCCGGGCCGAGGAGTCTGGGAAGCTTCCAGAAGAGCCGGCCGTCGAGCTCAGCCTCGACGTGCTGGGCGCGAGGGTGTCCTGGGACAGGTGCGGGTGGCTCAAGGCCGGGTTGTGCTGCTCCTGATCGTCAGCCACGTCGAGCAGAGCTTGACCCTGTGCTCACGTTACACCTCTGCCTCGCACTCCTGGCCTGTTCCGGAAGTCCCATCCGCCAACCTTAACCCGTACTTGTGGCAGGGAAGGAGACATGGCCCAGCTACACTGTGTCCCTCGAGGCTGTGGAGCCTGAGTGGGTCTGTCACCGTCACGGGCTGGGGCCAAGCCTGACTCCGCCGGGCCAGGCGTGCACCCCTCCCACCTCCCAGGTGGCGAAGGCTCCCTGGACGAAGGCTCTGGGGCTGCCTTGGGGGGCTGCCTGTCCCCTCTGGTTTCCATGTCCTCATGCCTGAGGCCAGTGCTGCCCAGCTCCAAACCACGGACTCCGGAGTCGCCGCAGACGTCGACGTACCTGGTAGACGTCCCGGCCTCGTTTCCGGTCTGAGTCCGACTGCTGCCGTGAGGGGCTCTGCCATGCCCAACAGACTGTGAAGAAGGGAAGATGAAAGCGTGAATACCGGAGAGGAGCGTTTTCTAGTTGGCCGTGTGGCACGGCAGCTCCGGGCGGCTTCTGTCCTTCAGTGTCAGCAGAGCTGCTCCCCCAGGCTGCCCTCGTCTGCCCCAGCAGGATACGTCGCTGCCACTTCGCTAGGCTAAAATGGGCTTTGGCTTGCGTGGTGCATGTGATTGTCATCCTTAGTGACTCTCTGATCAGAGGTGGTGGTCAGAGTCTCCATGTTACCCCGATGGGCCGACAGAGGTCGGAGAGCTGCGCCCTGCACAGACCGGGCCGCCCCACGCCAATGACCACGCACAGGGCAGGGGCTGTTTACACACACCAGCCGGAGGCCTGGGCCTGAGCTCTGCGGCCGCAGATGGAGGCTGGGCTCGGGTTGTCGACCCTGTGTCCCCTGTCTCTGTGGACTTTCCGGCACCAACGACTGGGTTTTAGTGAGTGGCTGCTTTTGCCACGCGTGCAAGAGGCGCGTGTGAGAGTCTAGACTGTTCCTTCTCCCTGGGACTCCGCCAGTAAGGTGTCATGTTGGAAAACTGCTGGTACCTGTGTTGGCCTCATGGGGAAGCACCCCTGTCTCCCGTTTCCTCCTCTGTGAATTGGGGTGTTCTCCCCCGGCTCCTGACGCGGATGTGCTTGTGAAGGTTGGAGGGGAAGGGGTCCCAGGACACAGGTGATGGTACCTGGCAGTACTGCCCTCACTTTCCTGGTGTTCAGCTCAAAATGCCAAGCCCCACCTGGGACCTCACGCTCCTCGTGGTCGAGGTGGGTTGGAGTGGCGTGTGTTCCCGTCCATGCCCTTGCTGGAGCAGCGGGGAGGTGGGAGCATGAGGAACCGCGGCCTTGGACTTGGTTCCTGTGCCGGACAGCAGGGCTGGGAGGGAGGAGGCTCTGGTGCCCGAGGGCTGATTCCAGCAGGGGCTTAGCCTTCCCGGCCTCAGTTTCTGCACCGATGAGATGGGGGCGCTTCAGGGTCAGGAAGAGTCTGTGACCTCATGCATGTGTCTCTGTGTGGTGAGCGCTCACGATGTCCCTGTTGTGATTTCCCCATGGCGATATAACCCTGGGTGGCCTCCTTCCCTCCACCTTCCTCTTCTGAGCCTCTCCTGGGGAAGTCGGGACTTCCAAGACACCACCAGTCACTACGGTTACGTGAAAATGAAGTGTCTTTGTACAGATTTCTTTTTCTGTGGGGTCGGATGTGGAATGCCTCTTACTGTATTTGACAGGTCTGGAAGGATGGAACTTGTCTTTGAATATTAACCTTGTCACTATTACCTTTTTGTCCTTTTAACGTCTTAGCTGGAAAGGAGACTGTAAATCGCTCTAGTCTGTTTTCCTAAAGGCCTGAGTAACGCTCACGGTCCTGAGCACAAACAGAAGCCGCACTCAGAGCTTTGATCAGTCATTGACCCCCTAGTTTTCCTGAGCCAACCGTCTACCCGACCTGCCCGGTTGAGCGTTGCCACAGAGGACTGCCAAGGGAGCATTCGCTGCCTTGCTTTTGCTCCCCTGTTGTGTCAGCGACGGGCCGGCTTGCTTGGCCTGCACCTGTCACGTCCGTCCGTGCGGCTGAATGTTTCCGCTCTGGCACCCATATGCAATAGGAAGGTTTAGACAAGCAGTGGCGTCTGGTCGCAGGAACCGTCGGTGACTTCTGCGGCCTTCTGTGCTGCTCCCAGGCCCAGATGCTCTCCCTTCGCTGTGAGGTGCTGTCCCCTCCCGTTTGGCGGTATGTCATATGAGATCGCCGTGTGTGAGGGGGAGAACTGTGGGCGGGAAGTGACGCTGGAAAGGCAGGTGCCTCCCCGGGTGAACCTGTTCTCAAACCTCCTCAGTGAACCCCACGAGGCCTCACTGGGGCACCTTCCGCCTACACCTGTGAGTGAGGCGGCGGCTTCGTGTCCCAAGGTGCCAGGACACGCGCAGAAGCACGGTCCTCGCAGAGGCACAGGGTTATCCTCCCGAGAGCCCAGGAACCCTACGTGTGGGGACAGAGAGGCAGGCACGGCCGCCGCGAGGGGCTGCCTGAGCACAGACACGGCTGAGCTGTGGGTCTGTCCTTTTTGGCAAATCACCAGCCAACACCATGGTTGAGAACGGCTGTGTCGTACGGTGACTTAAAGGTGTCTGTCGTAACCAAAATTTACCAGACTTCGTTTTCTTTTGGTGGCTCTAGGTTTTAGGTATCTTCACTTGTCGTTCGTGTCCTCTGTGCTACACGGTGCGCAGCCTCGGGGACATTTGTGTCTAAAACATGGCAGACACAGTCTCCGCCTGTGTGATTTCTGTTGGGGGAAAACCACAAAAAGGCACCTAAAACCTAAAGCTGAGGATGTTGCTTATTCATTGTTGTATTTTTAAAGAGAATTGCTTTAAGTTTTGGACGAGCAGAACAAAGGATAATTGTCAGTTTCCTCATGTCCTCGCTGGTCACGGATGCGCACAAAATACAGTCGCCCTCAGAGTGCGCACCCGGGTCTGCACAGCCCCACCCCTGCACACCCTCTTCCTCAGGGGGTTTAAGCACTTGCGTTTACACTAGGATGACAGAAGACCGTGCGTTCCTCCTCCCAGCGAGGCTCCATCCCCGAGAGCCGCGCCGCATTCCAGCACAAGTGCTGGAGGAAAGCAGACGAGCCCCCAAACAGGCCGCGTAAGGATTTGGGGGCCCCCGGGGGGGGCGGGTCCTTGCTGGTTGACGAGAAGCGCGGCGTCTGTGCTGGGAGGAGGGCAGGGGCCTTGCACGCGCGGAGTCATGAGCGTGGCCGAGCCCGGGGTGTGGCCGCGGTGCACAGGGCCGCTGGCAGGCGTGTCCTGGCCACCAGCTCCCTCAACTCAACGGCCTGGGGGGAGGCGGACGCCTGGCTGCTTCCACGCGCCACACGAGGAAACCGACTTCCGGACGGGCAGTCACTAGCCAGGCCAGGGTTCAAGCCCGGGCGCCGCCGGCTCTGGAAGCCACACGTCCATCAGATGGCCGAGAGCCCGCGTCGTGCAGGACTGTGGTTGTGGGCGGAGACGGCCTCGCGCGTCTCTCAGAAGGAGCTCGCCGCTGGCCGCGTGTCTTCCCCGCACGCGACTTTATCTAGACCCGGCGTCCTTCAGGGTTGCGCGTGCCTGCCACTCAGCCGTGTCCCCCTGCTCGCACATCCCGTGGCGCTCTCACCGCCCGCCCGTACGCCCTGATGAGGATGAGCTACTGCTGGTTTATTTGCTCACTTCTGGGCTGTTTCCCCTCTTGGGCTGTTGCAGAGAAAGCCGCTGGGACCGTTCACGTGCGCGTCTGTGACAGACGCCTGTGTGCTGCCCTCCTGGAAACAGCGGAGTGGCTCAGGGGCTCGCGGGGCAGGTCTGCGTGTGACGCTCCGGGACCCCCCCAGCTTTTTCCAGGGGCTGATCCCCCCGGGAGCCTCGTATGTGCTCGACTGCCCCGCACGTCTGCTCTGGACACACACTCGCCGGGGACCGCGGGTGCCGCCGGCTCCCCTGAGATGTCCCGCGCACCTGTCGCCCCTTTGGACACCTTGCATCCCCAGCGTCTGTTTCAGGCCCTCGCCCGCGCTGGTCAGGCTGTCCCTGGATGCGCCCAGTACGGAGGCGGGGCCCAAGTCCCCTGTGCGTGCACGTGGCGTGAGGAGTCCTAAACGTTCAGGTTCTGGTGAGGCCCGGTTTGTGGGTACCTCACGTCTGTGCTCGGTCTTCAAGTTCACTCAGTCTCCTCTGTCGTGTCTGTTCTACTGAACTCATTCTGCGAGGTTTCTCAAAAATTTTATTGTATTTTTAAGATGGAGAATTTCCTTTTGCCTCTTTTCAAAAAGATCTTCTGCTGCTTTACTGTCAATTTATTTTCCTTCCTTCCAAGTGCCGCCCTTCGCCCCGGGGAGCGCGGCAATAGCAGCCACCACGGAGCCTTTGACCGTCCCAGCATTCGGACAAGCTTGGGGTTCACATCACTGGTTCCTCCGAGTGGGTTGCACTCTCCTGGGTCTTTTCAAATTTTTTTTTGCCTGGCAGTTTTTAAAAATTGTATTGGGACATTGTGAATGTCATCTTTGTAGACTCTGAGTGTTACTCTTTATAAGGCTCTGTCTCTCTCCCCTCTTGGATCCCCTCCACGTATACATGTGCTGACGCTTCTGGGCCCCCCTTTCCTGGTTTTCCATCAGAGTTGCAGTCCTGGGGAAAGGGCGAGGGACCGCAGGAGGCCGCCCCCGTGTGGGAGGTTCGTTGTGCGCAGCTCTTCTCTGCGCCCTCCTGCTTGTGTTCTCCCCCCAGAGCTCAGGGGCTGTTTCGTGTTTGTCTGGACTTTGCTTTTTCGTCAGTGGGGGTGGTGGGGGGCCATGTCGGGTTCACCTGTGCTCAGGCTTGGAGGGTCAGGGTGGCTTTAGGCCCCGGGCTCTGCCCTCTGCGGCACACAGTGCAAGGCTGCGCCCTTTCTGCTCACGAAGATCACGCAGGTTATCGAAGGCGGTTCTCAGTGACTCAGTCAGCAAACGCCTGTTGAATGTGTCAGCGCCAGGTTTGTGGAAGATGAGGAAGACATCGTTCTCTGCTCTGTGGAACTCGCGGTCCGGTGGATGGAGGGGTGTGTCGGGAGACTGCCATGTTAACACGGGGGGCACGAACACCAGCTGGTGTTCCGTGTCACAAGAACGTGGTTCTCGTGGGGTGGGCGTCGGGCACCGGGCAGAGCAGGCTTTGCAAAGCAGGTCCCTGAGGAAGGAGCCAACGCCCAGCCCTGTGCCTCTGCCAGGGGTCCCCGGGACTAGTGTGTGTGTGTGTGTGTGTGTGTGTGTACGCACACGTGTGCACATGTGTGATTGTCACAACAGTTGAGGACCGACGGTGCATAGGCCCCAGCAGTGGGGGTCTTGGACGCCTTCCTGAGGAGCTCTTGAGTGTGCCGCAGCTTCCCTTCTGCTCCCTGGGGCGGGATTGTGTGCCGGGGCGGGCGTGGTGGGGGTGGGAAGTGATGCCAGCTGCTCCCGTCTCCTGAGTGTACCTAGTGCTTGGCACACGGCTGGCAGCTTTTTTAAAACTCACTGCCGTGCTCTGGGGTTGGCCTCATTATCCATATTTTTACAGCAAGAGAATGCTTCAGAAGGCCAAGTGATTTACCGAGGGTGACACAGACGTTGCGACGGGCCTGGGTCCCCGCCATCCTGAGAGCTCCGCTCATCACCCCGCATGGAGCTCCAGGCTCAGGATGGGAGGACAGGCCGCACCCCGGCTGTGGCCCTGTCGGCAGGCCTGGCACACACCTTCCAAGTGTGTGTGGGGAAATCTGTCTCCTGTTCCTGTGTGTTCTCCTCATCTAATTTAGGAAATAAGAGCTTTAACTGAGAATCAATGAAATGTATAATTATATGCGGTAGCATTTTGTTGTTGTTAACTAATGGCAGCAGATTTAGTATGATTGAGGCATTTTGTTAACAAAATGGGGGCATTTCCTGGCCTTCATACCAATAAGCTCTGTGGGTGGGGAGTAATGCTCCAGCCAATAAGAAGACTTTAGGGCTGCTTTTCCTAGAGCCAACATTTTTGTCGGCACCCACGTGTCAGGCACTGTGCCTTGCGCTGGGAAGGTGAGGACAGGTAGGTCTCTGCTCATCGCACGGGGAGAAGTACACTCTTAATGTTGGTCTTTCCAACAGACGCTTTTGAGAGAAACTACTAGAAGCACAGAGGGTAAGAAAGGAGGTGGTTAGAAGGTGACTCGGCCAGTGTGGGTGGGCAGATAAGTAGGGTGCGGTGTGAGCGTGAGCGTGGAGTGAGTGTGGTGAGGGTGGGCGGATAAGTAGGGTGCGGTGTGAGCGTGAGCGTGGCGTGAGTGTGGAGTGAGTGTGGTGAGGGTGGGCAGATAAGTAGGGTGCGGTGTGAGCGTGAGCGTGGCGTGAGGGGACAGGCAAGCAGGGTTTGAGCGCGGGACGCCGTGGGGCACCAGGACGGTGGCAGCGTGCCGTGATCCGGGAGGAGGCGGCGGGACGCCGCGCAGCTCTGCGGCTCCCTCAGGCGGTGGGGAAGGCCCGCACGGCTGTCGCGCCGGTGCCAGGCAGGGGTGGAGGCTGGCACAGACCCTTCCCGGTCTGACCGTGATTCGCCTTGGAGCTTTCCACTTCGCAGCCATGCAGAAGGGATGCACGTGCAGCGCAACTCACTGGGATACGGAGCTTTTCCCGGCTCGCGATGTGCAGGATGGTGGCAGGGGCCGCGGCTCCCAGACCCCCAGTGACCACGAGGGCCATCCTGGGGCCACCCGGCCCTCCGGCCACTCTGTAAGCAGGACTCCACGTGCTCCGTGCGGCAGTCAGCACTTTGTTCTGATGGGCTTTGTGGGGGGGTGCCCCTCTGCAGGCTCGCGGGGCTGCCATGAGCACGCTGCGGCAGGCACGGCTCTGCTGTGTGGACGGTAGGTTGGGTGTGCGACGTGCGTTTTGACTTTAAGATCGTTTTGACTTGGGATGGGTTTACTGGGACGGACCCGCCCTGTGTGTGTTGCTGCCGTCTTAGTGACGGGTCCACCGGGGACTTTATCAGAAGAGCTGCTCTTGGAGGTAGGACTGATGAAGCCCCCCACTTCTTGTCTTCCCTCCCACCTGGGTTCAGGGCCAGCGTCTTTCTCAGGATCGCCGCCCCCGCCTCCCCGAGTGCCCGCCCCTCTGGGATCTCTGACCCCACTCCGTGCATGCAGCCCTGTGGCTCTGAGGGTGCCACCCCCTGCCTAGGCCCTTCTGGGGCTGTGTGCTGCTCCCAGGGCCACATTGTATGCCGGATGTCATTCTGGGGTGTCCATGGAGCTGCCCGGCCCATCCGCAGCTCCCCGGGCACGCACTTCTAGTTCAGTCTGGGCTCAGCCGCCTGACTCCAGCAGCACCCTGCTGACTTCCGCTCTCAGACGTGGTAGGGCCTGGCCCACACGAGGGCCACGTACGTGTTAGGGGTTCCTGGTTTTAAAATCTCGTTTCTCCCTAGCACTTTTGGGCATTAGGAAATGTGTTCTAATTTTCATTGGCTAAGGACTCTCCTTTAACTCTGCATCTGTGCTCTGTAAGATGTTCTGCATTCCTGCTCTTTGTCACTGGCCGTGCAAATGCGACTTTGCACACTGATGGTAATAAGCAGTTGGTGGCTCGCCTGTCACTTTGGGGATTCCACACCTTGGGAAGTTCACGTCTCCGGTGGCAGTTCTCATCTGGGCCCTGCACTAGTCTCCACACTGGCCTCATCACCTGAGACTGCCCCTGTCTCCAGCCTTCCACCCGGCTCTCAGTAAGCACGGGGATGACTGCTGCTTCCCTTCTGCTGAACCTCCTTGGTCCCCTTTGTCTAAAGAAAGCCCTGGAAGCTCTAGGAAAGCACTGAGAGGGCACGGAGGTCCTCTGGGGTCCGCAGGTGCTTGTCTTATGCATCGCCATCCCCCCGCCAGGTGAGCGGGAGCGCCTGTAGATCCGGATGGTGTGTGCACGTTGTGATCCGTCTCCTGGGCGCAAGGTCCAGGGCGCTGGGAAAGTGGGGGCGGGGCTGGCGCAGCCCACGTGGAAGGAGGCCGAAGGCCTGGACGGGATGTGGGGAGGAGGCAGGCCTCATGACCTGGCATCTCCCCAGACCCCGGGGCAAAGGGGGAGGAGGAATGCGGCCGTGTGGGAGGCAGTGCGGCGTGCAGGGGCCTGGGAGGAGAACAGGCTCGGGCGTAGCGGGTGTGTGGTTTGGGGTATGTTGCCTCTGGGGCACCAGCGGAAAGATACAGCTACGATGACAACAGCAACGAAGGAGCTAGAACTTCTCAGAGGCGCTGTATTAAGCATGTGCTGTCCTCGTTAATCCACAGATGGCCTCTCTTTAGACCGGCCGCGTGCTCGTGTTACAGGTAGCAAACTTGTGGCCAGTGTTCAGGGTGCTCCTGGGCACAGTGCGAGCACTCCTAGTAGAAGGGACACTGTCTCCTGGCAAGAGAACCGTGGGGGTGACTCATGCACTCCAGGGCTCTGCCCTGGGGACTGGTTGGCGTCTGCCAGGCCACCTGTGGTCTTGTCTGGATCACTGTGATGTGAGGAGACTTGGCGTCCCTGGGCCCAGGTGGTGCCCCGGGTCCCCTGCCCCCTGGGACAGGCACGTTGATCCCCACACGTGCTACTCTGGGTCCCGAGTCCCAGCTTTCTCTTGTGTAGGATCCGGACTCTGCTGTGACAGCACTTGTCACGTAGTGAGATGCTGACATCCTGGCAGGGAAGCTGGCCCGTGGGGAAGTCCTCGGTGAGGGGACCACCGCCCAGCTGCGGAGGCCGTGGGATGCCCCCGGGCCCCTCCCGAGAGCCGGGCGCTGGGACAGGAGAAGCAGGCACACACCCCGTGCACGGCGGAGCGGTGTGCGTGCTCAGGCGGACAGACTGCGGGAGGGGCTGGAAACAGCCTGGTGATGTGCGCGCTCAGCCCCATGGCATGGGGACGTGACTATACAGGGATCTGCTTCCAGTGAGGACGACGGGAGCGCGGCCGGCCCGCACGTTCAGGACGTTTCCGGTCAGCGCTGGGGCGGGCTGCGGAGCGGGAAGCTCACCCTGCGTCGCGGTCGGTTTCCCCGGCTGGTCCGTCTGTCTGCGCTGTACAGAAGCTGCTTCAGGGTTAGAGCGTCCCAGCACGGCCGTGGCTCCCCGAGCCCTGCCCCTGCTCGTGCTCGTCCACCCCGTGCTGTGTGATCCTTCGGGATGCACGGCTTGCCTCCTCATTCCAGAACCTTCCACCCGGGCTCTGGGCTCTCACTTCTGGGGGCGAATGTCCCAGCTGTCCCCTGGGCTGGAGGGAGGAGCCGGTGCTGTGCCGTGGATACTCCTGGGTACCCCCCGGCCCTCCTGGCCACTGTGCACACCTGGGCCCTGCAGAGGGATGCTTGGGGCTGCTACCTGCTCGGGCCGCAGTTTCCTCACCAGCTCCGGGAAATAATAAAACCCGTTCCTGGGATTATGTGGGAGATCGTCGCCGAGGCTCAGAAGTGTCCTTTGCTCCTCCCACGGCTGTGTTTCTCTGCTCCCTGTTTTTCCTCCCTTCTGAGGACTAGCTGTCCACAGTCCTCTTGGCGTGGGTCCCCCGCCTGGCGGGCAGCGGCACAGAGGAGGCGCACTCGTTCCCTAGTGAGGCCGTGACAGCCTCATCATACGGCCCCACTGGTCTCTCTGCCTCTGTCCCTCCCAGCTCCCTGTGTCCAGTCATGTTGACGTCGCCTCTTGTTCGCTCTCTCCCTCTGTCCTGTCTGGCTTTCTGCACGCCCGCACCCCCTGGCGCTCGGCTCCTCGCCGCCCTGCCCTGCTGTCCGGCTAGCCGCCCTTCGTCCCTCCCGTCCCCGACATGGCTGGGGCGGGGTTAGCTGTCCCTTTCCCACATTCCTGCAACATCCTGAGCTTCCCTGTGTCCTAGCGCTCTCCATCCCCACCACAAACCTGACAGCTTGTCAGTGGCTCCCAGAGGAGGAGGACCTGCTCCCAAGCCCCCTTCTGTCCCCGTGTGCTGAGTTTGGGGCCCCCCGCATGTCAGCTGCCCCCTGAATACGGTTGAGCTCACCCCATGGTGGCTCGTCCCGGGTTCTTGCCCCTTAGTGTGGCCCTAGCTGGCATCCCCGCTGGAGCCACAGTGTGACTAGCGTCCTGTCTGGCCCTCACACGTTAGCCGGTGGAGCCCCAGGGAGCACTTGTGTTCCTCGGGAGCCGGCCGAGTCCCACAGCTGCAGCGTGAGCCCTGTGCCTGGCCAGCCTGACAGGAGCTGCCCCTGGCTGGGGCGTCCACACTTGTAGACACAGGCTGCCCCGGGACCAACCACGTCTTCTGCCGGAGCGACGGAGGGCAATGTAGGCTCCGTGACCATCCCGCCCTTGCTGCTGACCTCCCTCCGGGAATCTCGCGGAGCCCCCTCGAGAATTGAGAAGCAGCTAGAACAGGTGTCATCCTCGTCCCACTTCTTCATCTGAGAGCACACGGAAGCCCGAGCGTGGCGGCCAGTCCGAACCTGAGCTCCTGTGCCGGGCGGCCTCTTGCAGCCTTCCCCGAGCGCAGCATGACTTTAGGGAAAAGCAGAGCCCCCCAGCTCTCAGCCACAAAAGGCTGAGAATCGCCAACATGGCTTTGTTTCTGTTACGATTCACAAAGCCGGAGGGAGTCTGCACTGATGAGGCACCAGCTGTGTGCCGTGGCCCGGGCCCTGCCCTTGATGCCCTCCAGCAGTGCATGCAGTCCCCCATGGGACAGCCTTCCGTCCTGGCCAGGCCGGGGTGGAGCTCAGGGTCCGGCCCAAAGGCGCAGCTGAGCAGCTGCAGACCCAGGCAGAAGCCAGCTGTCTCAGACTCGAGAAGACTAGCACAAAACCAGCAAGGAATCTGATTGATACTTTAATCTTAGAACAGCTTTCCCCAGACTAGCCTGTGGACAGTGTCGGAGGAAGACCCAAAGCCTGTCCTTAGAGGCGATCTGATCAGGGGATGATTTCTGATGCTTCGGAGAGGACAGGCCCGCACACGCTGCTGCCCATGGGGCTCCCCAGCGGCCTCACGGAAAGCAGTGGGGAGCACAGACCTGAGAGTCAGGCTGGAGCCTTTGAGCGGTGCTTCTGTCTAGCTGAGGTTTCCCGCTCCCGGTCTGGGTGGGGGTGCTGGAAGGCATGGAGGAGACCGGTGGGCGGGGACGGCTGAGCCCGCGTGGGGCGAGGGTCCGGCGGGAGCCTCAGGCTTTCACGGTGGTCTCGGTGAAATGTGGTTTGTGAATTTGGGGCAATGGGTGAGCAGCATAAATGCCTAGTGCTTCGCGGGCATTTCGTCCTTCACCAAAAGGCTTCATAAATGCTCTCCCATTTGGTCTTTCTCATGATAACTCCCTTAACGCTGTAATCTTTGCAAACAGCTTTATGGAGATAGGATTCCTATAGCATGAAATTCACCCATCGAAAGTGTCCACCCGGGTGGGTTTCTCGCACCGGCACATCCCCCTTAGGGCCTCTTTCTTGCCCCAAAAGGAATAGTTACACATTTTTAGTACCAGTTCCATGCAGGGGGTTCAGATTAATTCTCCACAGTCCTGACTAACATATCAGGGAGGGTATCCATTTTACAGATGCACAAACTGAGGCCTGGAGACACTCGGGTAACTCGCCTCTAGCCACAGGGCTCCCAGGTGACAGGGGATGGGTTAGGACCAGCTGCTCCTTTGTCCACACTGTTCCCCGTCCCACAGGGCCCTCACGGTGAGGGGACCCATCCTGGATCCCACGCTCCGTCAGGACTGACGTCGGAGCGCGAACTCCCAGCTGCTGAGCCAGACTCCTGCCCCTTCACGGGGTGCTGCTGAGGTCACGGGGAGGGAGGCCGGGGCCTGGCTTCTTCCTGCCTTTCCCGGGCTCGGGGCCACGTGGATGCAGCCCGGCCAGCCGGCCCCATTAGACAGGGAAAGCTGCCCGGTGGGAGGCTGGGCAGTGGGAACCCAACTAAAAGTGAAGCAGGCCCTCACGCCGCTTCCTGCGGTCCAGAGAGGGAGGGGCCGGCAGCCGAGGACACGAAGAGGGAATCTCATTTGCCTGAGCCCTGCTGTGTGCCAGGAAGGTCCTCACGGGTCCGAAAACTAACGCCGATGTACAGAAATGCAGGGAAGGGGCTTGTGCCTCCGTGGCAGTGCTGGCCTCGGGGGAAGGAGCTGCTCGGTCCATGCGAGCCGGCAGGCCAGGCTTCTCCGCAGCGGGGACGCACCCCTTCAGCTCCCACAGAGGAAATCTGGGCAGCGTTTATAAAGGCGGTGTCTGCACACATGGGGGCATTTCTGAGGCCCAGCCCCTGACCAGCGTCACGGAGCCTGCGGGCATGGAGACCCAGCAGCTGGACCCGCCGCTGTCCTGGAGCCCCGGGCGTGACACAAGTGCCTCGGAGGAAAGCGGGCTGGGCCAGCAGGGAGACCTCGCAGGGAGGCCGTGTCCCACCGAGTCTTCCGGTGTGGGTGGACTGGGCGGGGGGCGGGAGGGGGGCAAAGGCAGCGCTGTAAGGCGATGGGTGCCCTGAGTACAAGTCCTCCGTGGGGGCAGGAGCACGGGCTTGGAATGAGCCTTCTTTGGGCTTCTGGTGGGCGCCGTGCCTCCTGGGGGCTCAGTTTGTCCTTCTGTAAAGTGGGTGTGTTGAGTTGAGAAAGAGCACGTGTCCAGATTTCATGGGTGCCGCGTGGGGGTGGCATGACCCCACCCTCTGGTGGAAGCAGCTGGACGTTGATGAAGGGACCAGGGTGTTCAGATCAGACCCTCACTCTTCTGAGAATCTGTCCCGGCAGTGGGAGGCTACTGTCACCTGACAGCCCCCCGAATCCCCATCTGCCTCCGTGAACTCATGGCGTCCAGACCTAGGAGTTGGGGGGGTTCCAGACACCTGCTATTTACCATGAGGAACTTGAGTTTCAGATAAAACAAACTCCTCAGTGGTCTTTACCCCTGGAAGAGCCCAGGCCTCTGCCTGACGTGGGCAGGGCCACGATTCTCCACCAGGGAGACTGGGAGCAGACTGGGTGAGGGGTGGGCAGTAGGCCTCAGACCATGGTCTCCCCAGTCCCAGGTTTGGTAACAAGCTGAGTGGACCCCCCAGTCCGGCCCTTGAGCCCTGTGGCCACTCAGACCACAGTGGTGGCCGGTGGGTCAGGCCCCTATTGGCACGTGGACACTGTTCATTTCTGATTGCCCGTCAGGTGTGTCCCCAGCGTCCTGGAGGGTGGGAATGCGTCTCTGGTTGCCTCCTGTCCCCGCCTGCTTCCGACTCTAGGCTCTCCATGCCTGGTGCTGGTGAGGAGATCCCCTCCTCCCGTTTGCCATCTCTGTGGCCTCAGGCAAGTTATTTGGTTTTGTTACATACAGATTTAGTCCCTTTCGGGGCTGCTGCGAACACGGAGCTGATGGCCCCCAGGCGGCCTGTGCTTGGCGCGCTCCCTGGTGATGCCCTGATTGGATTGTGCTGGGCTTTGATTTTTAGAATCCGCAGTGTCTTTTCTCTTCACTTAAAAATAATAAAGAAAGCGGGTGCCCGGGTGGCTTGGTCTGTTGAGTATCTGACTCTCGGTTTTGGCTCAGGTGGTAATCTTAGGGTCGTGGGATAGAGCCCCAGGCCAGGCCTGTGCTCGGTGAGGAATCTGCTGGAGATCATCTCCCTCTCCTCTCTCCCTCTGCCCCGCCCCCGTCTCTAAAATAAATAAATATATCTTTAAAAAATAATACTAATGATAAGGAAGGGTTTTTCTTTATTGTAATTGATCTTTGTGGCTTAAGGGGAAAATGATCTTCTTTGGGCTTGATCCAGGTGTCAGGGCTCCTGCCATTTCTGCTTTGAGCCCCTCTTCCATCAGGATGGGTGTCTCCTCAGGGTTGACTGTCCTTTCGCTTGGGTTGTACTTCGTTAAAGACCCAAGAGGCCGGTCTCGTCAAGCAGACGCCCATGAGATACAGCACCTGAATTCAGAATCCTGGTGCTGTAACGGTCAGTTATCTCCTAGTGAAAGTTCAGTTTAATTGTATGTGGCTAGCACTCCTAAACTCGAGTCTCTGATTTGTGTTTAAATGTCATCGTCATGACTTCCCTGGCGAGGTTATCTGCTGCTCAGAGACTGAATCACACGATATTTTAAGAACCACCACTTTTGTGTAGACTTCAGAAGCCACAGCGCCTTTCTCCAGTGCAAACTCTCGACGATGACGGTCACATTCGGCCGTAGAATTAAACGTGGGAAATTGGCATTTAGTCGTGGTATTAATTTTCTTGAACTCTGGCCCATCGAGGATGATCGGAAAGGAACCGCGGTGGGGACCGTCTGGCAGGGCTGCGCACCAGGATGCCTCCTGGAGACTCACTCGTGCGTTTGAATCGAGAGCCTCTGCGGGTCCACGAGCGGCCCGAGGTGATTTCTGTGTCTGTGAGCACCCTGGACGTGGGGCTAACCCCCATGACAACAGACACTGCTTATACTGGGCTGCTGGTGTCGCGGCACTGGGCTGACCATTTTGTGTCTGCTGTTTTATTTGATCCACACACAACCTTCACAAGAGGGGTTTAGCCCGTCTGAGGTGAGGAGCTTGGGCTGCCGGGTTCTGCATGCCAGGAGGGACCCGGTGACGGGTACCACTGTTCCGGGAGGAGCTGTGCTGGGAGGGTCTGTGCGGCTGGGCCAGCCTTGTGCGGGGCTGAAGTTTGGGTGCCGTTGCAGGAGATCTGAAGGAGGCCGTCCCGGCACATGCGTGTGCGGCCTGGGTTTCTCCCCCGATCTGGGATTCAAGCCTGGTCCCTGCGACTAATCCAGATGACCCCTGGCAAAGTGGCAGCACACTTACACACATGCTCAGACTTCTCAGGGGGACCACTGAGCCAGCGGGTGTTCCCCTACTTTAGAGAACCAGGTTGGCTTTAAAAAAGGCCAGGGGTGTGGGGGAGACACAAAGACGACCAAGAACGCCCTCAAGGGGAGCTGGCGGCCTAGCCCTAGGAGCTCGCCCCTGCGCCAGCCAGTGGCTGTGACGAGAGCCAGGTTCTTCGACCCTCTGCCCATCTACTGCGGACCCGTTGCCTCCTGGGGTCCCTTGTAGATGTCCTCCCGCTCTGAGACCATGGTGGACGGGGAGACCAGAGACCAGATTCTTGGCCCAGGTCAGCCACTAACCACCGATCATTCACTCTGCCCACCAGCTTGCCTTCACTCAATGGCAAATACAGGTCGTGCCGTTCTGGACAGCGCAGACGGATCTAGGGGGGATCGTGCTAAATGAAGCAAGCCAGACAGAGAGGGACGAACACCACATGATCCCACCTTACACGCCTTACACCTACACACACACAGAAACGAACAAACGAGGAAACAAACACTCACAGGCACGGAGGACAAACCGGTGGGGGACGGCGGTGGCGGGGGACGGCAGTGGCGGTGGGGGACGGCGGCCGTGGGGGACGGCGGCCGTGGGGGACGGCGGCGGTGGGGGACGGGGATGACGGGGTGCCGACCTCCAGCTCCAGGAGAGTAAGTCACGGGGACGAGCAGCAGAGCGCAGAGAACACGGTAACACTGTAGGTCCCTCACTGTGGTGAGCGCTCAGGGTGCGTGTGGAAGGGTTGAGTCCCTGTGTTGAACCCCTGAAACTCGTGCCAGTTACACTTCGATTCAAAATAAAAAAGTAAAAACAAGTAGAAACAAACAAGAACGGCAGAGGCGTCCTGAACACAAGGTCTCGTGTGAAGGGTGATTTCCGTGCCGGCCCCAGTCCCCGGTGAGGGCCGTCACCGCCGCGCGCTGAGCTCCTGCGGCCGCGTGGAGGGCACGTGTGCTCCCCGGGGGTCCTCGTCCCGCCTGCTCTCTCCTCCCTTTATCATTTCTGAACGTTGTGTTTTCCGATTTTTCTGTGATTTGCCCATGGATCAGCCTTGGTTTTGAATTACTCTTGGGACACCTGTGGGGGGTTGCCCAGATACCCTCCGACGTGTGTGGCCTCGCCCCATGTACCAGAGGTGACATGGGCGTGAGCCTGAGCGAGGAGGGCCGTGCCGGGAAGCTGTCCTCCACGTGCGTGTGGCCAGTCCCGCGGCTCCCGTGCCTCCTTACGGCTTGGTGTTCCCTTGTCGTTCGGAAGAAGGCTTGCCGACTAAGAATATGGACGTGACGTCGTCTGGGGTGTGAAGCCCACCCCTGCCCACGGGCGGGTGGTGGCCCGTGTGCCCGGATGAGAACTCGTGAGCCTGCGGCTGCCCTTTGCAAAATTGCAGACCGCACTCCAGGCCGTGCGCCCGTGGGGGCGGAGCGGGGTGTGCCTCACGTTGGTGCCCCCATGCACACCCCCACAGTTGTTCCCATCCCCAGTGCGCTGCTGTCCCCAGTCCGGTGGCTTCCTGACAAAAGCAAACCCCTCAAGCCGCGATGGCTAAAGCCCATTGCGTGGCTGGACTCAGACCGGGGCAGCTCCGAGGCACCAGGGCGAAGGGTCCCGCTGCTGCTTCATGGAACACAGAGGCTTTCAGCAGGCAGAGAGCTCACGCGTCCAGACTCAGCTCCAGGAAAACAGGTTACCGGCCACACGTTGCCCTGGAAGGGAGGATGGAGGAGGATGGAGGAGGGCCTAGGGGCTGTGCTCCGAGACCACGTGGAGAGGTCAAGGCCAGCAGTGCTTATGGTGGTTTGGGGAAGCAGTCCCTGGCTTCGGACAGGCGTTCTGGCTCTGGGATTTTGAGCTGGGTGACCCTAGTGAGTTAGCTTCTTGGTCCCCCAGCGTTCTCGTCTGTGGGAAAGGAGGGATACCGCCCTCGGGACGCTCGCCGGCCTTGCCTGTCGCAGGCGGTGGGGGTGGGGGCTCTTGTAGATTCAGGGAGTGCTGGTGTGTAGGTGAGGCAGCAGGCTTCGCCGTCCCTGGCACTGTGTCCCGTGCCAGCTCTGCACACAGCACGACCAAAAGTCGACTCCCCGTTCCGTGCTCTGCACGCCAGCTGGAGGAAGCTGAAAGTGGAGCAGTAGGGCCGAGTCTGGGCGGCGGCCTCGATGCGGGCGGCCGGCTCCTGGCGTGGGGCAGCGGCTGATGAGGAAGGAGATCACGTTCCTCCTCCGGCTGCGATCACTCGGGCGAATGTCCGTGCACGGCGCTTAGCCCGGGGCTCGGCGCGGGGCAGGTGTCTGTGAATTTCCACCTCCTTCCGCCGTCCTTGTTATGGCACAGCCAGCTTATGCTCTCATCCAGGGTGGAGGGAGGTGATGCGGTTTGGTGCTTCCTTCTCCAGAAATTGTTCAAAAAGTCGTCCAGAGAAGCACCCACATGTAACCACACTGGCACAGCGTTGGGCGTATGTCCCGCCCCGGAGGATGTGGGGTGCTGTCTGGGCGCTGCCCCTCTGTGTTCAGCAGCGAGAGCCTGGGATCCAGAATGTTGCCAGACACATTTCAAGGTGAAAGTTATTAGTTGCTTTTGGGTTCCCCGGGGGTGAACGGAAATTGGCCTTTTTTAGTGAAAGCTAGGAAATATCCTGACCTTTTGCTTGAAGAGAATACTCATTTGCCTCGGTCCGCTTTCGAGGTGGGGGCCTGGGGAGAGCCATTGCTGAGCGGGAAATTAGGGGTGCTCTTGCCGCACGGGTAGACACCTCATGGGGGAAGAAAAGTACGTACGAAAGAGCTAATAAGCTTCTGGAAAAGTGTTCGGTCTCTGGAGCGATTCAGACCTGCCCATTCCAGCATCAGCGAGGCAACGTTTCGCTTCTTCCTAGTGAAGACCGAAACTCCGTCCCGGCCAGGATTGCAGGGGCGCGGTGTGGGGGGCACCATCTCACTGCCCGTGTGCCTCAGGGGGAGCCTGTCTGAGAACGAGCTCAGTGCTCTCAGCCTTGACCTTTTCTGCCCTCTGGATCCAGTCTCTGCTTCGAGTCGGGCTCCACACGCAGCATAAATGCAGGCCAGAAATTGAAGCGCCAAGTGTTTAGGATTTTTTCAACAGCAATTTTTTAAAAATTGGGAGATCTCTGAGTCTGAAAGCAGGGTGGTCGTTGGGTGAGCGATGGTACGGCTGCATGAGGGGATGTCCTGCAGACGGGTTTGTGGTGATTTGGAAGTGTTCGTAGTACACTGAAAGTGAAATGGTGCAGAGGGCACCCCGGGGCTCAGCCAGTGACGCAGCCGACTGTTGACTTCTGGCTCAAGTCGTGATCTCCGTCCTAGGATCAGGCTCCTAATCAGGCTCCCTGCTCAGCGGAGCGTTGCTGATCTCCCTCCCCCTCTGCCCCTGCCCTGCGCTCTCTCTGTCTCTCTGTCTCTCTCTCAAATAAATCTGGAAAAAAGCAGGTGTAACGTAGTCTATGTATATATTTATGTGCGAGCATGTGAGTAAGACAAGATGTGTAATAACTTGTACACATAGAGTCATTCGAACTGCACTGATGTACAAATACATAGGAGAAAGACTAGCATGAAGGTATTACAGTTAGGGAATAGGCTTGAGTCCTTTTTTCTTTTTTATGCTCTTTGCTATTTTCCTACCTTTTTCGGTAAGCCTATCTACTTCGACCGTCAGAAAGGAGTCCGTGTAGCTTTCAGACGGAGTTCTGGCTCCGAAAGCCCCCACGTTCTCTGCTGACACACGAGTCTCTCGTTCTCTGGGGCAGCTGAGCTCCAGACACCTCCTGGCTGAAGGCTGTGTGTTTACGGCAGCTCGGTAGCTTCTTCCAAGCTGCCGGGTGGGGAGTGGAGGCGGGCGGCAGAGCGCCCGGGCCGGAGCGGAACAAGGGCAAGGTACAAGGTCAGGCAGCTGCGAGGGGGAGAGGTGAGCATTGGCCCGGCGTGGCAGGAAGGCTTGGTTTTCGCCCTGTTTGTTTGGGAGTAGTTGGCCGCAGCGCGCAGGCGTTACCCAGGCCTGGAGACCATGGCGTGGCCTTGCAGACCTCTGCCCTTGGGGACCTAAATTCCAGTAGACCCCATAGACCCTGAAGCCCACAAGTGAGTGTTTTTACAGCTCCTGATAAATGCCACGGCAGAGATTAATGGTGTCATGGAGGTGGGGCGAGGGGGTGCCCCGAACACCTTCCTCAAGCTCCAGCCTTGAGAACGGGGCTTCAGGAGGAGAAGGTCCCAGCCTGGGGAGCAGTGAGCACCAAGGCTGAGGCAGGAAGAGCCTGGTGTGTTCGAGAAACTGCCAGAAGGTAGAGAGGGCTGGACACACCAGCAAGTGGGGAGGCTTTGGAGAGGACATGGTAGTGGAATAGAAACCTGGCGGGGAGGGTGTCACAACAGAGGGTCCCGGGTGCGGGGGCGGATGGGGGCGGGCAGGGCACGGCTGGTGGGGTGCGACTGAGAGACGGGGCTGCTGCTGAGGCGGCTCTTGGGGTCCCCAGCATTAAATGATGCCCGTCCCCTCCAAGTGCCCACACCACATCCTGCCTGCCTCACCCTGGTCCAGAAATGATGTTTTCTCCAGGGGAGTGTGAGTCTCCTCTGAGGTTAGGGTCTCTGGCCGTGTCTCCAGGTCTAGGCTGTGCATTGAATCACCTCCGGGGCCGGTGCTGCTCTGGGAGTTGCCAGTCCCTTTCCTTGGAACGAACCCATTCTGAGCTACTGAAAACGATGAGTCCTAGGGTCTCCGGCAGGCCTGTGCTGACGCTCCAACAGCCGGCAGCCGACCCTGCCTGCTCACTCACTCTCTGCTGTCCCCCCTTCTCTTAGAATGGCCATTCAAGTGGACAAGTTCAACTTTGAGAGTTTCCCAGAATCCCCTGGTGAGAAGGGACAGCTTGCAAATCCGAAGCCACTGGAGGAAGAGAGGCAGGAAGCCCGTGGCCTGGAGATCGACAGCAAGCTGGACGTCCACTGGAGAATCATATCCTTTTCATGGCGGCCACCTTGGCGCGTGGTGCCCCCTGCTTGGGGCTTGTGCTCCCCAAGAATGACCCCAGGGGGCTTCACCACCGGGTGCTCAGCACGCAGAGCTCAGAAAGGGCGTGCCAAGGAGACGCGGACCATGGGTGTCCTTCCTTAGCCCCTTTCCTGTCCCAGGCCCCCACCGAGAAGGTGTGGATTCAGGGCGAGGGAGGGCCGCCTCCCTGAAATGTCGTGGGTCACGTGTTTCTTGCCAGCATCGATTGTGTTAGCGACACGTTCTCACGCCGGCCTCCCCGCCATCCCAATGCTGGGCCTGGGAAGCGTCACAGAGTGACAACTCGACACAGGACGGACGCAGTTGTCTGGGCGGCTGGGGGGCGTGGCACAGGTCCCGAGGCACGAGAGCAGCCCCACGTGACCTGCCATCACGCCGGAGTCCCGGGTGCACTCGCGTTTGTGCTCGGCCGTCCCGCAGAACATCTGCTTTGGGGCAGTGTTCCTTGAGGCACCCGAGAGGCCGAGGGGGAGGGAGGAGGCCCCCACGAGGCTTCCTGGCCTCGCTGGGTGTGGCTATGCAGGCTGGGGGTTCACTGCACCTCAGGGGCCGGGCCGAGCATCGTGTCGAGTCTGTGAGGTTCAGGGGAGGAAGCGGCGGGCACAGGGCAGTCAGGAAGGCTTCACAGAAGGGGTGACATTAGAGGGGCTTCTGCAGGGTGGGCGAAGTCCTAGAGGTGTGGGGTGTTAGAGGATGGTTTGCACAAACATCCCCCGGGAAGAGGCCACTCCGATGTGCCTGTCTCAGTCTCCTTGTTCGTGCCTGGATCCTGTGCTCTGTAGTGTCAGGTCATCCTAGACCATCTCCCGGGATTCTGGAAAGGTCCTCAGTCTGCGGCTGGTGGTTTCCAGGAGTTGAGGCACGTTCCTTTGTGTACACTTCAGAAAATCTGGGGCTGGTGGACCTGCGTCCCCAAGTTGCTGGGACAAAATAAGCACTTCCCATGTCACATCGGAGGACTGGGGAACCAGACATTGAAAACCGAGTGCCTGGGGCCTCCATTACCACAGCGGCCCATCACGGAGTTCAGGTGTTTGCCTTCGTCCAATGGGATGTGAAAAGGAGGGGTGACTGGAGCCTCCCTCTCTCACTCCCCCCAACCAGTGCCTGCTGGTGGAATGACAGAGTAACAGAGCCCCAGAGGCAGTGGTGTTTGCCCTGCACACCAGCCCTGCCGGCTCCTATATTCCTCCTGCCTCTGACTGGTGCTCTCGCTCCCCTGGGGAGAGGTAAGCTGAGTCCCTGTGAGCCCAGCTAGGAAGTGGTAGGGCCGACTACCCAGTGGTGTTGAGGGCAAAGCCCTGTTCCCAGCCCTGCTGTCAGGGAAGGTCGGGGGACAGCAGAAGGCCATGGCTCTCCTGTCCTGGTGTCTGTGGTCATGATGCTGAAGCTCAGGGAGCTAGAGAGGTTCTGCAAACTCTGAGATGCTCGCTCCCGGGCCTCAGGGCCTTTGCTTCACGCCGGGAGCTCAGTGCAGAGCCAGGAGGCCTGGCTGTGGATGAGTCCACCACAGCCCCCTGGAGGCAGAGGCAGTGTGTTTGGCAGGCCCGGCAGGAAGGCATCATCCTTTTGAGTCGTCTCACTGTGGGTCCAGATAGGAGCAGGAAGCCTTGAAATGGGGGGTTTGCGCCCCTGCCTCCCTGGTGCCAGGGCTACGGCGGCACCTGCTAAAGACACGCCCGCCACTCTGTGGTGCCACCACTGGGCGGGCCCAGGTCGTTCACCACAGCGGAGGGCTCTGCCGCCCTGTCTCAGAGGTGACAACTGCCTGCCCAGGTCAGCCTTAGGATGCGGGGTGCGGGCACGTAACGGAAGCCCTGGGCTGGGATGTGCTCCGTCTGATGGGGTGGTGCTGACCCTCAAAATATTTGTGTTCTCTGAAAACAATGACCAAAACAAGCCAGAGATGTTTTGGGGTTTCTCTTCTTTCAGCTCTGCCTCCTTCAGGAGGTCGGCATCCCCGTTTTCTGTGTTGGCTTAGTAACTTATACAGCAACTATGTACGTGTGCAGACACGTCTGTCTCCTGGATGTGGCGATTGGAAGTTTGGGGAGACTGTCCCTGTAGGCGGATCCGATTAGAGAGGAAGAGTATTAAGGATCTCTCTCTCATCTGGCAGTGACATCTGGCGTGGGCGCATCGCAGACTTGCTATTGCAAACCTGGATCCAAGCAGATGGAAAGACCAAAGACCGAATTGGCTAATAATTCTACTATGCATTTTAGTAATATTTTCTCAATATTTAGACTTTATACAAAAATTTGAGCCTAATTTGACACTCATCTACAGTAATAAAAATAGTCGTATGTAGTGTGAGAGGCTGCCTAGACCCGTTGGTGGGAATCGTGGCTCTTGCGGCAGATGCGGACACGCCTGTCTCCGCTGTGTCTGCCGTGACCGGACAAGCAGCCAGGGGAGGCCAGGAACTCCAGCCCCACTGTTCACCCGTTGAGGATCTGGACGTTCATTTACGCTCGTGTGCTGGGTCCTGGCGATGCCCCCAGTCCGAGGGAGGAGCAGACACAGAAATGGGGACTTACAGTGCACCCCGGAAGGGCTGAGGCAGGAGCCTTCCCGAGTGAGGGCTGGCGCGTTCCGGAGGCTGAGAGCAGCAGCGACCTATGTCATTCCCCGTGACTGGTAACAGAGCACGCAGACCAGAGGGCAGTGGGATCCAGGGGCCTCCCTTCCCCCACCCCGCCTTCCTTCCTCTCATCTCCCTCTTTCCCTCCCTGCCTCAAAAATCAGTATGAAACTCTCTCTCCTGTGTAACTCCTCCTTATCGCCAGTCTGAGCCTGGTCATTTTTAAAGGGACTTCTCCTCTTTGGCAAGAGGAACCGGCTGGTACGTAGCGTCTGTGCGGTCTCCTGGGGGTGGGGGTCTGGGCCTGCACAGGCGCCATCAGGCCCACGAGCCAGGCTCATGTGACCAACACTGATGCTGTCTGGGTGAACACACGCTTGCTTCCCGCTGCTCAGCGCGGTCTCCTTCCTGCCGCCTTCCCTGCCGGCTTCCATGGTTGGGTAGTCTTTGCTGAGCTTGGGAAGCCTTGATAGAGCCGACTTTGTGGTCAGCAGGTAATAGCCATCCACGTGTAAAGGCAGGAAGCACCCATGTTCGGCTTTAGGATGGGACCAAGGATGCTGCACGGTTGGGGCCTGAGCCCGGGACCGAAGGCCCAGCTCTGCTGCTTCCGGCCTCCCCGTGGGGAGGCTGTGGCCCGAGGGACACGTGTCCCCATCTATTCAGTCAAGGTGAGATTACCCGCTCAGGTTTGCTGTAGGGTTAGGTCTCACCATCTCTTCTCTTTTGATCTCAACCAGCATAATCGCGTTTTTCTGACCCCAAACTGGCAAAACTGACAGTGCTCTGGTTTGAGAACTAAGTGCGTTTTGGAAGTGAACGGACTCACTGGAGGTAACAGCCAGGATCCCAAAACTCGCGTCCTTTTCCTACTGCCTGCTTGAAGTGAGGTCCCGCAGCTCTTGTGTAAGCCCAGCACCCAACCCCGGAGGGTGTCTGCAAGGGGCACCCCCTTTCCCGCCAGCAGAACCAGAGCTGCTCCCGTGACCTGGCCTTGGATGGGCTTGTCCCGCACAGGAGGCAGTGGGCCAGGCCTCAGCCATGCCCCCACTCCCACCTCTGATCAGACCTGTCGCCGGGGTTTGGGACTGTAGTTCTGAGAAAACCTCAGCGTAGCTGGTTCTGGGGTGGTTGGAGATTGGCCAGATCTGTTTCCACTTTCCATTCATAATTCGGGAGAGGTGGGCCCACCAGGGTCTGACCAAGTCTTCACATGCTTGACGGCCGAGCTCACGCGTCCTGTTTCCCGGGGCTCGCTCTGTTGTTGGCCTGTACCGCTCTCATCTCGCCCGGCCGGAGCCGCCACTCCCCTCGGACTCCTACAACACTCAGTGCCTAGCTCTGTTTGTTACCGTCTTTACCGAGTACAGAAAGTTTCATTTTGTTCCCAGGTTTGCTGTGCCGTTCCTGGGTCTGTGCGGTTTCCTGTTCCTTTAGCAGCTACTTCCTGCTCACCGGCGCTGTGCTGGGCTTGTGCTGGGCACCGGGGACTTCTGCAATGGGCAGAATGGGATATGGGCCCTGCCCTGCTGGTGTGTGCTCCTTTCCTGGCCTCTGTGCTGCGTGTAGTCGCCAGCATGTAGGTATTAAAATCATTTGGTAAAATAAAGTTTAAAAAAGAGTAAAGCCGTTTGGTGAATGCATGGCTTGCGTCTCTTTGATGGTGCAGACGGAAAGGTTCCCGGTTCAGCTGCACTATGCCGAGGGCTGTGGTGGACATGTGAAGGGAGTTTGAATGAGCAAGATTAGTCTTATTGGAAGCCGGGCTCTGCTTCCAGAGGGCAGCCGTGCACAGACGATCTGTGCTGGAAACAAACGGAGGATGAGCACGGAGCAAGCTCAGTGTCATGTCCCGCTCTCGTTTTCCTTGTTTCTGTTGCAAATCTCCCTCCGAGAGCATCTCAGGGGTTGGCAGGATACTTGCTGACATATCAGAATCCATCCCCGTGTAGGTTTCATGGCAAGAGCTGGGCGCACAGTTCAGCTGATCCCCATAAAAGCCCGCGACCCGGACCATCTGGACAGTGTTTCTGCCAGGTGGTCTGATAAGCATGTCTCCTGGGTTCTGTCTGGGGACCCTTTGGAACCATTTGGCTGCTTCGGGGGCCAGGTAGAGACTCCAGGAGCCCAGCCATAGCCTGGGTTTTAGATGCCAGAGCACTGCCGGCCCAGAGCGGGAACTGGAATATCTTTGTAGCACGCAGAGGTCACTTACATGCAGGTAGCCGGCACGTGGAGGGACACGGAGCAGGACAGCTGCTCCGAGCACGGGGCCATGCGTCTGGACCAGGCTGTGCATTACCGAGCAGTGTCTGGCCTTGCCAACACCAGTCGACCTTGTGAACCTGGGAGGCTTCACGGGCTCTGACATTTGTGTCGGGTTTTGCTGGAGTTTCTCAAGCATATGCCTGCAAGACCGTCAGCCCAGTGTCCTCAGTTTGGTTGGTCCTGACAGGACAGTCGGCCTGGGACACGGCCACGCCTGGCTTCTCAGTTTTCCAGACCACATTCTTCGCAGTAAGGAGAATGTGCCTCCAGCCGACCCCGCCTTCCTTTTAAGGCAGGGCCGGAGATTAAAGTGTGGGCAGGGGCCTGCCCCAGGTCACCCTTGACCTTTCCTAGCTGGCTTGTCATTTATTTTCTGAGATGCCTAATGGAGCCGTGGCTTCCCATCCCCTGAGAAAACAAACCAATGAATTTCTTGCAACAAGATCCCTCTAAAACACAGTGCAGTGGGCTTTTCCAGTAGCCATGTCAGGAGAAAGGGTTTAATCTAAATGAATTTCATGCAAACACCTCCTGTCGTCAGTATGGCAGATTTCTGGATCACCTTAAGCAAAATTCAGGGTTCGTTTTGTGTCTGCCTCGAGGGAGTTCAGTTTCTCCAGCTGCTGCCAGTCCCTCGACTCCGAGGCCTCTGAGCTCCCGGTGGAGCAGTGCTCCCGGCCAGAGAGGAGCACAGTGCCTGACCTCTGACCTCTGATCCCGTACCGTTGCCCCGGCTCCTGGGCCCGTGGACCCAGACTTGAGGGCTGTCTCCCCCAAATCCAGACATGGTGGCCAAGCACACCTTAGAATCCCTCTGAGAGGAGTCAGGGTTTGGCACACAGCATCGATTTCAGAGTTGGCTTGGGGAGTCGGGAAGGGCTTCCCGAGCCGGCGGAGATATTAACATGAGTGTGTGGTCTGCGCGTGTGTGCACACGTGAGTGCAGTGCGTGTGCACGCGTGTGTGGTATAGTGTGCGTGTAAACATCACACAGATCGATATACACCGTGTGTCATTAGGTGCGTGTCCCGTTGGAACACCTTCTGGGTCCTTTTGGTGTGACAGTTACCGTGTGCGTGTGTCTAGCAGACTCACGGAGCGACCGCTCACGCCTGTCGGGCACGTGCTAAGGGCTGTACTGTTCTGAGTGACTTATCTGGATGGGCTCACTTAATTTTCACAGAGAGCCCTAGGGAGTGGTTTTAGGCACATTCCACAGATGGGGAAACCGAGACCCCGTGAGATTCTCCCGCTCGGCCCAGGTCACCAGCCAGTGAGGCGCGGAGCTGGGATTCGCGCCCAGCTGCCTGGCTTCAGGTCGGGGCTCTTGGCTCCACGCTGGGCATCCGGTCTCTGCCAAGGCCTCCGTGTAGCCCCGTTTTGCAGAGAAAGCCAAATGAGGTTGCAGCGTCCCTCGGATTCCCTGTTGGTCAGTGCTGCCCCCCGCCCTGGGTTCTCCCCGCGTTGCCGGCCCTACCCTCAGCCCGGCAGGGCGGGCGGGGCTGAACTATTGCACACTGTCCCTGGGGAGCTCACTGGGCCATGTGGCATTTCCCGTCCAGTTGGGTCTCTGACCGCAGGGAGCTGAGCCGAGGTATAGGCCACCCCTGCTGGGGGGAGAACAACTCACATCAGCATCCCCAAAGTTCGTGGTGCAGGTTGGAAAACAGTCATGGGAAAGAGGCTCATTAATCATGTAAAGCAGCCTTTCCATTAGTGTAATTTCTATTTATGGCAATCTGCTAATTTATTTGAGCTGAAGTGGGGCTGGGCTAAGTCCCTGCACCTGTCGTTTCTTCAGGTCTGGCACGTGGGTGCAGACAGTCCATCTTCCTCGGGGGACGCCTGAGGTGCAGGCTGCCCCCTCCGGCTCCCGCACCTGGAAGCCGGCTTGGAAGTGACTGTCGGCTGCTCCCTGGTGATGGGCTTCCAGACTTGCTCTGTAGGCTGCGGGTAAACTAGGAGTTCAGATCGAGGGGCGGGCCCGGGAGGACTCAGTCCCTGGGCTCAGCAGGGTCTGGCTGAGCCCTGGGCAGCCGGATCATCCAGGGAGAGTTGGTTGAGCAATTATTTATTTTTTTTCCCTAAAATAGAAGACGAGTTCATGATAAGCTTCAGTTCCATGAATAAAGACAAGGTCTCAGAAACTGCTCAGTGTTTTCAAATCGCAGTACGGCACCAGATACTTCAGTGCTAACGGTCTAGCTGAAGATGAGCGGGAAGGTGCGTTATTGGCTTTCTGCATTTTCCTTGCATCTAACTGTTTTTCAGAGATCTGGAATTAAGCATCCGTGGTTCTCAAGACATGCAGAAGATTAACTGTGTATCATGAGAATGCTGTAAATCAAAAGGCTGTGTACAAATACTAAGTTTCCTTAACAACGATGAATGACCCGCAATCATATGTAAGGCTCACATAACAGACTGGGCTCCTGAAGAGTAGGAAGGCTCTCATCTAGGCCTTTCATGCCTAGCCCCTACCTCAGTGCACAGAGTGGGTGTTGACAGATACTTGCTGTGAGTCACTGGAACGGGGAGGTGCATGGGGACAGAGGCAGGCCGCAGGGACAGCATAGACACACTACAGGGTGCAGCCGTCACAGCCAGGGAAGAAGGAAGGGGTGACTTCTAGGCTGGTGCTGGGTCAGAGAGGACATCCCCAGTAAGGTGAGGTTGAGGCTCCAGTCAACAGAATGGCTGAGAAGGTTCCAGGTTGGGGAGAACACAGGAGTAAGGGCACCAGGGCAGGACATCACCCACCTGATGTACCAGTAGGTCAGTACCAGTAGTTCAACATGGCTGGTACACATTCTTGGGTGCAGAGTGTGCAAAGGAAGAGGTCAGCAAGCAGAGGAAATCATGGGCACTTGTATGAGGTTCTGGGGAGTTCTTGGGTTTTATCCCAAGAGCTGCGGCCAGCCACTGCAGGATTCTGGGCAGGGAGCTGTGTCCTCAGACTCTGGTGGGGCTCCTCCCCCCTCACTCCCTGGGGGCCTGCTGTCACCATGATGGATTTGTGTCTGGTTGTGGGATTGCGCTGCCTTTTGGGAATTCAGCACGAGAGTCTGCAGAGCTATGCGGGGTAGTGCAGGGCTGTCTCTGCCATCTCTTTCTGTCTCTTGGTGAGGCCCTTACAGGGTGTTGAGTTGAAATGGAGGCTCACTGCCAGGATTGGGGTTCCTTTTGGGCTCTAGGTATTTGACACCCATTTCTGCTCTCAAGGGTTACAGTGGAAAAGCAGAGTAACGGTGCCGCTCTGAGCCTTGTCTGTGGGAAAGGAATATAGCGCAAGGTCTCTCTGAGCGAGGGGGTTACCTGTCGTGTTCGGTTGTGCATCTTCTGTAAGCATGGGTCTCCGGTAGTAGGTGCTCAATAAATGTCCACTCCCTCAAGCTTGTGTGGGCAGTGACTTGTCAACAAATTGTGGCCCTTACGGGTTATAACTTAAAGCTCCTTCTGCATTATTCCTGGAAAAACTCACTCCCTCAGTTGGCTTTTTCTGCCTCCCAGCTCCGTAGATCTAGAGTTAGGGGCTTGGAGGTAGGAAACCTGGTCTTTGCCCCCAGGGTGCTCACCGTGGCTGTGTTGGGGAGTCACTTATGACAATAGATGTTTGCAGCTCAAAACCAGTGCTATGTGGGAATTGGGAGGGAGCCCAGAGCTGAGGGACAGCCTGCCGGGTGTTGGGTTGGTGTCAGTATTGGCCAGACGGGGGCTATGCTTGCCGTGCGGGAAGCATCATCTTCCTGCCTCCCAACTTAACGGGAGAGGACCTCACTTACATATGCCAGGTCCTGCTGGAGCTGAATACCATTATCTTAGCTGTAGGCCACACCAGTGCCCCGTATGGGCTCGAGCCAAAATTGCCAAACACATCTGTGTCCCCACTGCCCTTAGGTCCTACCTCAGAACTTCATGGTCACCTCACACAAGGAAGAATGAGCCTTTTGGTGTCCAAGAGACTTTTGGCCTCAGTGAAGTGCCTTCTGAGGTACCTGTTCTGAGTCTGTTCCTTTAAAGGCATCTTAAAGGTGAGGTCCTGACCCAGTCTGTCTGCTGGGTTAACACTGTGGCATTAAGATGCATCTCCCTGGAAACATGTGGCACGTACGGAGAAAGTCTGGCAGGGAATGAGCAGTGCACTTGGAGTTGAAGAACCGAATGTGAACCTTACACTCCCCCTTCTTGGCTGTGTGACTTTGGAAAGGTTTCTTACCATCCCTAAAGAGGTTTTATTGACCTGACATTGTTATAAGGGCTGTATGAGATGATCTGTAGGTAACTGACACATAACACGTGCTCAGGAAAAACACATGCGCAGCAGACATTTATTGAGCACCTGCTGTGTGCCAGGCACCGTGCTGGTGATCAGGGACATCCCTCTCCTGTGGCTCACCTCCACAAGCAGTCCTCTGAATTCAGCTAAGCAGTTGGGAAGGCATGGCTGCCTGCTCTTTGACCTTGCTGGTTTGGGGAGGGGAGGGCAGAAGAGGTTCACACTGAGCAAGATCCAGTCCCAGACCCTGGGCCTCATGGCTCACCACCTCCAAGGATGTGTGACCCATAGGAGGAGTGCACAAAGGGCAGTGACTTCAGGGAACTCAATTGTGTCTTTGAGGCAGGAGTGGCAAGCATGGAGGGCACCAAACATGGAGTTTGCTATTCCTTGCTGGGGAGGTAGATGCTACCTGTGGAAGGCCCCAGAAGCAGAATGAGAGTTGTGCTAACCTGAGCTGGGAGCTTGTGTTCTCTTTTGGCTCAGGCACATGGGTTATTCATGGTTACCTGTGCATGTGGCCTAGGACACCTGCAAAGCCTGGGTGCACACCAGCAGAGTTTCCACAGTCCTGTTGCAGAGTTACCGGCCCTGCCCTCGTAAGGGAAAGGAGCAGAATCTCAGGATAGTGACTCTCACTGACTACCCGGAGATGTGACTGCTGTGTCCTGGGTGACAGGAAAGGGCTTTAAAGGGAGAGAGCCTTTTCAGCACCACGGACAGTTCCCACCGCTTGCCTGCCGGGCTCCACACCAGGTTTCCTGACAATGAACAGTGTTTAGAGGGAACTGTCAGAAAGTGGGCTGCAGAACATGGGCTCTAGGGTCAGTCTGCTTGAACCTGCCGCTTCATAGCTCTGTCGGCTTTCTTACTCTCACCTTGCGCCTGAGTTAAAAAAAAAACAAACAAACAAACAAACCAAAAGTTTGAACAGAACTAGCAGTCCCTGCCTTATACATGTCAGGGGCTAAAGTCTTAACTTAAAGATGATATGAAATTGAAAAGACACGTATTACACACTTAACAAAGAGCCTCTCTCATAGGAGGCACTTTGGAAATGTTCTAATAGAAGCAGTGGGATTATGCTCCCCTTCACCATTTATCGATCTCTTGCCCGGATGCCAGGATCTGTGTATTTAAGAAACAGTAGCGGCTGCCACCTCAGCCTTCGTTGTGGGATGTTTGCGGTCTTGCCTGTAATAGTGAGCGAGAAAGGCAGCTACATGACTGACTGGTTGGCTGGCTTTGC
Source organism: Enhydra lutris kenyoni (assembly GCF_002288905.1). Lineage (NCBI taxonomy): Eukaryota > Metazoa > Chordata > Mammalia > Carnivora > Mustelidae > Enhydra > Enhydra lutris. The sequence goes on from NW_019154098.1 coordinate 3,684,745, forward strand.
ATTTGTGTGTCTAGGCTCAGACACCAGGCTGTTTTTTGGTGGCTTATGAGGCTGAAAGGGAGGGGTGGTGCCTGCAGGTAATTAGCTTTATTAGCTCAGCTGTATAATTTTATGGCTCACATCCGAAAGCAAATTAATACAGAAATATGCTACTGGAATGGTTTCCAAAGCCCCAGTGCCATTTGGCAACTTTGTAATTACTCACACGCTAACTTGCCGCTCTAACTAATCATAGCAAAGCTCCTCATCCTGGCCACGTTCATTAGGCGCTATTTCTATTTTGCAAGCACCGTGGTGCGATCTGCTTTGAAAGTCTGGCATATTTTTTTTTTTTTTGTAAGAGGCAGTAATATGCCATATTCTGAGGTCTTCATTTTACACCCCTGGAAAGACTCAGGAAAGAAGGAAACATGAAAATGTGCATATTAAGCCCAAATCTGCCAGCCACCTGTGTGCTGAGCTCTTCCTTCTGGGTGGGATGAGGCATGTTGACTTTTCTCAGCCCCGACCTCAGAGCTCCGTCATCATGCCCACACTGTATCAGGTCTGCAACTGCTTCCAGCAGAACTGCACTGTTTATTTTTTCTAAAATTTTTATTTTAAATATGTAAAATATGCACATGGTTCAAATTTATTTTTAAAAAGAGTGTTCCCTTCTTGCCTGTACTCCCCAAATGCCCATTTTTCTTCATCCCTTCCACGTATTTCAGAATTTCTCTCAGAAACTCTAAGTAACAAAGACTTTTTTTGTTTTTACACAAAAGTATGTGCTGTTTCGCATCATGGTTTTTTCACCGAACTGTATGCCTCGGAAAACTTTGCATACTTATAACTAACTTTCTCCCTTTCCAGTCGTGGAGTGTGATCTTGTGCCTGTATTCAAATGGCTTTGCCATTATGGGGGGGTTTCAAGCTTCGGGACTTTTGCTGATCTGGTCCCAGTATCGTTGAGCACGTCATCTTTCCCTTCTGGAGCCATGCTGTGGGGAAGCACTAGCATGCCAGAGTTGGGGGGAGCTGTGGGAGGATCCCCACTCCATCCTCCCAGCTTCGGGTCCTCTGTCTACATGGCACAACTGTTGCCTTCCACCAGGTGAAGGGAGCACGGACAGTGCTTGCCACAGAGCCCGCCCAACAGGAGTGTCCCCGACATTTGTACCCTTCTGTGTCCCCCTCTCCAGGACCCAGTTGTGTGTCTTTTAGTCTGAGACTTGGAATTCACCTGGGAGCATTTCCTGTACTGGGAATTGGTCACCACTCTGCCAGTGAATTTCTGTGTGCCTGTGAGTCATGTGGCCCATCAGATCCTAGATGAAACCCAAACCGAAGAAAGGAAAGCTGCCTCCTTTTGCTGGCACGGCGTATGCAATCCCACTTCCCTCCAGCTCTTTGATGCCAATGAGTCACAGAGAGCTTTGCCAGGACCTGGCTATGAGCTAAGGAAGGGGGCTTGGTACCTTTTTTTTTTTTTTGAAAGAGAAAGTGCCTCTTCACATGGTGGCCACAAAGGGAGAGAAGGGAAACACAACTGCTTGTCTCCACTGCCCAGCCAGTCCCTGGGCTCTAGGCCTTCATCAGACTCCCTAGGGGATGTGTTTTACCAGCAGGGGTTCCCTCTGGGTGTTGCTGGGGCCATGGCAGCAGGGGGATGCTGGCCTGAGTGGGTGGTGGGCTGAGGGCTTGGGACTGACTCAGCACAGGTGGTGGCTCCCAGGAAGGGCACCACTTCTCCCAATCACAGTGTCTGTGCTCTCACTGGGGCTGGCAGTGGCCCATTCCTGGGTCACTCCCCTCAGGAGGGAGAAGATCCCTTCCTTACCCTGCTCCCCATGGATCTTGTTGGCTCAGGGACTGGAAGAGTGGAGTCCCAGCCTGGGACTGACAGGAGACATCCCCTCTCAGAGACTCAGCCCAAGTGAGAGGCTTCTGAGTCCTCCTGGAGTGGATGCCGCCTGTGTTCCCCCGCGGTGGTGGGTTGTGCTGTTGCAGCCGATTGAGCAACAAGGATGAAAGCCGACCAGCCTCGTGGTGGCCGTCCTCCTGGAGTGGATGCCGCCTGTGTTCCCCCGCGGTGGTGGGTTGTGCTGTTGCAAAGCCGACCAGCCTCGTGGTGGCCGTGGCAGGCTTGCAATGCTGAGCGATGGCCACAGAGGAGTCCACAGAACTGGACCAGTGTTGCCTGGGAGTGTGTTTGCAACCAGGTGGGCTCATGTTGGCCAAGACCCCCAGCCACACCCCCTGGTAGTACCCAGTGCTGCTGGACGATGGGTCAGGCCTCGTGGCCATTGGTCACTCGCAGCAGGCAACCCACCAACCTTTCTGAGACTGTCCTCACGCGTTGGACAGTAATAGCCACACGTGCCTGGCCCTGTGCTGAGGGCTCCAGAAGCTGTCCCTTGGTGATGCTGGCCTCATCCCATCAGAGGGTCCTACTCTCCTCGCTTTAGCAGCGAGTGTGCTGGGCCACCCGTACCAGTGGAGGTCCGTCTCTGACGAACAGCACCCATTTCCACACGCCCGCCGTCATGCAAATACACACACAGGCTTGCATTCGTGAAGTGATTTCAGCACTCAGCAAGCCGCCCCTGGGTCCCGGGCATCATGCCGGACGCTGGCGCTTGAAAGATGAGGAAAGGTGCTCCGGAGGCAGCCAGGGAGGTGGACATCGAGGCACCGATGGCTGTAATCCTTGGAGCAGAGCCACGAAGAGCCCTCTTGAGATGTTGTGTGTGCATGTGTGTGTGGGGTATTCCATGTAGGGGCATGGGCACGTGGTCCAAAAGCCAGGGTAGGAGTCTGCTGCGCAGAAGGGGAAGGAGGTTCGGGTGCAGTGAGGTGCCTGTCCCTCCTGGGGTGGGTCTCTGCGCACATATGTGTGTGGGACACTGCGCTCCCCTCTCCCTCCAGGAAAGCCGTGCGCTCTTCCCTGAGGAGTTTCTCTTCCTGTCCTGCTCCTCACCTTGAGAAGCCACTTAATATGGAGTGTCGTATGTTAAAATTAGGATATTCAGATCTGTGGGAGGAAAGGAAGAAAAACAATCATTCAGTCATTATCCATGGAAATTAAACACTGTACAGTGTTGTGTTCATAAAAGACAGAGACCTTCCCAGCCAATAAATTCTTAATACGAAGCAATTCCTCTTGAGAAAATTAAATTTCTGGGAACCGAGGGTAGGTTGCCGTTTACTCGGGAGAGTGGCTGTTTGCACAGGTAATGTTACCTGGGTGCTGGGGTTGAGAAAGCCCATTCTCTTCAGCTGCTGTGAACACAGGTGGCCCGGCTGGCGGGCTGAGCCCCTGTTCCTCCCAGGGAGCCAGGTAGCCAATCACAGGTAGCTGCGGGTGTCTCTGAACCCCACTGTGGGCCCTAATGTCCGGTTCTGGGGAGAATCACCTTCTAGGAGCTCAGAGTCGTATCGAAGACAAGATCTCCCCATTGTCTTAAAGTAGAGCCAATAGGCGCAGGCGACTTCGGGCCCCCCCCCCACCCACCCAGGCACCCGGCTCAACCTGTGAGTCCGATGAGGGCCGAGTGGGCAGGAGCAGGCAGGAAGATGTGGGCAGAGACTTGACCAGAATTAGTCTCCGCGTGAGGCCCGGGCCTGCCTTTGCACGCCTCCTCCCTCCCCGTGTCAGCCCGTCACGGGCTGTGTCAGCCCCCGGCTCCCAGCAGTGGGGGCGGGTCCCGAGGCCTGGGTGCCTGCCCGGTCCTGCCCGTGACGTGGGGCGTGCCTGTAGGGGGTGACTGTCCCTGTCCCGACCTGGGTTGGACAGGGCCGTGCAAGTACCCCTGGAGTCCAGCACATCCCGGATGCCGGTTACTACTGTGCAGGTTCCGCATGAGGAACACCAGATTCGGTTTGTCAAGGTGATGGAGCTGAGGGGCGCCGTCTCCCCAAGGGGCCGTGGCTGCCATTGGGAGGACGGAAACTGGCAGGTCCCTCCCCCGCCGGTTACTACGCCCTACCCCCCGTGCCGAGGAGTGGGCACCCCTCACCGAGCTGTGGTGACGCACCCGGGTGATGGGGTGTCTGTGGGGTTGGGCGGGAAAGCTGCCCCGTGACCCCTCTCGGGGGGCAAGGCCAGTGGGGCCTTGGGGTCAGCTGTGGGTGCTGTGGCTCCCTTGCTCTGTGGCCTCAGTTTCCCCAGAGTAGAGGAACAAGCGCCTACGCCGCCTTCATCGTCCTCCTTTCTGTGTCCATGAGCGAGCGGACGGCAATGTCCTCGGAGAAGTGGGAGCCCGCGGCCGCAGTGTCTGGCGAGCGACATCTCAGGGTCATGTCTTCAGGGCTCCTGCACGCTGTGGTGTGGGCTGGCATTTCCTTCCTTTCGATGCTGAGTAAAACTCCATTGTGTGTCCAGATGGCTTGTTGCTTGTCTGTCCCTGCAACCTCGGACACTCAGGTTCCTTCCACTTTTTGGCTCCGGTGACACATGTCGCCACACACACACACGCTGCAAGTATCTGTTTGAGTCCCTGCTGTCACTTGTTTTGGGTGCCCCCCCCCAGGAGGGATTGCCGGAGGCCAGCATTGTCTGTTCGCGGGCCTGTCTTCCCCCAAGCCTGTGAGCTTCTTGAGTCCCGGGTCAGTCCTCGCCGGGATCCCCAGACACGTAGGGCCTTACACTCAGGGTACGCGCCAGCAGCTCCTCGTTGACCCAGTGAATGAAGGAGGTAAACACATGCGTCCTAATGCCCTGGTTGGCCCGGGACCGCACATGATCATTGCAGGGGCCGTGCAGAGTCTCTAGCAATCCTGCTCTCACTCCCGCACCCGCAGACTGCGTAGCGGGATGGCGAAGATTGCATTTGGGAATTTTCCTCAGGGAGCGAATTACCCCGGAAGCCCTTTGGTAAGTTGCTTGTGGTGGGGTAGGATCCCCGAAGGAGCCCGAGGTGCCAGCAGGGGCGGCTGAGTCCCTGAGACGAGGGGAATGAGAGTAGGAGAGTGGGGCAAGCACTCACAATAGGGGCCCTTTGCGCTGTGCTTCCGGTGGCCAGGACTGCTGGTCTGTTTATTCTCGGGACAGTCCTGTGACGTTCGTGTGAAGTTCGTGTTGCTCTGGAGCTTGTGGACATTAACAGATGGTGGACCAGGCCCAGAGAATGTAGGCAGACTGCCCGGCGCTCCTCAGCGGCCGTGCCTGGACCCAGAGCTCCGCAGAGAGCATCTGGACCCCGCTGTTCTAGCGACAGGGGCAGCCGCCCTTAGCTCGGGGCTGCAGGCCTGCCGCGTGGTCCCCGGTCCATCGGAGAGCTCAGTGTGGCCAGAATGAGCCTGCTCCCCCTTCTGCCTCACTGCCGTCAGGTTGGTGTGGACTAGAGCAAGCAGCGCGGGTGCCCGGGAGCTTGGGGCAGAGGAAGCCCCAGCATCTGCAGGGCCACCAGCAAGAAGCAGGCCCTGGGCTCAGGGGAGAGAAGATTCCGGGTCCCAGCATCTGAGCTGCGTGTTGAGGGCCATGGGCTCCAGAGGGGATGGAAGGAGGACTCCTCTACCGCTTGTCCAGGATGTTTATCCCTCCTGAGTCTGTTTATTCATCACACAGAGTGCACCGAGCAGCTCTGTGAAGCAGGCGCTGGTGCGGGCCCTAGGCCAGGGCTGGGCCCTTGTGCAGACGTCAGGCTGGCGGCCAGGCTGAGCACTGCAGGAGGGGGACACCTGGGGGCCTTCGGGGCAGGGACGGGGCTCAGGGAAGGCTGGACAGCCAAAGGATGAACAGAGATGGGAGGGAACAGGGCAGGGAAAAGCATTCTGAGGCAGAGAGCGCAGATGTGGGCAGTTCAGAGTCCAGAGAGAGCACACGGCGTTTGGGAGGATTGAGAGAATCCAAAAGAGCCAAGAAGGACTTTGGGGTGCAGAGCAGGGCAGGGATTCTAGCAGGTCACTGTGCTCTGAGGCTGGCCCTGCCCTCGCTAGCTTGCCTGGATGTTTGGGGGCCATGTCCACACTCCACAGAGCCCCCCGTGATCCTGTACCGCCACCCCCCGTGCTGGAGAGACTAGGCTCTCGTCCCCCTTCCCCTGGGGCCCTGTGCCCCCAGCCTTAGCCCTGAGCTACTCTGCCCGCACAGCTTCCTCCCCACATAGCTGTCCTCGGGCTTGGTGAGTGCGGGCCCCCATTCCCGGCTGTCATCCTCACCAGGAGGAGGCCCCTCGGGTTCACGTTTGTGTGTGAGCCGTTCAGCGTCCTTCTCGCGTCTCCATCCCTGTCTGGTTCAGACACGCCGTGCGCTCGTTGAATGCAGTTAACTTGCTAAAGGCAGAAACAAGGTTTCCTCCTCACTTCCCTAATCAGGGAAGAATGTCAGGGACTAAATTCTTCCCTTTTGATGACAACTTAAATTCTGCGGCTTTAATTTATGTAGGGAAAGGGAAAGAGGCTTGCAGATCTGTTTCTGAGAGCCACATTGACTGTTTAATATTAGTGCCCAGGAGACATCTGTTTTCTGCATTTCTAAACCCAGTTTCTTCATCCGCTGATACTTGCTAAGAGACTGTGACTTCCTCCATTATGAACCCGCCTAAGTGAGCCCATTCGTAATAATATGTGTAATCACATCCAGATGTGTAACACGACAGACGTGAAGCCAGCACGGAGCCAACACACGTCCAGGAATGTATTTGGTTACATGGAACAATGAGCCGTATTTTATTAAGGAAAAGCCAACTTCCATTTCCTATGTTTCCCCCTGCCTCCCCCCGCCCAAGAATTCCTGTTGGATTAAAATTATCCCGACGGCTTCCCTTTCTTTATGCGGCAGTGACAGTAGCTGGGTTTACCTGATTGGGGTTGAGGGAGGGGGGCGCCGGGCATGTTCACGTGCCTGTTTCCCATGCCCAGCTCAGGTCTCAGTGGTGGGTTAGACTTCATTTGAGGGGAGGGGTCATAGACCTGCTGTGGGAGGTTTGCTGTCCGGGCATCTGTAGAAGCTTCCAGAAGACCTCCCCCTGCCCCCGGGACTCAGCAGGAGCCGAGTTTTCCTTGACCAGCCCTCACCCCTCTCTCAAGCGCACAGGGGAGGCGAGCGTGGAAGGCCTCCTGAACCAGCTGGTCCTGGAGCACCTGCAGCTGGCCCCGTTGCAGTGGGGTAAGTACGTGCCCGTCGCCTCGGGCCCAGCACGCGCCTTCTCCGGCGGGTGGCTGGGGCGGCGGGGGCGGTGGGGGTGGCCGGGATGGCTGGAGTGGCCAGGGCGGCTGGCTGGCCGTGGCAGGTCCACGTCTGCCCTGAGCACGGCCCTTCAGGCGCACCCCATCAGCAGCCTCAGATGCACACGTGGTGATGGGCGCCGAGACGCCCTCACCTTCCAGCCGCTGCAGAGTCTGACATGGCCCGTGGCGGCCCGTGCCCTGGTCCCCGTGGTGTGCCTTCTGCCTGTGTGTCTGGACCTGGAGTGGGTGGCGGGGCGGAAGCCCAGGGGGCGGCCTCCTCGCTGGAGGAGCTCCGACAGCCTCTCACGGGGTTGGCACGGAGGAGCACGTGCTTGGTAAGCGCCTGACCTCGGTCCTCAGCCAGGAGCGCTCCCTGCGGCGAGCGGCCAGACCAGTGTAGCCCAGTGTCTGCTGCCCGTCGCACGGCAGCATGGGCCCTGCTCTGCGCCTTCCTGAGAGCCGCGGAAGTATCTCGTTGAGCAGCAAAGCAAGCCTGCGGTCGTTGAAGGGAGAGGCTGTGTTACTTTCTGGAAGTCATTTCAGTATCTCCTCTGCTTTGGGTCCGATGCCGGCAGTCAGCTGTGTTTTACCCCAGGTGTCACTAAATCAGTGTCAAGTCTTTCCTCTGGTTACTTAGTGTAACCTCTCCCTTCTGTGTGTGACAAACACGGGGGAATCGTCCCGGGGCCATGGGCCCTTCTGCAGGCCTTCCCCTGCTTTCCGTCAGTTTGTGGGACCCCCTTGCCGCACGGGAGACCCCACTCCCCGCCGGTCTCCCTGCTCCTTCGCATGAAGGCCGGCAGGAGTCCCGTGAGCGGCCAACGCGGCAGCACTGAGGAGACCACGCTTGGGCTGGAAGGAAGGGGGGCCGTCTCTGTGGTCAGTGTTTGCGCCTCTGGGGGCTTCTCTGGGCCCCCAGACACTTGCCTGGGTTGGAATGTCCTAGCTCTGGGTTACAGCCAGCTAGGTCCCCCAGATGTGGGCAGCCGAGCAGGGTCAGACGCCCAGATCCTCCCGCCTCCATGGCTGGCACAGGCCCAAGTCCTGTGCAACAAAATGAAATAAACAGTGTGTTCCCGCATTCTGTCGCTCAGAAGAACTTCCCTGAGGCCCAGACAGTCAGGCGGCAGCCACCCTCTGGGGTGGGCCCAGGAGGGTCCAGACTCCCTGCAGAGCCCAGCGGGAGGCCCTGCATTTGCACTGGAGTCTTTATGGGCGTTTAGCCCTTCTGTTTGTTAACAGCGTTTGGGTCTGCTGTCCTACATGCGTCGTGGGCACGTTGGTATATTGGTTGATGACACAGGGATTAGTAACATTTTCCTGGACGGGGTGTGTGGCTTTAAAAAAAATAATCCTAGGATCCGCAAGGCATTTGTGCCCAGAGGCCTTACTGGGAGGACGTGAGCTGCCTCGTGTCGTCACTTCTAATGCCCCTGCACGCTGTGCCTGTCCTTCTCCAGAGGAGGACGCCACGGCCCAGCTGGGTCTGGGGTTCTGTCCAGCACCTGCCCCACCGGGAGGTGACCCGTCCAGGTTCAACGGCAGATGCCCTCACACTGGAATCTTGACCTTTCGACCAGGTCACTTGATCAAAGTAATATATTCTCGCTGTGGAAAATCAGAAAAGGTGGAGAGAGAAGAATCACCCTTTTCCCACCCCCCAAGAGAACCTCTATTTCACTGAATTTTTGTGTATTTCTAAGCCTTTTGGCCGCCCTCCAAATTTAAATTTTGTTCATAGAGATGTTCCTGCCAGGCTCATATTTGGTGCCTTTTCTCCCCCCTTACCTGACAAAACACAAGGATTCCTCATGTTGCGGGCATGTCTTGTGCGTGCTGTTAGAGGCTGTGCAATAATTTCATCTGGTGGGTGCAAGGTAGCTTAGCCCTTGTGCTGCTCTTGGAGGTCTTGGTTGTTCTGAGATGTTCATTGTTGCGTAAATCACACGCACTGGCTTGCACAGAGAGCTTTTGTGCGTTTTGGGGTCATTCTCTCTACAAGGACTCTCTGAAGTTGTTCCCATTTTCTGGGGTGTTGGTAGAGCGCAGACATATCCGTGTTGGCTGTGTGATGGCGATGGCGTCACCCGCTGGACGGCCACGCCACTGGCACCAAGCTTCCGTGGGTCTCGGTCCTGGCTCTGCTGCTTCCTCATGCTGGGGTGTCCTTGGGCAAGTGGACGAGCTCTCTGAACCTCAGGCTCTCACTTGTGAACCGGGGATGCTGGGGTCATCAGTGAAGGTGTGAAGAGATGCGTGGGCCTGGCGAGAGCGAGTTCCTCCGTCCATCCTAGTGGCCCGGGGGACTGCGAGGGTCACTGTGTGCCAGTCGGTGTGGAGAGGAGAAATGGAGATTCTGGGGGCATCCAAGGGCATGAGGGGACAGGGGCAGGGCTGGGGCAAGGCCTGAAGGCCTGGGATGGGACCCCAGGTCAGCGTGGTCAGGGCTGTGGCTTCCCATGTGCCTCTTGTCTCCAGCTGGGAACTGTCCTGTGAACTGGTGGGGTGCGGGCTGCCCCTCTGGTCAGGGGGACAGGGCAGGTTGCGGAGCCCAGCATGCTCCTCGACCATCTGCCTAGGGGCTGTTTCCAGTCCTTTCCATCGGTACCGGTCGTGATGACTAATGAGGCTGAACTGATTCCAGCATCCCCTTACCGTACGTCCTTCTACCACTGTTGGGTGGCGACGCTTTCGTGGCTTCCTAGGTACATCAGTGATGGGCTGTGCTTTCCTGGACTGCCGGCAAAGGCAGATTAAGTGTTGGCTACGTTACGTGGGGGCATTTTTCCGTGCACACCCGCCAATCAGCATCCCGCGAGCCCTGCTGTAAGCTCTGGCCCTGAGCTGTGGTGAGCAGGCCACGCGCGCACGTGAGGGTGGTAGGTTGAGGAAGAAGCAGACACATGAGATGGCTGTGGGGGCACCCGCTGCCCTCCCTCGGGAGCAGCACGCCCTCACATGTGGGGAGCAGGACACAGTGCCCAGCCCATGCAAGTCTGAGAGGTCGTCGCCGCTATTCCCTGTTTATAAAGTAGGAAATATTCAGGAGTTTCTGTTCCCTAAGGTTACATGGAAAGTGTGCATTTTTGGACTGAGGGTTTTGTCCATTCATTCAGTAGATACGTGTCTCCTGACTCTGCTCCGTGGCGAACATTGTCCCAGGTGCTGGGGACCCACATGTGAGTTAAACTCCAGCCCTGCCTTCCAGACACGCCTGGTCTGATGCAGTGGTGGACTCGGGTCCCTTAGACTGCGAGCACACAGCCTTGTGTGTGCCAGGTGGGAGCTCGTGCGGGTGACCCAGAAGCAGAGGCAAGAGGCAGCCCCGGAACCTGACTCGTGCAGCCGGCTGGTTACAAAGGAGCAGGCTGTGCCCTTAGGGACAAGGCACAGAACCACTTGCGGGCCCGTCCCACCTGACGTGGCCCCTTCTGTCTTATGGCGCCTGTGGCGTTCAGAGGCTCCATTCTGGAGTCTGGATCTGGGCCGGGCGGCCGCCGGGAAACCAGGCTGTCTTCGCCGTGACGGTGGGCTGCGTTCCGGGGACCGCCGTGCAAGGTGTCCTTCTGTCAGATTGTGTCACGTGCAGGCCTTGTGGGGTTCTGTTTCTGACCTGAGATTCGGGCGGGACGGCTGCAGTGAGTCACCAAGTGCAGTCGTGTCTCCGACGCCTTGGGAGAGAAAGTGGAGAGCCAGGCTCCGGCCAGCCGTCCAGCAGGACAGTCCGGCAGGCCTCCCTGGGGGCTGAGCCTGCCCCTGACCCCTGCCTCTTCCCCAGGTAACTTAGCAACGGCACAGGGCTGTGGGTTTCTCCAGACCTCTGTTCCTGGGGGAGGGGACTGGCCTGTGGGCCCACTGCCAAGGCCGGCTTTGCTGAGCTGGGCTGATCAGGTGGGCTTGGTAAGCCAGAGGGGCTGGTCAGCCTGGGCCGAATGCCCCTGCCCCTGTGTCCAGTGCTGGCCGCTGGCCGTGCTGAGATCCGGCTGGCCAGGCCGTGGGTGCAGGCGACCCAAGGAGCTACCTCACCGTCCCCTTGGCACCTTTGCCAAAACAAGTATGTAAATTGATAACAGAAAAATAGAAAAAATAATTGTAAAGGATATAAAAGTAGTTATATTCTTTTTGAAGAAAAAAGTGATTAAAAAAAATCCCATATATGAAGAAAAAGCCCCAGGCCACTCTTGGTCCCCTCCTTGGGTATGACGCAGTGGGCTTCATGGGTCCCCTCCTGTCCTTTCACCGCCCCCGGCAGCGGGGGCCGGCTGTGTGCCCCGCATGTCCCACGCGCTCTGTGCTCCTAGCCAGCAGAGGAGGCACAGCGTGTGCATCCGTGCAGGGACCTAAACCCAGAGAGCCTTTGCTCCACGCAGCGTGCAGGGCTGTCCCGTGTCTGGCTCCGGAGCCATTCCCATGCTTCTGTGAGACCCCGTCTCCCCCTCCCCACCTCACCCCCTCCACCCTAACCTTCTCGTTGGTCCCAAGCATCCTAGTTCTTAAAGAATGTTTGGGAGTGCTGAATTGCGGTAATTTTCCCCAAAAGAAAAACTGTATTTGTGGGGTGCTCCCTGCAGTGTGTCAGGAGCTGTTGGGTCCCTTTCCGTGTCACTTCTTTCTCCTCCTTCATCGCTCCCTGAAGTCAGCATTATTATGTATCTTATGGAAGAAACCGGCGAGTGAAAAGATGATACAATTTGTCCCTGAAATTGCTATTTCCATGTCTGATCTGCTCCTGAGAAGAAGGGTCCTCATGCTGGCCGACCCCCGGTTCTTCCGTGTGACCCTGTGCTGCTCCCCCCGTCCCCCCGCTCGGTAGATGACTACTGAGCGCCTTCCAGGTGCCTGTCTGGGCTGTGCTCGGGGGCACTGCCCCTGCGTGCCCGGCTCTCGGTCCTCCTCACCTTCAACTGCCTGCCGCCTTCTTTGAGAGACACCTTCTTTTAGGAAGGGGATTTCTGCAGTAGGGTTTGCCTGTGGGAGGAGAGAATGGGACACGGGGCCACGCCTTGCATCTCTTAACTCTGAGTCTGGGACGAAGTTCATGTCTCTGCAGCGTGGTGTGTCATGAGCTGGTATCCCCTGGTGCCTTCTGGCTCCTTCGGCTGGGACGGACCATCTAGCAGGAGACGAGAGATGCAGCGTCCACCCTTGAACAACACCCCCCCACCGGTGCTAAGAGAGTGGGTGTGGGTACAGAAGACACGAAGGAAAGAGTCTGAGATTTACAGGGTGGTGGGGCCAGGTTTCCAGTCCCAGGTGGGCAAAGGGTTCTTGAGAGGCCCCTGCCCACTAGATGTGGGCCAGGGACCCTTTTTATGACAGACCCCAGCCACTGAGCTAGGAAATGTCCTGGCTCTCGGACTCCTACCCACGATCAACCTAACTCCCTTTGTGGCAAACCCCGGGATGGGTCTTGGCTGGTGTTGACGTGTCTCGTGTCGCAGTCCCCACGACAACCCCAAAGGCTGGAAAAACCTCCCTTCTTTTATGGAGCTTGAAAATCAGAGAGATCGTGTCCCCGTCACCGGGGTGTGGGTGACAGAGTGAGGAGGGATTCCAGGCCTCACCCAGCAAGACTCCCTCTGTCTGCACCCCTGCCTCAAAGGGCAAGACCCCGATCAGAAGTAGGCGGCCCACCCCAACCCCCAAATGTAACCTCAGCGAGGCCGTACACTGAGCGTGTGGTCTGTTTCCTTTGCAAAGATAAAATCGTGCACAAGTGAGCTTTGGAGTTCAGGAGGTGAAGAGAGCTGTGTGTGAAGTCTCTTCCTCCCGCCGTCCTCCCCCAGAGCACCCCATCCCACCGCCCACACTCCGCAGGCGCCCGCTACGGTTTTGTCCTCAGTGGAAGCATGTGGGAGCTTCCTGCCGCTCCTCTCTCCAGCTTAGGGATGGGTGTCGGGGTCACTCCCTCGCAGCACGCGGAGCCCCCACCTTGCCTCCAACCACTGCGTAAGCTGCCTTGTCCCTCTCTGACTCCGTCTCCTCACCGACCGTCGGGCGGCTTCCGACTGCTGGCTGTGGTGAGCACTGTTGGAACCAGGAAGCCTGGAAGATACTGACTTTAAATTCAGCGATCTCTCCACAAATACCTTTGTTTCTGTGTCACGCCTAGAATGACTTCTCTCTTCTAGATTATACTGATATATTAAATTCTCATACTTCCAGGGGCTCCTCCATTTTAACATTTAGGATCTTTATTTATCTGGAGTTTATTAAGGTGTGAGGAAACAGGCGTGAATCCACCCTTTTTCCAGAAAACTATTTAATTGTCTCTAAGTCACTTAATAATCATCTTTCTCCATGAACAAGCAAAGTCATTTTTCCCTCTGTTCAGGAAGATTTCTGAGTTCCCTTCTGTCCGACTGTTGTGTCCACCCATGAGCCAGTACTGCCCTCATCACCGTTGCGGGCTGATAGTGTATTTTAATATTTGCTTGGATATTTGCTTCAGTGTCATTTTCTTCCCTGTCTTTCTCTCTTGTTTCTTTATTTAAAATTGTGGTAAAAACACATAAATGAGCCATCCTGACCATACAGCCCAGCCATGCTAACTGTATTCATTTTGTTGCACAGCTGATCTCTACCTTTTCTGTCTTGCAAAATCAGAACTCTGTGCCTGTGGAATAGCTTTCCGATTTTTATTTATTTTTAAATTAATTTATTTTAAAAAATTTTTGCTTATTTATTTGTTAGAGAAGTCTAAGAGAGAGAGAGCACAAGGGGAAGTGGAAGCTGGAGGGAGAAGCAGGCTCACCGCTGAGGAGGGAGCCTGATGTAGGGCTTGATCCCAGGACCCTGGGACCATGACCTGACCTGATCATGGGCTGAGCCACCCAGGCATCCCAGCTTTCATATTTTTATAGAACTTCAGAAAGAGTAAATTTTCTAAAAATTAAATTTCCAATGATATCTAATTGCCTCTTCTCCTGGGGTCATTTCCCCACTTCTGTTTCTTTTATATAATTTTGCTTCCTCTTCTTTTTCTTGATTTAGCTGGCTAGTATATGGTTGACTCCTTTGGTCAGTTCTCATCTCATCTCTTTTTCTTCTCTCTAATTCTGTCCCCATCTTCTTTCTGCTTTATGGGGGCTCGCCTTGTTAGTTTGTCCTCACTGAATGAGCTGGATATTTAATCTATTTACTTAAAATTTCCTACTATTTCTATAATTATTTAAGACTATGAATTTTCCTGCAATTACTGCATTACCTGTGTTCCTGTGTTCTGATATTTAACACTTTCATGGATGATTTTTTAAGGAATTTTGCAATTTTAGTTAGTTTCATTTTTGTCCCAAGAGTTGTTTAAAATCTACATGTTTTGTTTTGTTTCCTGAAAATATCAGTTTATTGTTTATTGTTTATTATTCTTGAAAATATCAGTTTAGTGATATTTTCACCTCTGAGAGTTTACCGAGGTTTCTTTGTCATTTTTTGTGACCACTTCACAGACATTTAAAAGGATGGCATATGCCTTGTTCTAAATATATTGAGTTACAAAATGTATCTGTTAACCTCCCCTCATTGATTACATTGCTGAGGTCTTTAGGACCCTCACTTATTTGACCCGCCATGGACTTTGAGAGGTGAATTACCCCCGCTGGTCTGCAGGTCCTCTTCAGCCTGAGGGGACTACTGTACATTTACTTGGTGGCCCTGTGTCCTGTAGTTCGTGCAGCATGAGTATGGGTCATCCTTGGTGCGTAGATGTCCCCCTTGCTCTCCTTCTGAAGTACCCTTCTCTGTCTTCTTCTGTGTTTGCTGCCTTGTCTGATACGGCAACTCTCGACCCTGCTTGTGTCTTGTTTGACTGGTGTGCCTCTGCCTATCATTTTATCTCAGACATTTCGTATTTCCTTATTTCCCCATGTGGTTCTCTTAGATGAAGCCTGGCGTTGAATTTGGGTTGTGATCCAACTGTCAAGTGTTTTTCATTAGTAGGTGAGTGCAGGCCATTTGCCTTCCTTGACATGGCACGTGTGTTGGTCTTTTCTCCGCTTTACATTCTGTTATGCATTTTGTCTTTACAGCCTTTTATCTTGACTTTTGTGGTCTGTGTTTTCTTGTTTTGTTTTCTGTGATGATTTTATTCTTCTGCCACTTTCTTCCTAAAATCTCCTACTTCTCTTGTCTGACCACCCCCCACCACCACCACCTTCTAAGGCCTTACTTGCTGTATTCTTGCTCGCGGTCCTTACCATTCTCTGAGAGTTCATTATATACGCAGCTTTTTGTCCTTGTGCATCTCTCCATCCCTACCGGGCTATCAGCCCCATGGAGGAAGGATCTGTTCTTCACTGTATTTCCAGATCGGTCACCGGAACATTTAGTGCCTCCTGAATAAACATCGCCAAAGGCACAGATGAGGTCGTCCTCATGGTGTCTCTGAAGTGGGTAGTGTTATTCCTGTGTTTCAGGTCAGAGGAAATGGAAAGCATGTGCAAACCATTCAGCCTGTGAGTGGCAAAGCGAAGACTGGGACGCAGTCCCATCTCTCCCATCACATCACACTTCCCAGGATCCCACAACGAGCTAGTGGCCCACAGCTGGATTTCAGGCCTGGCTGTGATGACTTCTAACCAGACATTCCACAGCACCACACCCCTGTTGAAAGAAAAAGAAAGAGGTAATTTTGTAATTGTGCCCAGACTTGCAGAACAGTTGCAAAGACGGTAGTGAGAGTCTTTTTCCTGCACCATTTTAGAGTAAGTGGCCCAATGCGTCGTCATCCCCAGATTCACTGATGTGCATTTCCTACAGACAAGGGTTCTGTGGTGTGACCATGTCTTGGACCTGTTGATACTGTTTTCAGCATCCCACACTGCTGGTGTCTGCCACTCCCCCTGGCTCGTGGACACCAAGAGTGCTTCACTGAGGGGAACAACTACCGTCACCCTTGTCACCAGTACATGGGGCAGGCCCCTGGGGGACGGGGTAGATGACCCGCCCCCACCCAGGTTGGAAGCCACGAGTGTTAGTTACACTGGACTTGGCATCCAAAGCTCTTGCCATCCGCCTAGAATTTTTCCTCCAGTACCAGAACCCTGGCAGCGGGGATCTTTCCAGTGCTGTGGTGAGAAAGCTCCTGGTGGGTGGGGGCTGGGGAGATGGTGCTGGTGCTCAGCCCCCCAGGGCTCACTGGGTCGCCCTCTGCCTCCCGCCCTGCCCACACCTGCTGGGCCTGTGGACAGAGTGCCCCCCCCAACAGAGGTGGGGCCAGGGGCTGTGCAGTCACTGGCCGAGGAGTCACAGAGCTGGCATTTGGCTCACTGTGTAGGGCCAGCCACGGGGCGTGGACTCTACCGCATTGCCCTAGGTGTCTGCTGCACCTTAAATAAGATGGTGAATTTCAGGATCCGGGACGTGCTAAAGCCAGGAGGGGGCGTTTCGGTCTGCCTCTCTAGCTTCCCGCTTTATGGGAGCACGTGCCCAACACCAGCACCCACGTCCTCAGTCCCTGGGGGTGAGGGCCCGTGCACCCCTGTGTGCAGCTGGTGAAGGCCTTCCGTGTCCGCGTTGCATCAGAGCCTTGCAAGGCACTGCTGGGGGACATCAGTCCCTGTTTTACAAATGACAACCCTGGGGCGGCCAGCCAGGTGAGGTGACTCGCCCAAGGTCTCCCGGCCAGGAGATCTGCTCCAGGCCTCCAAGGCCCTTTCGCGAAGCCGGGCTCCTGCGGCTACTCCCTGAGACCTCACGCCCGGGCCTTGGGCCTGCTGAGCTCGGGTGAGCACAGCGTGGCGTCCACGGGGAAGGGAGCAAGGACACCTGCCGAGATCTGACTCGAGGTGGTGCCCAGTCGCCTGGAGAAGCGTAGGGGATGGCAGGACGCCGGGGCCATCCCCGTGCTCAGCCTCGGGGCGGGAGACCAGCAGTGCCAGCTCCTCCCAGACTGTGGCCCCAGCTCCCCCACCTCCACCTCCCCGTGGACTCTGCGGCCTTAGGAGCTATCTTGGTGTAAGCCCCGGAGGCGGCTGTGAGGATAGCAGCCAGCCGGGGAGAAGTGTGTGTATGCACGACCTGCTTTTCTCCGGGGGCCCTGCAAGGCGTTTTTAGGGGAAGAAGACCTGTCCTTCAGTAGCTCAAATGCAGGCCCCATGTGCCCTGTGCAGAGGGGCTGAGCCTGGACTGATGGCCGCTCAGGGTAGGCACGGCATGTAGGGTCCCACTGGCAGGTGACACTGTCCCCGGGCCTCTGATGATTGAGTCCCTGCTGGGAAGCACAGGGCTTTCTGGCAATCCTGGGCAAAGCAAGGTGGCTGTGGCCTCTCGTCTGGATCTGTGGGAGCACCCGGCCTGTGGCCGAGCTCCGACAGGCCCCTCGCCAGGCTCCTTGGTCGTGTGCATATTTTTAGCGGCAGCTTTCAAACCAAGGCTGCCGAGGTGACGGGGAGCCCGGGGTATGTGCAGTGGTGGTTGGGGTGGCCCTCCCTCCCCTGCATTGACAAGTTTGCCCCCTCAGCCTTTTGCAAAGGTGGAAGCATCTTCTGCAGGCGTGGAAGTCGCGGGCGCGTTCAGAACAGGCCTGACCGGGATGCCGGAATGGGGAGCAGGTGCCGTGCCTGCCCTGCTCTCCGGCTCCTGTCGTTGGCTCCACCCCACACGGAGGCAGAGTCCCACACGGAGGCAGAGTCCCACTCGGGCCTGGCGCGTCACTGCCCTCAGGCCATGCTCAAGGCGCAGGAGCCACCCGGGGCTTCCCCTGCAGAGGACGGGGAGCCTATCGCTGTGGGAGGTGCTTCTCCTGGGGCGCCCTGTACACCCTTTCTGTGGAGGCGAGGCCGCGGGCAGCAGCTCTCCTCACGCACACTGGTTCCTTTACCGCAGGGAGGAGCATCAGGAGGGTCAGTGCTGGGCACAGTCAGGCCAGGCACTCAGAGCTGAAGGGGACTTGGAAGCCGTGTCCCTTGTTGGCTCCACAGTTTCCTGTTAAGCTCAACTGTGGCTCTTTCTCGTGGAGAAGATGAGCCATGGGGCGCTTTGCCAGAGACGGGAGCAGGGCTTGGCCTCCGGGCTCCTGGACTCAGGCGGGGTCTCGGGAGCTTCCTGGTCAGCGGAGGGGGTGTCCTTGCTCCCGGCACCTGCCGGGAGGTTGGGGAGGTCCCTTGTCCCTACTGTGGGGATGTCCTGGCCCAGACGAGACCAAGTCAGGCCGGCAAACCGGGTTGTGGGAGGAGGACAGGCCAGCAGAAAGGGCCGTCCTCACGTGGCCGCATCTCAGTGGGGCCCTGGGGGTGTTGGATGGTCTGGAGACGGGCGTTAGGGGGCAGCCCCTAGCCCTCCCTGTAGCCTCTGGGGCTAGCATTTGGGAACCCTCCAGAGGCAGAGCCATTTCCCCTTTGGCCGGCGGAGAAGCTCACATTTGACAACTTGCCCCACATCAAACATCATTAAGTCGGCTGGATCTGGGCCATTTTCCCAGAACTGCTGCACACGGGGCTGCCCACTAGCTGGGGGAGGAGAATGGGCTGTGCTCGCTCGAGGTGGGGCAGCCATCGCCTCCGTGCCATCCTCTGGCCCCCGCACAGCTGAGCAGGTGGGGGGCCAGGCAGGCCAGGTGGCCTGACAGTCTCGCTCCAGGTGGTGTCACTCACGGGTGCTTGTGTCTGAGCTGTCCCCACCCCAGCTGAGAGCCACCAGCAGCAGGAAGGACCCAGGTCTGGATGGAGAAGCTGTGGCTTCCAGATCTGAGTGACCTTGGGTCAGTCCTCCTGTTCTGGGGCTCATTCTCTTGTGCCTCCAATGACAATCTTGCGAGAGGCGTTCTTTGCAGGGAGACACTCCGGGCCGAGAGCTCTCATGGGATCCCAGTGTGAGCGGCCTCAAGGTTGACTTGCCTCCTGCATGGCACGCCGGGTTCCCGTGCTGGTGGACTGGACCCCAGCTGCTTCCCCTGGCCTGCCCCTCTTCCTAGGCCCCCGCCTCGCAGGGGTAGGACACCGTCCTTGCCGTACTTTACCCTCAGTGTTTGTCTTAACCGTGTTATTCTGCGTGTGCTAAAGAAACACAGAGCACATGCTCAAAGGAAAGTGTTTGGAATTAAGCTGTTTCATTTCGTGGGAAGGAAAGAATGTCTGGAAGCGAATGTGGGTCAGCTTCGGCTGCAGTACTGAGGTTTGGGAGGAAAATAGCTCCTTCCCGTTTGCGGACCCGAGAACGAAGCGATCCTTAACGAGGCACTGGCCTCCGGGCCACTTTGAAGCCAGACCTCGAACAGCAAAGCCAACTTCAAAGACGCAGCCTCCTGACCTTCCTCGGGCAGCTCCCGACAACACCCTTCCTTCTCCCCAAGGCCCTTCACTGGCGAGTCGACCCTGGTCTGTTGATCCCGGTGCTGGAGAGAAACAGCGGCGGAGCCCCCGCTCTCGCAGACGGCAGCTACGCCCGAGGACGGGCTCCTCAGCCTGTAGCCCGTCCGCCACCTTCCCTGGAGGGCGGCGCGCGTCACTCCGGGTGTAGCCGAAAAATGCAAATTTCCAAAATCACAGCAGACCACGGGAGCTCAGCCCTGGCAGTCAAGCGCCTGGTGTCTCCTCCCCACTGAACCTTCCCTCCCCCCCCTCCATCGTGAGTGTGGGTTTGTGGTTTCGCCTGCCAGAACCTGGTCCCGGTCTCCGCAGGGGGGCCTGAACCGGCCAAGCGCGCGTGGCTTCCGTGCCATTGTGCTCCACGGAGGGAGATGTGGTCGGACACAGCGGTGGGGATCGCTGTCTCGGGCTGGGGACTCCTCTCAGGGGCTAGTGGTAAAGCTGCGTGCCAGTGAGGTTCGGCATTCCCTTTTCTAGAGGGTTGACCGCTTCCTACCGACGTTTCACCCTGGTGTGTCCAGGGTTCATCACTGGTTCTCGATGAAGAACGTGCCGTGCAAGAGGGTGAGAGCAGAGCGCCATCGTGACGCGGTGGCCGTGGGCTGGATGGCGAGGTTGGCGAGAGCCTGTCCACTCTGTCATGTGGGGAACCCAGGGCTCGGAGCCGTGAGGCGTCTACGCGCCATCGGACTCCAGGCCCCCCCACGCCTCTCCAGTCTAGGAGGGGTGCTCACGGGGACCCGCCCTTCTCTCTGTATGTGTGGCTCGACAGCAGGAACGGAGGTGCAGCCACGGAAGGTTCCGCAAGCCTGGCCCTGCCCGCCGCACAAGGCCTGCCGGTCGTGAACTACGTGGTTCCCGGGACCTGCGGGCTGTTAGGCTGGTTTGTGGAGGCCTCGTCCAGTGGGTGGCCCGGATGGGCTGCAGGCCCATCAGCAAGAGCCTGTGGGTCTCCTGCCCTCCATGCCTTCAGCACTTGATTCTGGAGCTCTGGGCCAGAAACGGGGACAACGAGGTGGCTAGTAGGAACGCCGAAGGCAGCGTCGCCTGGTGTGATGGAAGGAGCTGGGTTTGGGCCTCAGCCCTTAGCGCCAGTCCTGACTTAATTGGATGGCCATGAGCATGTCACCAGGATTGTCAAAACCTCCCTGTGTTTGGGGCTGGGGATACAGCAACGCGCAAGCGAGGCTCAGAGCCTGGGTCCCCAGGGAGCCGACCGCCTTTTCCAGGAGGCCCTGGTGTGAGGAGGAGGCTGTGCCCCTGCTTTGGCGGGCGATGAAGCCTCTAGAGGAGTCTGGTTACCGTCGGGGCATGGACTTTGTAGCAGGCAGATGCAGGGGTCTCACGGTGGCCTGTGCTTTCTCCACAAAGCAGGAAGGGAGATCACGGCGGGGAATGGGGCAATGTCTGCGGATCTGGGACATCTGAGGATACGGAGACTTCCGTATGGCACCGAGCACAGAACGAGCTTGGCCTCGGTCAGAATTCACTGGAAGGAGGAAGGGAGGGAGGAATATGGTCAAGATAGGGGCAGATTCTGTTCCAAGGAGAGCTCTGTGGCGAGGGGAGTTCCCAGCATGAGCAGAGGTGGTAAAGTGCCGTGCCCATCGGATGGAAGGTTCTCAGGGCGTACCCATGAGGGAATTACTGAAGGGCCCCGTGTGGCAGGACAGGGCCAGGGGCAGGGCGGAGGCGGGTCGCCTGCGGTAGAAGGAAGGCCAGCGGTAGAAGGAACCCCAGCCACAGGGGGTTCTGCCCCGGATTGTGTTTGCAGGTTTTGAACGCATTTGCCTTCCTTTGCCTGTTTTACTTCCCTTCCCACCTAAACGGATGGCGGGAGAACAGACAAGTCAGCACAGGCCTGTCCCGGCGTTGGGGGCAGCTGGCATCTGGCAGGTGGGGGGACTGTGGTTCCACGGTGCAGGACAGAGGTCGGCCCGCATGCGGGGGCACAAGACCATCCCGGCACCAGACTGGGTGGGTCCCCCCGGAGAACAGGCCGCTCCGCAGTGGAGGTCAGAGGGGGGCGGGGGCTGGGAAGGTGGCAGGTGGTGACAACAGCAGGAGGAAGTAGAGGGCTGTGGGCAGAGGCATCTCGGTCACCACCTGCTGCGGAGACGTGAAGCCGCAAGCCAGTGCTGCCCGCCGGGATGCCCGGGGCTCGCCCCTCCCCGCCCGCTCAGCCGGTGTTCCTGTGCCCCGGGCCCCTCGCAGCCGAGGTTCCCGAGCTCCCATGCACAGGCCCTCCCCTCTGCCCTCCCCGAGTCTCTTCCCACTCTGGTGGCACTTGCTCAACTGCGGGTTTCGTGCTCTGTGATCTTCCTGGGCCCCGAATCCATCCGTCATCTGGCTTCCCAGCCCCTGGGAAGGGCGTTTTGCATGAGGCTCTGGACGCGCGCTGACATGGTGCATAATTTCTGGAGCAGAGTCAGGGCCCAGGGTCCGACATGGGATCCGGTGCTTCTGGCTGTCATAGTCTGGGACCACGGGGGCATCACAGACAGTCGGCGCTCACAGGCCGTCATGGTATTTGACATGAAAGAATGGCAGGGTGGGGAGGCGGGCAGGAAGGACTCTGATTGGACCTTCTGTTCTAGACCCAGTGTTCGGAGTGGAACAGATTGGCTTAGATGTGTTGGGTCAAGTTGTGTTAGAAAATCCCTTTGAGCTTTTGAGAAACCACAGTGAGGCTCTTCTGTCCTGTTTTGTCGTGAACTTGTGTCCCTCTCGTGGGGACGCGCCTCGAGCATCCCGTCTCACTGGGTGCCCGTCGCACTGGGTGCAGAGGTGTGTATGGGAGTCAGAGCCTCCTGTGTGCCCGCTCGGGAGTGACGTTCAGCCAACGCTGCCTTCCTCCGCCCCCGGGAAGTGGCAACGTCTTAGGAGGACCGTGGTCCAGGCTGATGCTGCACAGGTGGTTTTCACGAGCTTGTTCTCAGTGGGAAGAAGATGTGGGTTTTTCTCTAGAAAACCGGATGAACTTGGTTAACGCAGCCGTGGGCAGCTTAGGAGCGTCATTCATTCGGTCGTTCACGCCGCGAGCATGTGTTCACCACTGCCGTCGGTCCCAGGCACTGGACTAAGTCCAGAGGGGAAGGCTGTGTCCTCAGCAGCTCAGGGCACCTTGCTGGCTGTGTGGGGACAGAGCTGGCATCAGTACCCGCTCTCCGGGCACAAGGACGAGGGCTGCAGGCAGAGCGGTCTCTGCTTGGTCGTTCCCCGTTTCAGACACCGGACCTGCCATGCTGTCCTTACGAGGAAGCGCTCATCTCCCTCCTTTCTGGAGCCCGTCGCACACAGTTGCCAGCACCCACACGCCCTTTCCACCCCTGGGAGTGTGAGCTGTGCTGTGCAGAAGTGCAGCTTTGCTCGGTGAGCACTGGAGAGCCCTGCTTTCGCTTTCGCTACCTGTCTCTGTGGGTCGTTAGGACAGTGAGCAGTGTCGCCTGCTGCTTGTAAAACTGGAAACAGGATGGACTTGACGATCGAAGAAGGCAGGGCGTGCGGACGCTCCCGTGTACCGAGAGCCAACCCTCAAGGAAGACTTCCAGCTCCACCTGGGGCATCTCCGTTCAAGTCAGGGTCACTTCCTGAACTTCCCGGGGGCCAGGCATTGGGGGACGGGGCAGGGGGAGATGACAGGGTTCCAGCCCTAGAGACACTCCAGGACCATTGGCTTGGCCTGGGCATCCCTGGTGTGGCGTTGGGGACGGGGGACGCCCTCGGTGCTTCGTGTGGGGCTGAGCAGAGAGAACTCATGGAGGAAGCAGTGTGTGAGCGAGGGCTCAGATTCAGGCTAGAAGTTCCACAGGAACAGGGGAGGGTCCTAGGGAGACAGCAGGCTGAGCTGGCGCTGCGAGGGGGGCTGCGGGCAGCGTGCTGGAGGGGTGAGAGGGCGGCGCGGTGTAGTGGTCTGTGTGCCCACGTGAGCAGACCTGGATTGCGGCTCTTCTTACTGGCTCTGCTGGGCAGAACTCCTGGTGCTTCCAGAAGGTTCCATGCATCATCCTTCGGCATTCAGGCCCCTCCCAGGGCGGGTCGTGTGACAGGTGATGATCACAGCAGCATGGCCTCCCACGCACGTCCCTCCCCACCTCCCCCCCATGCAGCCGCCGTTCCTTCCAGGGCCTTCCCAGCTGTCCACTGCTTACAAACATCTGGCGACAGAGCGCAGGGAGGATATGCAAATCAGTTGCGAAGCTCATTAAGAATCTTGGCGAAGCCGTGGTTCTTGAAGCAGGTGAAAACCACGCGGGAGCGCGAGAGCTGCCGTCGGACCCCCGCCCCCAGCCCTGGGCAAAGGAGGGCCCAGGGGGCCAGAGCTTGCAGGGGCCTGAGAAGGCTCCGGGCTCCGGGGGACAGCTGAGACCTCAGGGCGGGCTGCAGGGCTGTGGGGGCACGGCCCCCTTCCCCGTGCTGTGGCTGCTGCCCCCCGGCGGCCTCACACACGGAGGCTGGGGAA
Organism: Enhydra lutris kenyoni; assembly: GCF_002288905.1. NCBI lineage: Eukaryota > Metazoa > Chordata > Mammalia > Carnivora > Mustelidae > Enhydra > Enhydra lutris. The sequence goes on from NW_019154098.1 coordinate 3,708,664, forward strand.
GGCCCGGAAAGCCCTCACAGCCCAACCCCCTGCTCTTTAGAGAATGGCGCCTTGTTGTGAGTCAAACTGGATTTCATTACCTCATCTCCGGGAAGCTTGTTTTCACCATTTCTTCCATTTCACTTTCACGGTGAGACCCAGTCACAGTGCATCTCCCCCACGAGCCGTGATGGTTCGGCGCCGTTGTGTGTGGGTCTACTTGAATGTAGCCTTTTGGGAGCAGTTCTGAGGTGGCCAGGCCTCCTTCCCTTGGGATAGCCGTGTGTTTGGTGGCCAGTTGAGGACACTGAGAGGCAGAGGGGCCACGGGGCAGGTCGCTCGGGCCCCTTGCGCCGTGGCAGGGGCTGGCCGTGCTCCCCCCCAACCACAGGCTGTGTGGGAGTGGCTCACACACAGCACCCGTGTCATTTTCCTGACAGGACAGGGCCTTCACCTCTAGCTGGGAGGTGGCAGATGGCCAGAGGGACCCTGTGCCCTGCTCCTGACTCCTAGGGGACACTCCCTAGCTGGTGTGTGCCTGTACGTGGCCGTCAGTGGCCGTGAGACCCCAGGGCCCTGGATTGGCATTAGCGGGCAGGCTAGGGTTCCTGCTGTCCCCCTGCTCCCCACGAGCTGCTCCATCTCCTGGGCCGTGGAGCGGAGGTGAAGTGGGGACCACCTCTCAGAGCTCCTGCCCGGCCACCCTGTGAAGCGTCTGCCTCGTTCCGTGTGAACACAGGGCGTCAGGGTTCTACCCCCGCTTGTGTTGCTGAGGACCTGCCCACTGCAGATCCCCATGGTGCCCGTTGTCCTCGGAGTACAAGCGTGCTGGTGGGGCCTCCAGCCAGGCCTGGTCACCCCCTGCTGGCCTCTGGCCTCTCCTGCCTTCCCGACGTAGGGAGACGCCACGCGCAGTGTCTCACACGCCTGTGCCTTGGCACCTGCTCTCCCTTCTGCCTGGACTGTCCCACGCACCTTCCCGCTTGCCTTTCAGAATACGGCACGGGCGCCCCCCCCATCTGTCCAAGTCAGCCACCCGGCACCCCTGCCCTGTGCTCTGTGGGCCTCTCAGCTGACCTTCTCCCACACTCTGTTGCCCTGGTGCCGCAGATGGCGGACGCAGAGCAGACCGGGAGCCTCCTGGAGGGCACAGGTGTGGCTGTGTGGCTCCTCTGTCCCCATACTGAGTGCAGCACCAGAGCCCCCGCTGGGAGGTGAGTGCGTGAGTGAGCCCTGGTGAGAAGGCGAGTGTGCGCTCTCCCCTTGCCTGGCGCTGCCTGCTGCTTGTAACAAGGCGGTCACATTTACAAGCGGAGACCCTGCACTCGGATGTGGTCACTGCAGCTGCTCCCAGGGAGAGGAAGTCATCGGTCTCTTGGCCAGCCCCTCCTCCCCCGTCTGCCCACCTTGCTGTGTTCCAGGTGTGTCTAGGGGAGAGCAGGGTCTGCGGTCGGGAGTGGGGGCGCTCACTTCCCTGTGTCCTGGTCTCAGAGGCTGGGGACTGAGAGGGAGGAGCACCGAGGGCTCTCCGGGGTCTGCCTGCGACTCTGGCACACAGCTCCGGGGGTCGGCTCTGGCCTGAGAACGTTCCAGCTCAGGGCGGTAACGGCCAGGACAGGCACGTTGAAGTTAGTAGTTTCTGCCCCCAGGTTGCGCTCCCCCAGCTCCGTCCTGGATCTGCAGCCCTGCCCGGTGTCTGTGCCCCTCCTTCCCACAGACCTCCCCAATTTCCCAGATCCCTGAGGTGCCCAGGATGGGGTGGGAGAGACTTCCACACCGGAGCGAGGACGGATAAGGTCAGCTCTGAGGTTGGGAAGGAGCTGCTGTGTTCACCGAGTGTGTACTGAGCCCTTCCTGCTTGTCCACTCCCCCTCCTCTCATCCTTGATGCAGCCCGGGGAGGCGGAGAACATTGTCGGTTTTACCTAGAAGTTCCCTGTGTTTCCATGGAGCAGCCCGCCTGCAGGGCCTGATTCTGTAGGAGGCCCGGGCTGGTCGTGCCTGCTGATGGGCAGAGGGGCCTGGGGGTCGTCTCAGGAGTTGTGGGTTTTCTCTGCTGTATAAGCCACGTGGTGCATGGCTCCCGTCACCAGGTGGCCCCCAGGTCCCAGGGCCAAGCTCCTTCCCAGCAGAAGGGAGTGCTCCTTCTCCTGCAGCTCTGGGGGGCCCTGCACCCCGTGGGGGGCACAAGGGGCTGGGCCGGCCGCATCCCAGGCACAGGAAGAGTAGACGGATTCTCGGCCCCGCGCCTCGTAAGGGTTCTTACTCAGTTCCGTGGCTCAGGGGCTCAGAATCTGCACGGTCAGCGAGCACCCCCACAGCCAGGTTGGGAATTCCTGCTGTTCATCGTCCGGGGTCCCGGGGGACCAGGACCTGGTGACACCGTTGTCCTCTGAAGCTGTGGAACCCGAGGCTGCCGGTCCCAGGGTCTGAATCTTCGGGCCTGTTTCAAGTGTTTCTCTTCGGGTCTGCGGCTGGCTCTGGTTCTGCGGCGACCGGGTGGACCTGATTGTCTTGGTGGCATGTTTGCAGCGGAGGCAGGTGTCTCTGAGATGTGAGCAAATACTGGTTTAATGATTGCCACGTCTCCCTCGGGAGCCCCATGCCAGCCGCAGACAGGGAGGACTGAGCCGGGAGCCCGTGCCGAGGCCTGGCTTCAAGCCGGCAAGGGCGGTGGCCAGGCCAGTGTCATTTGCAGAGGGGAAGTGGAGGCCAGCGTGCTTCCTAGCGCCGGTCTCGGGGCCCGCTTGGCAACCCCTTTGCTTAGCTCCTGTAAGAACTCCCCACTGCCGGCAAGTCTCCTGGGAGATTCGACCAGAAGGGGGAAAGTCTGGGAGTTCTTCAGGGTCGTGCTTGGTAACGCTTTCCCGTGTGCCTGGCATTATGCTGGGCACTCCGCAGAAGGTAGCTGCTCTGATCTTTGTGACTCCTGCCATCCCCTGAGTCCCCCAGAGGCTGAATGCCCTTCCCCCAGCCACAGAGCCAGGGAGCAGGGGGGCCAGGTTTGAGTCTGGGCGCCTGGACAGGCTACCCTTTACTGAGGCCACTGTGCCCCGTGCCCCACACCCCATCCCTCACCCCCACCCTGAGTGCAGACGAGGCTGCCGGGGGCGGGATCCTTGCCCCGGTGGAATGGGACCCCTGCCCGGGCCTGGCTCCGAGCTGAGCTGCAAGCGTTGTCCGTGGCGGCATCCGTGGTCTGAAGCCCCGGAAACCAAGCTGACCCTGTCGATCCTGACTCAGAAGGAGCTGATTTTAGGTCCTGATGTCCCAGAGTCATGCAGGAGCACAGAAAATCTCCAGGCGTCAGAAGAGCTCAGCCCGTGGAGGTTCCCGAGCGCAGGGAGCCCTCTAAGCACCCCCAGGGTCAGATGAGCTGCTGCACAGGGACGAGTGGTCTGCGCCAGGACGCTCACCGGCGGAGCAGGGGCAGACCCGCTCCTTTTCCTGGAGCTGGGCTTCATCCAGATGACCCTCATGGCGAGACCGCTTGCCCTGAGAGTCCCAACAGAGCAAAGATTGCGTGTTTGCATATTTGTTACATATTACATCTAGCGTGCATGTGTGTATGTATATATAATAATTGGACATGATTGCAATAATCACATGAAATCTGCAGCATAAAAGTATTAAATATTTATAGATTCGTTTACAAATGAAAATAAGCAAAATCAGAAGAACTCTTTGCCTCCTTTTTAACATTGCCCCATGCTGGTCCCCCGCTCTGCCGTCACACACCCCAGCCACGGAGAGCCACCTGTGGCCGAGGCTCTGCTCAGGTCCCCAGAGTGAGTGCACTGTGCCCTGACCCAGCCCCCGTTCTCCACTTCTCACTGGGTGTGCTCCTGACCCCCGCTCCCAGTTCCCACCCACTGCAGACCCCGAAGGACACAGTCACAGCCTTGTGGGGCCACCTGGCTCCAGCGTCCTGGAGCGTGGGAGTAAATCATGCCCTTGGGGAGGTCAGCAGTTAGAGACCTTCTCGTTCATTCCCTCACTCCTCCGTCTGTTCATTCAGTGAGTAGCTGCCTTGTGTTCGTCATTCTGGTAACAACCTGAGCTGAGTTCTGCCTTTCCTTCCCAGCCTCTGCTAGCGGTGGGACAGACAGCCTCTGAGTCACAGACTCAGTGCCGCGCCATGAGTCCGATGGAGGGAAGCACAGGGGTACATTCTCTAGCACTTTCCAAAACAGGAGAGGTTTGGAAGGTGCTCCTGAGTGACCGTGTGCTGTCCTCTGGACGGCCCCTGCCACGTGCCCCACGGGGACCCAGGCTGCAAATGGAAAGCAGGTTGTTCGGGTTGCCAGGAAGAAGGCGGCCTGCCATCCATGGTCCGTGCTCTTGCCCGCGGTGGCGTGACTGCCAGGTGCCAGCTTTGGGGCCCCCTGGCTGGCTCAGGGTGTGACCAGCAGGTCTCTGGGCCGGGGGCCGTCCCAGAATTGAGGGAGGCGCTTCCATGTGCTGATGGGAGAGGGACACTGTACCGCCAGGCCTTGTCACCTAAAAAAGAATATTTCATAGGCGGCTGGACTCCTCTGGGACCGGGATGGAAGCTGCAGAGAACGGTCTTGCACGAGGAGCATCGCGGGACGTTTCTGGTCTGGTTCGGGGGGGGGGGGCGGGGGGGGCGGTCTTTGTTCTCAGCCTCCTGCCCCTCCGTCCACCTGTGTTTTACGACTGTGCCCCAGCCTGTTCAGTGGAGGGTGATGCATCCATTTCCTTGTCTCACTGGTCGAGACCACGTCCGGGCCAGCCCGTGGTAACTAGTGTCACCTCACGGAGCTGAGCGCTGCTCGCCCCCGGTGGAGGGCGCGTGTGACGTTGTCCTTGGCTTGTGCTGCCTGACGGAGGCAAATACAGACTGTTTGAAATATTGAAAAATCTGTACCATAAAACCATCAGCACCTCCAGGAGCTCAGGCAGGAGCGAGGGGCGAGACTCCTCTGTGTCATCTTCCACATTTGGGAGGTGCCCGCGAGTGTCGGGCGGGGGGCCAGGGCCGGGAACTGACGCTGGGTGAGCGCCCACCACACACCCGGCACTGGGTGAGGGGCTCACAGCCCAGCAGGGGCCTGGTGCGAGCGGGTCCCTTTGTGATCCGGGGCCCAGCAGTGAGGTGGGCGTGTCAAGGGCCACAGGGATGGTCTCTCTCTGCCCCGCAGACCGTCCATGTTCCGGAACATCTGCAGAGTGCGTGCTTGGTGATCTAAACCACTGTCCTTTCTCTGCGGCCCTGTGCACTGACGTGAGCCCACTCAGGCCCCTCGGGGTGGCTGGACTGTTTGCAGCCTCAAGGCGTTGGAGATCTGGTGCCCTCCAGGCTACTCCTTTATGCAGCCCCGGCATACGCACCAAAGTTGTTAAATAGACACTCCCAGTAAGTCCGTGGGACCCTGGTCCCTTACCGGTTGGTTTCCTGTTGAAGGTCTCTGGTTTCTGGCATCCTCCAGGCTTCCCAGGCTGCATCCCTATGTCTGTGAGGCCGCTCTCGCTCTGCTTCCTCCGGGGGACCAGTCGTGGTGCGTGACAGAGCCTCTGGGTTCCAAAGCTGCATGTTCAGGAGACCCGGCATTGGTCAGCCGCCCTCACGCTGCTCCCGCGGTCAGGAGTGGGGAGCAGCTGGTAGCACGCGGGGCTCAGGCTTTCTGCCTTCCGCGTGGCCCTGGCCTGAGCTGCTGACCGCTTACAGCAAACACCCGGGAAGGGGGTGAGCTTTCAAATCACACTGACTTGGGTTTGAATCAGGTCAAGCTCAGGTAACGCACAGTGTTCTCTGGCTCTGGTATGGCATTCCTCCTGCCCCCGTGGTCCCTTTTCTGTGCCTCTCGTTAGAACCCTGGGTATTATTGTGTGGAAGTTCCTCTACCACCCGACAGGCTGGGCTCCGCAAGTTGCTCACCTTTCTGTCTGAATGTCCAGAAGGAACGCCATCTCTGTGACCAACAGCCTCACTGGCCCGATGGGGCCAGTGCCTCACGAGAGGCGCAGAGTGAGAGTCTGTGGACAGAGGAGCCTCTGTTCTTCGTCCTCACCATCGCGGTGCCCCGTCCAGACCACTGTTTCCTTTCACGCAGGCGGATGTCATCTTCGTTTCAGTGCTCCAGTGTCTGGAATGGTCCTTGGCATGCGACGGGGCTTGGAGAGGCGTTATTGGTGGTGTGGACGGTGAGGAGGGTGAGGAGGGTGCGTGAGCACACGCCCAGGGAGCGGGCAGATGGCCGTGCGCATTGGCGGATGGATGGATGGTTTGATTGCCCAGCTCACGGATGCACAGAACAGTGGTCTTCGCAGGCCTTGAAGTCCTCCAAACGGACGGATGGGTGGTTTGATTGTCCGGCTCGCGGACGCACAGAACAGTAGTCTTCGCAGGCCTTGAAGTCCTCCAAACGGACGGATGGATGGTTTGATTGTCCGGCTCACAGACGCACAGAACAGTGTTCTTTGCAGGCCTTGAAGTCCTCCAAACGGACGGATGGGTGGTTTGATTGTCCGGCTCGCGGACGCACAGAACAGTGTTCTTCGCAAGCCTTGAAGTCCTCCAAACGGCAGGTCACAGGCTCTGCGTTTGCAGAGGTTTGGGACGTGTATCTGAGTCCTCTAGCTGCTTTGACAGTTCGGTGACTTGTGATTGAGGTGTTGTCGCAAGGTACCTTGCAGGGATGGTGGTGGCAAGATAACCTCTGGGAGCTCCTACTGCTGGAGGGCGCTGCTGTTCTGGGCCCTGGGGGCAGAGCTCTGAGCTGGGGTGGAGAGCGGGGGCTGTCCCCGTGAGGCCGGCCCGCTCTGCAGGTCTGCGCATTGATGGGGGTCACGCGGGTAGAATGTTACCCTGTGACTGACCCATAGTGACATTCAGAAGTCTTCCCCGTGTATAATGTGTCCGGGGAGATCACGGATGCTGGGGCACTTTGACAATAGTCCAGCCCCTGGGGGTTCCGGGCCCCAGACAGCTGGGCAGGGGTGCAGGGCTCGGCTCAGGTCTAGCTGGGGCGATGATACGGGAGGTGGGAAGCAGAGCCAGAAACTGTCAGAGGCCGGGGCACGTGTGGGCAGGGGGAGTGAGAGCCCAGGCCCTCAGACCACAGGTGGAAGACCTTTCCAGACCCTCTCCCCTGAGGTCAGGGGTCACTGGTGCTGAGCCAGGGTTCACGCTCAGTGAGGCGCTCCGGGAGTGCTGGCCCTTAAGTCAGGCGGACTCGGAGAGGAGTCCTGCTCGGGTGACCTGGGGGAAGCTCCTTCTCCCCCCCCACTCCCCGGTGCAGCCAGCAGGTGAGACCACCTCGCGGGGCGGCGGGAGGGCTCTGTGAAGCGGAGGGCGGGGAGCAGTCTGCATGGTTCCCAGCACAGATGTGCTGTTCACTCTGGTGGTGGTAGCACCACGGCCATGCTCGCCATCGGAGGTCGTGCCGTCAGAGGTCATATCGTCGAATGTCATGCCGTATGCTGCAGTACACAGCCCGGGATATGTTGTCTACTTAACATGGGAAGTAGGTGCCTTTGTATCATAAAATCATAATAATTATTATGTAGTACCCTTGTGATTATTAAAAAATTCCTAATGAGGAACATAATGAAGATGCAGAACCAGAGAAGGGGGGAGTGAGGAGAGGTAGCCACTGGTTTCTGTTTCTTCCTGGACCCGGGCACCCTTTCCATGGTGGTAGCTTGGGCTGCTGTGGACGCCTGAGGCAGGGAGGCAGGCAGGGGCTGGCAGTCACAAAGTCTTCCCGGCGAGTGGAGCCACGTCCTGACGACCCACACCAGGCCGTATGTTGCCCATTCGTCCCGTGGTCTGCACTGTGGCCCCTTGCACATGTTCTTGGAGGTCCCAGAAGATCTGCCTTGCCCTCAGGTGTCTTAGGCAAAGGCAGGAGGAAAGAGCAGGGTCCGGGTGTGGCCTCGCCTGAGACCTGTGGGAGACATGTTGTCCGAGAAAGCAGACTGTGGGGACTGGCGGGCACCTAGAGCTTGACGTGGGGACTGGGCAGGTGTGCCCAACTTTTCAGGATGTTGCCATTCAATGTTTGATGTCTGCAGAGACTTCCATGCCGAGCAGGCCCGCCCCCGGGCCAGCCTGCTGGTCAGTGTGGACCACCAGCCCATAGCGGGCCCAAGCCCCCTCGCCCAGAGTCAGACGCACAAGCTGTGCCAGGGCAAGGCTGCCTGAGAAGAAAACAGCTCAGGCACGTTTGGTTGGGAACATAGGCACTTGGCTCTGGCGTCTTCCTTTTGCAGTGCTCAGACGCGTCTAAGTATGTAGATCTCTATTTCGAGGGCCGGGAGATATATATGCACACATCCATATTTATACGGAGGGCTGTATCTGTGCACGCTTCCATCTATACATAGAGCGGGTTCCAACTTGAGACACACGCACACACGGGTTTTGCATACACACACACTCACGTACGTGTACTCCCTACGGCCCACCCTGGTGCTCTCGTAAACACTGGAGGTTGCCTCTGGGTGATCTGCCGTCATGTGACACCCCCGAGTGCATGCGCACACATGTGTCTCACATACCCTGTGGGTGCCGGGCTCAGGGAGCGCAGCTGCCAGTGTCTCCTCGGCAAGGTGGCGGGGCAGCCTGGGCGATGTGCGCCCAGCTTGGGGACAGCAGCTCCCCGTGTGACGGAGGTCTGGCTGCTGCCCCACAGACCCGCCGTCTAGAGCACGGCTGTCATCCCCAGCAGTCCTCCGTCCCCTGCTCTGGTTACCTTCCCTTCTCCCTCTAAGGCCTCTTGGGAAAGCCATGAAATGGAGCGATCTGCCCGAGGGAGGCGGCTGTGGGGGTTCCCAGCGCAGCCCTGTCTGGGGACTCCGATTCTCCGGTTCCTGGAGACCAAACTGCAGGCCTGTGGTGGCGCGGGGTGCATGCTAATGGGCTGAGGGGCCGGTTGCTTTGTTGGTGCTGGTGGTCGTGTCTCGGAGGGGTCTTGACATGGGCTCCTCTCCCCGCCCCTCCAGTGGGAGCGGGACTGCTGGGGCCTCCTGGGCCGGTCGCAGGCTTCCGTTTCTCATTTTCCACGTCTGTCTCGAAGCATTACGTGGGGCTGAGCAAACGCGATCAGCTTGGCCCCCAAAACCCCCGTGTGTGTATGTGCGTGTGTCCCTCTGACAGAATTACCCGGATCGATTCCATTCTTCATCCAGGATAAACACTGGTCCCAGTTTTTCCTCGCTTTACCACTTCTGGGTGTGGGTAGGTCAGTGTTTGTAGTGTGCGTGAGTGTGTGTGTGTGTGTGTGTTGTGTTTCCCCTTCTCGGAAACCTCATGCGCCAGCATTCCACTTTCTTGGCAGAAGCTCTTGGCTTTGGAAAACAGGTGTGTCTGTTCCCCAAGGACCCTCTGGTTCTGAAGGGTCTCACAGCTTCTCCCCTCCCCGGTGCGTGGAACTTCAGGCTCCTGCGTGCCCACAGGTGGCTGGCATATGGGGACCCTGGTGGGGCAGGGCAATTGCAAGCCCAGATCCTGGCACAGCTCTTGCTTAATAAAGCGATCTCTGAGCGGCGATGGAAGGAAGGAGTGTTGATGGGCTTGATCGGATGGTTTTAGCCTCTTAATGAATTTGGGTCCTCAGTGGGATGGAGACCGCGCTGGTGTGCTGTGGTGTTGAGCTCACAGATCGGTGTCATTGCCGCGACTCTAGTAGTGTGGTGTGCTCGGGGGCGGGGGTCCCCAGGAGGGTGTGCTGGGCACCGTCCAGGCGGCAGCAAGTGCCCAGGGGAAGGGGACGGAAGCCGCTCATCCTGTACGGTCTGTGCCTGCCCAGGAGGCTGTGGGACCTTGCGGCCTCACATCGGTCAGACTTCTGAAGCCGTCAGCGAGCTCCCAGTGTGAAGATCTGCGTTTCTCTGCCAGATGAACCAGAACTCCGTGAGACGGTTCACAGTTTCTTTCAGAGACTGGTATCAGAACGGGAGTGTGAGAGCTCATTTGTTTCGAGTCATTTGTGAATATCCTCATCATTCAGTTTCTTCCTAAAATGTTGGGTTCATTGGGTCTCCTGTGCCAGGGTCGTTCAGCCTGGACCAGGCAGAGCCCGAGGTTTGTGGGCTGGGAGAATGTGGGGGGCTGGAACTGCGCCACTGATCCCGGTCCCAGCCTCCCACGCTGCCGGCTGCCAGGTGACCCTGGGGCTGGTGGTGGGCTCTGATGGGGGGCGCCTTCATCGCTTCCAGCCACAGCTGTTTCAGCAGCCCCTGCTGCTTCTCTCCCAGCCAGAGCCGTCCCTCTGACACGCAGGTCCTACCGTGTGTCCTCTGCCTCCTTCCCAGACGTCCCGAACCCCTCCAGCCACCCTCCGTGCCCGCCTCAGCCGGGCCGCCGCTCGCGGATGCCTGTCTTCACCCATGCCTTTCCCCACATCCCCCGCTCGCCCTTCAAACGGCACGTCCCCCCCGCCGTGGTGAGCCCTCCTGCATCTCCTGGCCCTCGACGCTTCCTGGCCCCAGCACTCCTTCCCCCAGCTGTGGTCCGGGGCTGACTCATTGGCTCCCATACTGGCGGTGGGTGCTTGGAGAAGGGGACGTGCCTGTGATGCAGGAGGGTGTCTGGGGTGGCGTCCCTTAGGTGAGGTTTGGTTGCGGTAGCAGAAACCTCAGAATAACAGTGGCTCAAGTGATCAAACGTCGTAGTCCCAGAAAATCCTGGCGGCAGGCAGGCCGGTGCTGGTAGGACAGCGGAGTGCCAGGCCCTGGGGGTCTCAGTGGGTGGCTCCTGGGCCAGGCAGCGTGTGGGACACACAGCCAGCCGGAGGAAGGAAGGGGACAGAGGTGTTCCCCCAGCTGAGGGCCACTCGCTGGCCTTTGTACTGCCCGGGGCCACCCTTGATGGCAGGGCAGCCGGGAAGTTGGCTTTCTTAACGGTGGCCAAATGCCCAGCTCAGTGTCGGGACACCTCACTGTGGAGGGAAAGCATGTTGGGAGGCAACGAGCAGCCCCTGCTGCGGGGATGTGCTTCAGTTCTGCGACTTTGATGGAGCACCGTGTGTGCGCGTCCTGAGGCGGGAGGACTGGGAGTAGGTGTTTATAAATACAAGCACGTTCTGTGCCGGAGGATGGGGGGACGCTGTTGAAGTCTGGAGAACCCCATGACCAGGCCGTGCCTTACAGAGGCTGGGCTCGGGGGTGAGGGGCGGGGCGGAACGTCCCATCCTCAGGGCATGTGCAGAGTAAGTAGCCAGCGCCGAGGTCTGGCATCCACGCTGTGCCAGGGTCCCGGGGCGGCGGTCACAAACGGACGCGAACCCACCAGTTCAGGGCAGCACGGATTTGTCGTCTCACAGTTCTGGAGATCAGAAGTCAGCAGTGGGTCTCACCGGGCTAAGGTCAAGGTGTCGACTGCACTGTGTTCTTTCCGGAGGCCCTAAGAAAAACTTCCTCCAGTGCCTGTGTGAGAGGGACCGCCTGTGTTCCTGGGCCCAAGGCCAACTTGCCTCCAGAGCCAGTGATGGAGGCTGGACCTCTGTCCTTGGGCCATCTCTGTGCCTCTGACCTTTCTGCCCCTCTTTTCTCGTTTGCGGACCCCGGTGATTATGCGGGACTCACCAGACAATGCAGCTCAATCTCCCCATTTTGAAGTCAGCTGAGTCACAACCGTAATTCCATCCATAGCCTGAACTTCCCTCTGCACCTCGACCTGTCATGTTCCCGGGCTCTGGGGGCTGGGCTTCCTCTGCCCCCCACACCTGCTAACAATTCCAGAAATTCTCAGGAGTTTGACTGAACCCAGTGCACCGTGGACCTTTCTGGCCCTTTCCACCTGATGCCGCAAGTGCTTAGGAGTCAGAGAGCCAAAAACCGGAAGGCCAGACAGCCGGTTTGAGTCCCGGCCCTGCCACCACCCGGTCCCACTGGTTCACTTCTCTGAGCCTCGGGCTCTCATTTCTGGCCTGAGGACACCCGTCTCTGCCCTCTTTGCCCCATGGGCCGTTGCCTGCACAGACATGGGAGTCCCTGCAGTGTGCTGCTTCCTCCTTCCCTGACTCGGTATCCATGCAGTTCTGGGCACCGGGCACGACCCTGGGAGGCGACAGACCGACCCATCTCCAGCTGCTGCAGTCCAGCCCTGGGCCAGGGCGGGCCTGGCCAGCTGGGCGTCCTCGGCCATAAAATGAAAATGCTGACGCCCACCTGCTGGGCGACAGGACATTGGCTTGTTGGGACCTGTCCCAGGGCCAGTCCCTCGCAGGCGCTGCACGGGGGAGGCTCAGTGGGCTAGTACAGGGTATCAGCCCGCGGGCTCACGCGTCTCCCGGGTGCAGCGACTTTGACAAGCTGATGGGCGGGGCCGTGAACTCTAGTCTGGCGGCAGTGTGGCCTCTGTGCTGTGCCCTGAGAGGACCCTGCACGGCAGCCGGGCCCAGCTCCGACTGCCCCCTTGCGTCCCCCGCCGGCCCCCTGCCTCCTGGTGCTAGGGGAGCTGCGATCATGGCCCTGGCAAGAAGGCAAGAGGTGTTGATTCCATTTACAAATGTGATGGAACGCCTGCCGGTCATGTTTATTCCTCAAGGCTGCCGTGAAGCCGGTGTCCGTGGGGGGTGTCTGTGCGATCGAAGCCATTCTCGGCTCCGACAGGCAGGAGAAGCCGTTTGTTTCCTCCCTCGGACTTGTGCCGCTCACTCTGTACGCGGTCTGGCCAGAGGGTTCTCTCCGCGCAGAGCCGGACGGTACAGAGGTTCAGAGCAAGTCGCTGCAGACCAGATGACCCCAGCCCGGGCTCCTCCTCCTCCGGGAGGAGGAAGAAGAGCTCTGAGGCCAAGCAGGGGCCCTGTTCTAAGAGCCATAAAACAAGTGCTCCCGCAGCTGCCCGGAGAGGCTGTAGCCTGGCCAGGTCAGTGCCACAACAGGCTTCTCGAAGCCTGGACCCAGAGGCCAGAAGGATCCCATCCAGACTTCTCGTTTCCAGTACAAGGCCTCATATGGACCCGCCTCCGTGAGCCCGCACCAGGCTCCCCTTCCCGGTGCCTCTGCTTGTCTGCCCCCACCACCACAGCGCCTCCTGGCTCTTGCTGTCCAGGCTCTAGGGTCCCCAGTTCTAAGAAGCCTTCCCTGGTGACCCCAGCAGGCTTCTCTGTGCCAGCAGACCCCTCCTCTGTGCCTGATTCTGTTCTAGAACTTGGCCCGTTTCCTTGCCGTAGTGCAGGGCCTGGGTCCCCCGGTGGCCAGTGAGCTCCTGGTGGGCTGGCCCGGCCTACTGTGTGCATCCCCTGGGGCTGCACGGTGATTCCTTCCCTCAACTCCCTGCTGTGAGCAAGGTGAATTCTGGGGCTTCTGCCTGCACCCATGAGGTGTCCGTGGCGTGGCAGGGCAGGTAAGGCCTGTGCACAGCACTCTGGGATGCATGAGGTAGAGGAGACTGGATTACAGCCCACCCTCAGCACGCAGCGATTCTTCGTGCAATCACTTGGGTGCTGACTTCATGGGTAAGCCTCCCCTGCAGGCCAGCAGGCATCTTGGGAGGAAGGGAGCAGAAACGGGGCCCAGCAAGGGCGGGAGACCAGGGCAGTCATGCCAGCCCATGTGGTTGGCAGAAGCTGCCCCACGTTCATAGCCTGGTCCCCAGAACCTGTGGCTGGGTCACCGTACGTGACAGGGGAAATCAAGGTTGCAGACGGAATTGTCGATCCGCTGACATTCAAGTACAGGGAGTAGCCTGGAAGATCCGGGTGGACCCAAAACGAGCACGAGGACCCTTGAAGGCAGATGAGGGAGGCCCATGAGGAGGGCAGAAAGACAGATAAGAAGGGTTTGACCCGTGTTGCGGACTTTGGAGCCTGGAGCTGCGGAATGTGAGAGGCCCCCAGAAGCTGGAAAAGGCCGGGAAGGGATACTTACTGCCCTAGGGCCCCGGAAGGAGCACAGCCCTGCCGACACCTTGACCTTAGCCCAATGAGACTCTCTTCCGCTTCTGCACTCCAGGACTCTAGGAACGTACGTTTGTGTTGCTTTAAGGATAGTGGCAGGAAAGTGAGACCCCCCCCCGCCCCGCCGTCCCGTACCTTCCAGCCGCAAGCACCGCCGCCTCTGCTGGGGTCAAGTAGGAGCCTCAGCGTCTGAGGACAGCAGCAGAAGCGGCAGGAAGCTCTGTGCGCTGGCACGAGGGAAGGCAGGCAGAGAAGAGCAGCCGCTCCAGGAGTGTCCGTGGGGAGGGCAGGGCAGGCTCCCCTGTGCCGCCTCCCTGCTGCATCCCAGGGCCCCGCTGTGGGGGTCCCTGGAGCCTTGTCGGCCCACATCGTCCCCTTGCCGGGAATGCTTCTGCAGAGACCGGGAGTGGTTCCCCAGCCGGAACGTCGGGGAGGGCAGACCCTGGCAGACTGAGCACCCCCTGCCTTTCCTGTCTGTCCTGCCCTTCCCACCTCCCCGCTCCCAGGCCCGCTGCTGCTTCACCTGTGCCAGCCACGGCTCCCTCGCACTCTTCCGGGCCCTGCTCGAGTGTCAGCTGGGGAGGCCCAGTAACTTGTGTCCAGACTGACAGTACACACTGTATTTAAGGCAGCTTTGCATGTGCAGCGCCCAGGGTCACGTCTGTTACAGAGCAGATGCCGAGCCCCGGCTCCTGGGCTGTCGCAAGAGTGAGTGAGCGGGGTGGATGTGCACTTGTGTCCTCCTGCCGCAGCCTCTGGGAGGAGGGCCTATGGCGAGCCACCTCTGCACGGGTGAGCTGCGTGCACAGGCCAGAGGGGCCCACGATGCCAAGGCGTCAGCCCGTCGGTGAGGACGGGGCAGTAGGACCCGCGTGTGTGGTCTGCGTCCGCTGGGTTCTGCTCCATGCCAGGAGTGGCTCGCGCTGCCGCTCAGACGGCTCCGCAACCGTGGGTGGGAATTTCTCGCGGCTGCTATAACGAGACATTGCAGACTGGCCCAGGGGGCTTAGACAACAGAAATTCCTTCTGGAGGCTCAGAATCCGGAGTCCAGCTGTCAGCAGGGCTGTGCTCCCTGACGTCGCTAGGAGGGGGCTTTCCTTGCCTCTCCCAGCAGTGCCGGCGTGCCGTGGCTGGGAGCTGCGTCCCCGGTCTCTGCAGTGTGGCCCTGTGGCCGCCGTCTTGGTGTCTCTGTGGTTCTCCTCCTGATGGAGACCACCTGTTGGATTTAGGTCCGCCCTGCACCCACGATGACCTTACCCCAAGTTCCCTAAATGTATCTGTGACCTTGTGCCCAAGGATGTCACCGTGTGAGGTTCCGGGTAGATATAAAGCTGGGGGACACTCTTCCGCTCATCCCCCAGTTTCGTCCCCTTTCCACAGCAGAGTCACTGCTTCTCTGCAGGGCAGGCCTCCCTGGCATGCCGTCATCCACGAGGCCCCAGTGCTCGGTAGCTCTGATGCCAGCCGGGTTCAGCTGCTTGTGGACCGTGTGGCCCTCCGCCGCTGGTCGCATCAGTTACATTTAAGTCACAGGCTTGGCGTGGGGACCCGCAAGGGAGGACACGGTGAGTGAGTGTGACAGGCGGAGCCTGGACTTAGAGGACACCGGTCGGTGCTCACAGAGTCTGCGTTCACCTGTGGGGTCCCGGGGCTCTGGATCAAGTCTGGGTCTCCCGCACCCCCTGCTCCCAAGGCCCTGGCGCCCACCCTGTGGGAGGGTCCTGGCACAGCAGCTGTGCTTCTGGGCCGAGGCCATGGGAATGAGGGCTCCGGAGGCCCAGGTGGAGGCAGAGGAGTCCTGTGCAGGGCGCTGGGGTTTCATGGGCGCGATGGTCTTTCACCGTCACTGGGGGCTAACCCCCACCTTCAGGCTTAGAGAAATAAAATGACTCACCCAGGGTCACCCGCTTTGTCTGTGGCAAAGCTGTGAGCCAGCAGACGATGGCCCCCAGGCTCAGGCTTCTCCAGATCCCGGACGGTTTCCAGGGACCAGCACCGGCTGAAGAAACGCAGCCCCCAGCTCTGTCAGATGCACCTCGGCTCCCAGAGGACAGCCCCCGGCCCCCTGAGCAGGTGCGGTCCTCACGGCGCTCCTGCCCGCGGGCCTATGCGGCGGAGGCCCTCGTGATGACCGCGCATCCCTGAGCAGATCCGGGTGGGTCCTGCTGCGCTCCGGAGGGACAGCGGTGAACGGCAGCAGGTGACCCGGGGGTCGCATCCAGGAACCCCACATGGCTGGGCCAAGGTTAGGCAGGAACAGGTGCTGTGACCTCCTGCCCCAGGGAAGGTGGCCTGAGACCAGGGGCAAATAAGTCATGACGGGTCTGTCCGCAGCCTCGCCGTGTGCGTTAGAGCCGGCGCTGCAGTGAGCATGCCTTCGGCTCCCTGCTCGGCCTGGCTGGGCCCCCAGGCCTTCCCAGGGCATTGCGCGGGGCTGCCCGTCAGTCACTAGGAATTGCATTCAGGATTGCTCTGGGGCCGGGACTGCCACGCTGTGTGTCAGCAGAACGTCTGGTAAATAGCGCTCATTCAGCAAATACTTGTCTGGTGCTGTTTGGCACAGCCCAGGCTTGTGATGGTGCACAGGTCCTGTGACCTTTCCTTGGCCCACAGCCTGAGGTCCCCCAGGTGAGGGCTGCCGTGAGCGTGTGTCATGCTCTCTCTGGGCACAGGTGGTCTAGACCGGCTGCCAGTTCCACGTCTGTGAGTCCCAATAGAAGAGCAGCCCTGTGTGGCAGCCACGTGACATGACTGCGGTAGCCACGCGTCCTCTGGCACAGAGCTCCTGAGAAAACAACGTCTGCTGGAGATGACAGCACAGACGCCACCATGGAAGCTTTGGGTCCTAGAAGGGAGAGACATTTACTGTCACCCCTGGTCCCAGTGCTGGCACGGGGCTGGCCCTTTCCCTTTCTGGAACCTACGGTGCTCACTTCTCCAATACACTGGCCGTTTGCTGCCTTGGAACATTCCTGCCTTCCCTCATCTTGTTAATTAAACAGGGGAGACACCCAGCAGAGTTGGAGTCATCCTGGGGAAGTGGCATTTCAGCAGTGACCCGAGGGAAGGGTGACAGCCCCCCCCCCCAGCCTGGTCCCAAGGAGTGGGAAGAAGGAAGGCACATGGCCCCCGGTGAGGCTGCCACTGGTGGTGGGCGTGGGGCAGTAGCCGCTAGGAGGGGCGTAGACTCGCCTCTCACGAGTCCTGTCTAAATGGACAAAGACGGAATCCCTTTGACACCAGCCCTCGGCATGTTACGGACCTGCCCCGTCCCCAGTGTCAGCCCCCTGTGGCCTGGCTGGTCCCTCCCTCAGCCTCCAGGGGCACCCAAGTCACGCCTCCCCCAGGCCCTGCTCTCACTGTATGCCTTGCCCGGCTGCGTGTCCAGGAGGGAAGGGCCATGACGCCAACGTCCCCGATAACATCCACAGCCCCGAGCACAGTGCGAGGCACCTAGTGGGCACTCTGCTGAACGCACCAAGGAGCAGGTGCCCAAGGCCTTGCCCATGTCACATCCCCCGCAGGCGGGGGCAGGCAGCCAGGCAGGCAAAGGTGGCAGAGCGTCTGGAGCCAAGGGAGCAACCCAACCAAAGCCCAGGGAGGGATGGGTCGCTGCCGCTCACCTATCTCGAGATGCATTCGGGATTATTTGGTAGAGGTTTCAAGCAGAGAGGCCTCCCGCTGTCGAATGGGAGAAATTGCCGGTGGACAACGTGGCGGGGCATATTTTTACCAGCCATGGGTCCGAGGGTGCCCAGCCCCAGACTATATGAAGGCCTTGGATTCCCCATAGAAGGGGTTGGAGAGGGTGGCTAGAGAGAGGACACTGATGATCAAGTTTCCAGGCAACCCCTGGACATGGTTCACAGGGACCATCTGTTGGAGGCAGCCATAAAGATGCCTTTGATGGGCCGAGAGCAGCTGGTGGGCCCCAGCTGGGTGGCAGCCAGCAGGTGGAGACAGCCAGGCCGCCTGGGTGGCGCCGGCACGTCCCGTCCTCACAGCCTGCCGTCTGGCCCTGGGGAGCCTGGCCACCAAAGGGGAGGGGCCGCCCTAGTCCAGCCATGACGCCAGCACCCGGGGTGCGCGGAGCACCCTGCTCAGTGGCAGCGGGGAAAGAAGGAGGTTTCCTTGGGTGGCTTCGAGCTCTGACGGAGAAGGCGCAGACCCAATAGATCCCTTCCATGGCCCACGGCGCCGCCCGCAGGCCCCCAAGGCCCGGGGCTTCACGTACTCGCACGCTTGTGTCCACTTGGCGAGCGCTCAGCTGCAGCTGGAAGCAGGACAGATGCGGTCCCCGCGGTCACAGAGCTTGCGGTCCACGGGGAAGAAAAGCCGTTCTGGACATAAAGCATCAACGAAGCGTCGTGAGGGCTGCACGGGAGAGCAGGCGAAGGCAGGAGCCGGCTGTGCCGGACAAGGGGTCCTTGTCCGTGGCTGGGGACGGAGCCCCTTCCTGCCCTCCACCTTCGGGCTCCACGAGCGCGGGAGCGGGGGAGCAGCCCTTCTACGCCGTCCCTGTGGCCAGCGGGGGTTCCCGCGCTTACAGCGTGGTGACGAAAAGGACTATGATCTCGCCGGTGACCTTGAACAGACCTTTTTATACAGATGGGTTCTCTTGAGCCTTCAAGTTTACAAAGGATTTTTCTATCCATTTTCATATTGGTTCTGTGCCCTAAGCTCACAGCAGGGTCGACTCTCTGGACCCCGCTGTGAAGCTCTTCGCTTCTTGCTCAAGGTTTCAGAACCAAGGCTGGACTTGAACCCGACTCTCCAGGCTTCAAGTCCTCCTCTCTGTTTTTGAGAGAAAGAAAAGAAAGTGCGAAGCAGTGGCAGGCTTCCCATCAAGCCTCGGCCGCCCGGAAGGGAGCCGCATCTTACTGCTGGCGCCGGAGTAGAAAATGCTGGAGTGTTTGTAAGATCGTCTTCCGTAGCTTACACGATAGCCCGTCTCCAGTCGGAAGCATCCTCCTGAAGAAAACTGTTTCTTCTCAGAACAGAGTACACGTGTGCTGAGATTTCTAGAGCCTTGGTGTCTGCTTGTGGGAATTAGCAGAGCATCCAGGTGACTTTCGGGAAGCCAAGCCTGTTTCTCTTCCGCGCTCTCCCGGCTTCCAGATGCAGAACTGTCTGTCCTGAGGGCTGTGACTGCGGGCATCAGACGGCCTGGGGCCGAGTCCTGGGGCCTGACGCTGCTGAGCTCCGTCCTGCCAGTCCATCTGTGAAAGAGCCCAGTGGCCTCCGGGGCCTTGGGCGCGGGGAGGATCCCAGGAGGCGGGCACAGGCCCAGCCGCGGGTCAGAACCGGAGTGGCTGTCCTTTGATGCCTGAGAAGCGAGGACGCACTCTTTCTCTGGGAGCACTTTCCTCTGTGTGGTTCCAGCTTCCTTTGATGAAAAACACTATTTATATATATAAAAAAGATACAGTTTGTCCAAGCAACTGTTAAGATCCGGCCTCATCCACAGGCTCTGCTGGAGGCTGGGGTCCGTCCTCCGGGACCACTACACTCTTCTTGCTGTCCCTGCTTCTGGGGGCTTTCCGGGGAAACGTTCGCATCTTCAGTGGTGCCTTTCACATCGTAGCAAACCAGCGGGGCTTAGAGTCTCTTCATTTCGCACTGACAGCTCTTAGCAGTCTCCCCCTTAATTAAAGCAAGCGGATTTGGGGACGGGGTCCCTTACCTGCGGCTGGCCGGGCTTGGTCAGCTCACAGCGGCGGTGGTGACCGGCCTTCCTCACAGCCTCCCGCCATCTCCCCAGGGTTATTAGTTTGGCTGTTCGTGGATGTAGAACAGGTGCCCACACAGACAGGAGGCTAGGTACAGAGAGGGTGTGCGCACATGCACACACGGGCACACTCACGCATGCGGGTCAGCGGAGGGCACACAAGGGGTGCTGAGGGCACGAGTCAGAGTGGCGGAGCAGCAGAGCTAGGAAGGCCCCGTGGACCCTCGGGCTCCGTGGTCTTCAGAAGTAATCCGATGTGGCGGATCCACAACCAGCAGATAACAGGCAGTTCTGCGGTGGTTATAGGGGGCAAGGAGGCCAGATGGGCTGTTCGGGCGGGTGGAGGCTTGGGGTGGGCTCATCCCCACAGCCTCTGGTTTAGAAGCCAGTGCTCACAGTCCTCTCATTAGCAGCAGCCCCCGCAGGAGGGTCACCTAACGCTAGACCGTACGCTGGGGACCCTCCAGCCAGCCCCATGCCCCTTCGCGGGGCCACCTTTCTCTCTGACCCCGTGGCCCCAGCGGGTCAGCCACTTTGTCCAAACTGAAGTCCAAGAAGCCACAGCACATTAACGGAAGGGTCCGAGCTGGACGACTAGGGGTGGCGGCGGTCCCCTGCCCGGGAGTGGGCACAGCTGGCCCCATGCCGCGGGGCCGCCTCTGGGACATGTGAATTGAGCTGTCCTCGTGCGGCCCCATGTCGTGACGTCAGGGTGCTGCTGATGGAGCCCGCGTCTCTCAGGTGTGACCCCCTCGCACTTCTGCACCGACGGAGGGATGAGATGTCAGCCTGTAGGGCTGTTTATAACCTAGGACTGGTGTGGACACAGGACCTCTGTAGCCTCCCGGAGTGGAGTTCAAGTTCAGGCTCTTCTGCCCTCTCGGGGCGGCTGGACCGGTGAATGTCTCTGGGCTTCGGCTGCGTCAGCTGGAGGCTCGGTTGACTGTGGTACGCATACCTGCTGCTCCATACGGTCCCCGAGGGCTCCGTCCTGGAGGACAGCTTCCCTGGCACCCGCCACACGGCCCCACTCTGTCTCATTGGCGGGGAGTTCCCCGCATGTGCTGTGGCTCTCGCTCTCTATCTTCATAAAAAAGCTACTTTCAATCTGTACATCATATAACGAACGTGTAATTGGCCCAGGTTAGAAGAATCCTTGCCTCATTATGCCCAGTCTAGCTCTCTGCTGTCCTTGGAGCTTTCCCCAGATTGGCGTTTTGTAGCCACAGAGTCGCCCAGCACTTCCGCTGGTGGTGAGCGCAGGTGCACAATGACCGGAGCCCCCTGACCTTAGCCGAGGGTATTGCCCAGCAGAACCTCGAGAATCGTGTGAACCACGGTCCCAGCAACCGCTGAGAGGGCAGAGTGGTTTGGAGTTATTGAGCACCTACGCTTGCCAGGCTCATTAGGGTCTGGGCTCCCTTCCCAACCCTGAGGTGGGTGTTTTATCCCCAGTGTACGTCACAGGCCCACAGGGTCTCATGGGCTGCCCGAGGTCACGAGCCTGGCTGATGTCGGGGCAGGGATGTAAAGCCAGGTCGCTCCGAATGAGAACCTGAACGGTCTGCAGTGCCGGACACCTTGTTACAGACGTCATGCACATTTCTGATCCCTGTTGAATTAGGGCACCTCTGCCTACAGATAACCCGCTATGTGGCCCCGCTCCCCTCCCCCGCGTTCAAGTTCCTTCTCTCCCTCCCACCTGTGAAGACAAAAGGAAGCTAAAATCAGTCGTTCCAGGGACAGGGAACACCTCATGAGTCAGTGGTGTCCTTTAAATGGGTCTCTCCGGTTTGGTACCAGTTTCTTCTGGAAGGGCCCCACTTTTTCACCTATTCTGAGGGGAGGACGGAACCTGCTGGCGAGCCGCAGGCTTCGTGTGAGGAGGGGACTTGGGTCTGCGGCCTAGCTACCCTCTACAGTCGACCGGTGCCAGTGGCCAGATTTTTGTGACCAGTTCCCCCCAAGCCAGCGTGGAGGAGGCTGGATGGTCCTGAGGGGAGAGGGTCTGGGCTGCGCAGGGGAAGGGTCAGCAGCCTACCCAGAAGCACTCCTTACCCAGCAGGCAGTAGGAGAGTTCTCTGGGGAAACCCAAGCAGATGGCCCCTACTGCTGGCAGGATCTTGAAGATTACAGAGAAGTCAGCCAGGGTAAGGGGGCTGCAGGCTTCAGGAAGGTTCTCCGCTCAGGGTACTATGGCGCTGACATCAACGTGTTTTTTTGGGCAGAATTCTCGCCTGCAAGCTCTGGGGAGGAATTGGCTCCCAAGCTCATTCTTGTTGTGGGCAGAATTTAGGACTGTGGCTTTAGGACAGAAATCTGTTTCCTTGCTGTCAGTTGGAAGCCATTGTCAGCCTCTAGACATGTAGCCCGTCACAGACCAGCTAGGGCCCATCAGATCTTGTTCCTGCTCTGCATCTCCGGCTTCCTCTCCTGAGAGCAGTGGAGAAAATCCTCTGCTTTTAAAGGACTTGCCGGATTAGGTGAGATAATGTCCCCTTTGCCACATAAGGTTGCGTTCTCACTGTAGTGAGATATCCGAGTTGCAGGTTCTACCCAGGCTCAAGGAGATGACCCAAGGGTGAGGGTCACTGGGGTCATCTTAGAATTCTGCCTGGAGGGAGGGACAGCTGGTCTAGCTGAGAGGCCAAAACTGCTTCCTGGAGGAGGCTGTTCTGGGCAGAATGGTGAACACTGAGTAGAGGTCAGAAGGTACGGTGCTCCAAGCAGAGGGGGGACCCCTTTGCTCACTCTGATGGAGCTCGTTTATGTACTTCTCCCCGGAATATGACACGTGCCCGTAGCTAGAGCTCACTGTGCTCAGGATGGTGACACTAAGGCCCAGGACAGCGGAGCAGGCCGGGGAAAGGGCGCGATCGAACCCTTCACCCCTACCCATCCCCCCCACCTCCCACAAGAAATGACTAGAAGCAGGACTCTGGCCCGGATGGCACATCTCACAAGCTGTAGTGCCAGATGTCCTGGACACCTCGTGTCCATGTTGCACGATCCTGGTCCTCATGCAAGGGCTGCCCTCTTTACAGGAGGGCCAGGGAGGAAAGGGCTGTTTTGCCCTTTGATGAGAAATGTCCTCCCAGAGCCTCATATTCCATCTGAGGAGGCCAGTGAGTCCGGCAGGGCAGAGGACACCTTCCTGACGAAACTCAGGAGCCCCAGAATGGGGCCCCTCTGGGTGACCCCTGCCCTCACCCCTTCTGAGGGAAGGCAGGATCCCAGCATGGACACCGCGAGAGAGGAGGCAGGACCTGGGGACACAGAGAAAAAGGGGCCGCTGAGTGTGGACACGAAGCCGGGACAAGGCCATCCAGGTTGGGGTGGTGGGCTCCTGCTGTGTGGGCGCGTGCCGGCTCTCCCACCACTCGGCCCAGACACCCCAGCAAGTGGTTTAAACCTTCAGAACCTCTGATTCCCACACTAAAGTGAGGACAGCATTGACCTCGCCGCCACAGACTTGCTTTGCGTAACAATGAGACCGTGTTCCCTGTCTCCTACTCCAGTGGTTGTGAATGGAGGGGTGTGTTGTGTGTGTGCGCGCGTGTTAGTGTGAGAGTCCCTGCTGGTGCAGGGGTGGTGGTGGGTGGGCTGTCTACGTGAGGATGCCGTGGGGCTGTGCCTACAGCTGGGAGGCTCTGGGGTGCTTGAGTTTGCTGGAAACCCAAGGCTATATCCCAGTTCCTTATAAGAGAGCACGTGTTAGAATTGAGATGATTTGAATATGAGTTTTTTGTGTGTGTATTGGGGTATTTGCACATGCGTGTGAGTGCACATATGTCTGTATTACTGTGCGTGTGCGTGTGCGACCCGGTACACGCAGTGGTGTACCTATCAGTGTATGTGGGTGTCAGTGTGTACACAGACATCTGCATGAGTGTATCAGTGCACGGTTGCACACACACGTGCGGGCATGTTATCACGTACATATCTGTGCATATCTGTGCAAGCACGTGCCAACGCACACGTGTGCTCGTGTGCACGTACATGCGTGTGTGCTTGTGTTCACGTGCACGCGTGCATGTGTGTGCCCGTGTATGGTAGTGCGCGCCTGTGTGCATTCGTGTGTGTGCGGTTACGTTTCTGAGTGTAATGGCGTGTTCGTGTGTACACAAGTGCATGCATGTGTGTATATTAATGCATGCGTGTGCATCTGGGAGTGCATTTGTGCACACGTGTGTGCCCGTGTGTAAGTATGCGTGTGCATCTGAGTGTGCCTGCACGTGTGTATCTATGTGCATATTTGCCTGAGTGTGCATCCTTGTGTGGGCCCGTGTGCACACATTGTGTATGTATGTGGGTGCACGAGTGAGTGATCTGTGTGCGTCCACACACACGTGTGTTTATAGATACAATAGCACGTGCGTGCATGTGTATGAGCGATTTGTATGTACATGTGTGCACGTGTATATACTAGTGTGTGCAGGTGCATCTGGGTGTGTAGCGTGTGCACACGTGCTTGTGTGCCTATATTAGTGTGAGTGTGTGTGGGTGGGGGCAGTCTTCTTTCTCTGGCCCCTGTCCGGTAGAACCAGCTACCGGGGAAACTCGGTCGCTGGGAGTCCCTGAGGGATTCTTCCGACCTATGACCCCATCCCTCTGTGATAACTTCATATTGGTTTTATTTCTGAAATGTCTTGAATCTGCCATGTTTTCTCCTGCCTGTGCTGTGGCTTTGGTGCAGACCCTCCCCCCATTGTGCCAGGGCCACTGCCATCATCAGCCCCTCTTCCCACCGTGTCTTCTCGCCACACAGCACTCGCTTACTCGTCTGCGGCCACCAGGCTTCCTGGGGAGCCAGCGCCTGGCACATGCCTGGCACTCCACAGCCTGCATGTCCACGAATGGATGCACACCTCCAGCCCATCCCCTGTACTCACTCCAGAATGATCTTTCTAAACACAGCACATCAGCCTGCGTGTGACCTCTCTCAGTGGCTTCCCCATCCTGGACTCCTTAGTTTGGGCCACTCAGTGACCCAGGATCCACAGCTCTGTACAGAGGGGACACTCAGCACCTGTTTGTAAATGGCGAAGAGATGGGGGGCTACACCCCTGGCTCTGTGTTACCTGCGGCCCCGCCGTTGATCACCTGCAGCACAGGCACACGTGCCGCTCTGCTCCGCTGGCCAGGGATGGTGACAGTGTGATGAGGTGCGAGGGTTGCCCAGCAGACGGCTGGTGCTCAGGAATGCCGGTCCTTTGTCCCTTTCTCCCTATTCTTCCCTTTGCCCTGGGACCCTGGGCACCTGGCTGCGGGCCCCAGGGTTGATGTGCCACCCACACTCTTGCTGCACCACGAGTCACAGCAGATGCGGTTTAATAACCCAGGTGCTGCAAAGCTACGTCCCTGTGCCGCCTCCAGTCTGGGTGGTGAGGTCTGGGGGTGGTGGGAAACCCAAGAAGTGGGGCGGAAAGGGGCCCTCGGCCCTACAGGTTCCCTGATGGCTCTCAACCCCAGGGTTCCACTTGGTGACGACAGGAGTGCATACACAGGCTTCAGACACTGGCAGGGGTCCCTCAGCCAGCTCACCTTGGCCCGGTTGGGATGCAGGGCCGCTGCGGCTCTGCCTCTCATAGCGGGGTCAGGGCCCGGGAGTGTGCTCCTCGGGGCACTGCTGCTTGAGCTACAGAGGGGGTGACCCTCTCGCTCTGAGGAAGTCCTGGCATTGAAGCGGGCAGCAGGTACAACATGCCTGGCACACCGAGGCCTGTGTGCCATCTCTCCTTTGCTCTGGCCCCCGAACGTTTCATAATTGTTTCCCTTCCCTGAGGTCTGTCCCTTGACTCCTATTGCCATGTGCCCAGGAACGTCCCCCAGGATGGCCTGCCTTGGCCTGTCATGGACAGATTCCCTCCTGATGGACCGTACTTGTGCCATTCGGTGTGTCCCTCGCGAGCACCTGGCTCGGGCTCCTCCAGCCTTTTCTCCCAGCGTGCCATCTCTCCTGCAGTCCCCGAGTCGCTGGCCTTGTCCTCCTGTGTCGCGTCTCCTGGTCCCGCCCAGGACTCTGGCAGGGTCCCTTCCAAGGCTCCTCCTCCCTCGCCACCTCCCCAACCTCCACCCCAACCACTCCCTCGCTAACCACCTGGGTTCAGGTGCGCCTTACCCGTGGCTGACCGCTCTCCCGCGACTGCTGGCCCCGGAGGATGGGGACCACAGCATCATGCCCAGGCCCCGTGTCTGCTGGTCCAGCCCTCATCCCGTCCTTTCAACCCCATGTCCACATTGCCGGAGCAGATCGCAGATCTCTGAGGGGTCTCCAGTGGCCCCCGAATTTGTTCCCAACCCCAAGACTGAGTTTCTGGCTACCTCTGGCCCCACAGCTCTCAAGCCTGCCCACCACAGCAAGTAGTAGGAACAGCCGGGAGAACCTTCCCCTGCTGCCCTCCCGCCCCTCCCCTGCCCCAGCCAGCTCCTGTCACCATGGTCTCATCCTCGCTTCAACCCCGCAGCCTGGCCCTGCCCTTGCACGATGAATATTGAGGTTTATGAAAGCGGGGGGAGGGGGGGCGCCGCTGGAAGTGGTTCAGCGCCAAAACGCAGTTCGGCCTGTCGTCTGGCAGGTGCAGCTGCTCTGAGAGCACCGGCTTCTCCGTCTGGGTGAGCTGCTCCTCGGTCCCCCGTGGGGGGTGCAGCACCGGCCCCATCCCACCGAGCACCGGGCGGAAAACCAGCCAACCAAGGAACGCAATTTCCCGGGGCTGGAAGTGACTTTTTCCTTGGAACTGATTATGGAAATTAAATTTTCATTTTTATCGGGAACATTAATTGATCCCACAGGGATGAAGGCAGAGACTCATGGGTCAGAGTGTCAGCTCGGGAGCCCTGAGGCCACGCTTGTTGCCCCTGCAGCCCTCCCCTCCGTCCTGCCCCTCGTGGCCTTCGTCCAGCCAGTCGGCGTGGCCAGCTGTAACCCCTGGGCATAGCTCTGAGTGCTGTGCTGAGTGATGGGGCGGGCCGGACCCAGCCTTGAGGGAATCCCGCACCAGCCCATTCGGGACCCAGTGCAGCCATGGGCCCTGCCGGGAGGCTGCTGGAGTGCTGGAGGTGCCCCTCCCGCTGGCCCCGCCCGGGCTGCCGCCTTGTGGGTCGTGACTCAAGGTCCTTCCCAGGTCCCAACACCCGATTCTGCACCCAGGCTCCCGCCCACTGTAAGATCATCCCAGTCCCCTCCTGTTTGAGCCGACATTCCTCCAGCTCTCCGCTGTCTTGTCCCAGGGGCCGCCCCACCTGGCCCAGTGATCCGGGACAGGTCCTGCCCGTAGCTACTGCATCACCCACTTGTCCTTACTTGGAGCTTAATGGCCAAGTTTTGCTTAGAAACAAAGGAAGACAATCCAACACCACAGTGCTCCAAGTACCCCTGGGCGGGGGAGCTGTGCTGTGGGTGCACATCTGCCTTCCTGAGTCCCCCACGTGACGGAACAGCTAGCCCCTGAGGTCTGGAGAGCACGTCACCGGCCACAGATTTCTGGCATAGCCTTCGATCTTTGCTGTGACCCTTTGTTTTGGGGTTATTGAGGGAGAAGAGTGGCCTCAGCTCACATCTTCTCGCTAGCAGAACCAGGACTGGGCCCGCCGACCCCTCTCCCCCAAAGCTGATGGGACCTGGAGGACAGCAGACTCACTCCCTGTGCCCACCTGCCCTGGCCTCTCCCTCTCTGGCCACAGTGGTGTCTCCCTGCACCCCCACACCCTGCTCGGTCTGCCTCCACTCCCCGGGTTGACCGTGCTTCCCATCTGGCACCCACGCGAGCCCTCGCCAGGAGCCCTGGTTCCTTGTGATGCTCTGTGTAAGGGAAGGAAGTCTGCCCTCGGCATGCCGACATCCCTGTTGGAGAGGCTCTAAGACGACCCAGAGTACAGACTTCTGAATGACAGCGAGCCCGGCCAGCCCTAAACTTAGGTCACAGGACGCTTGGGAAAGGAAAAAGCCCTCAGCTCCCTTCAGGCCCCTGTCCGTGAGCGTACTTGTGGAGGCCAGCGCCCACCAGCAGTGAGGGCCCCTCACGGTTTCCTCTGAGCTCCCGCCTCGGCGGTCGTGTCTGCGGCCACGACACACCCCGCAGCATTTCCACAAACCGGGTCCATGTTGACATGGTCGCCTCCTGCCATTAAAGTGGCAGTGGTGGGGGAGGGGGGATTGCTGCATAATCTGTCTACACTGCCCAGCTTCTTCTGACCTCTAAAGGCCGTGCTCGTTCCAAACCCCAGGAAAACATTTCATCGAGCTTGGGCACAGCTCTTCCCAGCAGCCTCTGGCCTCCTCGCGTCCCTCCAGGTTGGCCTTCCTCCTCGGGCTACTCCGGCACATGGCCCCCTCCAACACCCGCTGGCCCCCGGGCTATGCTGTGTTGTCCCTGTCCCCCTCACCCGCAGGGGAAATCCGCGGAGGCCAGGAGCTAGGCGCGTCCCTTCCCCGCGTGTGGCAGTACCTGGCGTAGGGCCAGAAGCCCGGATGTGCAGGCAGTGTTGGAGAAATCGTCATATTCCCTGATCTCACTGGGCTGCCTGGCCCCCCTGCTTGGGTCTCTGGTTTTGGGGGGCTGTGGAATGACATTCTTGGCCTGGCGTCCAGGTTCCACTGCACGCCCCAACACCCCTGTACCTTGGGCTTTTCTCCCAACACCCTCTGCCGTGGCAGGCACCAGGACTGTGCTCACTCGGACCCCTTAGCCTGACGCCCACTTGGCGCCCAACCCACTCCGACCCCCCACCCCATCACGTCATCCGCACCGTTCTCTCTATGCCACCCCACCATTTCCCCTGAGTCCCAGCTCAAGTTCCGCCTTGTCTGTGACAACTGGGGCCCCTTCCCTCTTTAGGCCTTTCAGGCGACCAGGCCCTGGGGAGGGGAGTGTATGGAGTGAAGGTTTGTGTCGCCCCAGACTCCTGTTTGGAGATAGAGTCTCTATGGAGAGAAGGTCAAAGCAGGTCATAAGGGCGGGGTCCAGGCCTCACGGGACCAGTGTCCCTGAAAGAAGAGAGGTCAGATGGCGCTCACGGGCCCCCAGACTCTCACACGGAGGGGCGGCCGTCAGCAGGCTAAGGGCAAGCCCTCGCCAGGCCCCCAGCTTCCCCGCGTGTTTGTCTCGGCCTTCGTCTTCCAGAGCTGCAGGAAAGCAGAGCAGTCTGAGCCCCCCGGCCTGTGGCTTGTCGCCGCGGCAGCCCGAGCTGACCGAGACCGCGCGGAGCCGGGCTCTGTCCGCCTTCGTGTCAGCAGAGCCTCCGTCTGCATGTGGTCCCAGCCCCTGACCAGCCTGCGCTGGTGGGAGGGGACAAGAGTGTGCGCCCCCCCCCACAGTGTTCCTCCAGGTGCCAGCCCCCTGCCTCCTCCCTGGAAAGGCCCCAGCTGCTGCTCTTGGCTCTACGGGCTCTTCTGCGGGGGCTTCTTAACACGCACCTGCCCAGGCCCGCGGCCCCAGGTGCTGTCCCCTGTCCCGTGTGCTCTCTTCTAGCAACGGCTGTCTGTGAACCTGCACCCCTCTTGTCACCGAGGCCCTGAGCCTGGGTCTGTCTGTCCCCAAGGGTCTGGCCCAGGCGTCCTCGGGCCGTATGTGGGTTCAGCCCCTTCCACTCGCAGCTGGGAGGGTTGCCCTGAGAAGGCCATTGCGGTCGTGACCTGCGAGCATCTCAGGCCGTGTCTGATCCCTTGGTGACCGGCACGCGGCCTGGACTGAGGCGGAGATGGAGGAAGGCACCCATGCACCCGATGCCTGGCCCAAGTCCGGCCCGGCTCAGCCCGAGTCGGAGGGGCTGGCTTGCAGATGTCTCAAGGCCGCAGAGCTGCTGGGGCAGCCGGGGGAGGGGCAGGCGCGTGGGCTCCCGAGTCCCCGCCTGGGACTCTTTGTAGCGGGCTCGAGCCCCTGATGAAGCCGTGCGGACTGGAAGGGCAGAAGCCACAGCCGTTGTGCTGAGAAAGAACTCTCAAATCTCTCCACTTTATTGCTCAGCCACTTAAGTAATTCTCAGAGTGGGGACAATTTAGGCCCAGCCAATAGTGAGCCGGGCGCTGTGATTCATTTTCTCTCACCGAGCTCCGTGGGGAGAGCTCCCGCTGCTGCCTCTCTGATTCCTGCTTACCTGGCAGTTGCGGGGCGGAGGGTCTGTGGTCGCTCTCCTCCGAAGCCCTAACAAGCTCACGGAGCCCGTAAGCAACCACGAGGGTGAGGCCAATTACTAGGCCTTGCCGCTGGCCTGGGTTTGCGATCTGGAAAGCGCTTAAAAACCGTTTATTACATTTTTTTTAAATGATAGAGTAATCCCTGTTTCTCTTACCCAGTGAAGTAATGCACAGGGGTTTGAAAGGCACTGCTCTCCTTACCGTTCCCGTCCTTCCGAGAAGAAACCCGGTTACACACGGGGGCTCCTATCTCCCCACACGCTCCAGGCCCAGGCCGCTGTGTGTTAGTCTAGTTACGTGCGTGCGAGATGTACTTGGTTTTCTCATGTGGGCCCAGCTCTGTGTGGAGTCCTCTAAGGCCCATGGACCTGACGTTCAGGGCAGCCCGAGCCTGCTGCCCAGGCAGGTGCCGCAGGGATGGTCCCCGTGTCGCTGGCCCCCGTCCTCGTATTCGCACGCTGCTGGATGACCGGTGCCATTTCTGCTTGGACTCCCCTTGCCCTGGCCGCCGGCGAGCTGGGGGAGCTCCTGTCCGTGAGTCCTGTGGATTCCGCTCCTTCGGTCCCCCGCGCATCCCCTCGGCACGACGCTTGCTTTCTCTCAGCCGTTTGTAGGACGCCGCGGCCCGGGCATGGGAACCGACGGTCAGGTGGAGCGCGGGTGCCTTTTCCTGCTCAGGTGTTTCTTCTGGTTTGGTCTTGGTGGCTTTTGCCAGACAAAGTCCGCTTTCGGCGGCCGGGTTCGTGCGCTTCGGATCGCCTCCCACGCTTCTGCGGCCAACTTTCTCTTCATTTCTTCTCTGTTCTGATTCCAAGCGTCAGTCTGTCTGGAACTTGTGTGTAGACGATGAGCTGGACCCTGACTTGTGTGTTCCGAGAGGTTTAGTCTGTTGTGCCAGGACTGGTTTGTTTTATTTTTTAGAAGAGTTACCCATTTACAGGAGCAGGCGGGTGGCTCAGGCTGGTGACCATCCGAATCTTGATTTCGGCTCAGGCCGTGGTCTCAGGGTCGTGAGCTGGAGCCCCACGTCGGGCTCTGTGCTCAGTGGAGTCAATTCTCTCTTTCTTGCTCCAGCATCCGCGAGGGGAGGAGCCAAGTGAGACAGAGAATCTCGGCCCGACCCGGGCCCAGCGTGGAGCCCAGCGCAAGGGCTTCATCTCAGACCCTGAGATCATGACCTCGGCCGAAATCAAGAGTCGGAAACTTAACCCACTGAGCCCCCGAGGCGCCCCAGGACTAATTCATCGTAAAAAGCCACTCTTTCTCCTCCTCATTAACATGGCCTCTGGGTGGTACGTTTCATTCTTTATGAAGGTGGATCTGTCTCTGGAGCCTCCTCTCTGCCGTATTGAAGAGAACTGCCTGTTTCTGCGCAGAGACGCTCCCTGTTACCGTGGCGGCCTGCGGTTGTGTTGGTATCTGCGAAGCGGGTCCCTCCTTGCCGTTCTTGTCCTTATACTTTCCTTAGTCACACGTCCGTGGGAACTTTAAGAGCATTGTTGTTCAGTTGAAAATTCATATTCTAGTTAGAAATCGGAAACACATGTATATGTCAGTCGAGCCTTGAACACGGGTTTGCCCTGCAGAGGTCAACCTACAGATTGTTTCCAGTGTATACAGCACTTTCCTGTAAACGTGTTTCTCCTTATGATCTTCCTGGCAGTTCCTTTTGTTTTTGTGAAAATACTGTACACGGACCGTGTAACGTACAGAATACGTGTTAACCGACTGTCAGACTATCAGTGAGGCGTCCGGTCGACAGCGGCTGTTAGTTAAGTTTGGGGAAGGAAAAAATTATACACAGATTTTTGACTGCACGGGGTGGGGGAGTCGACACCCCCTGTGCTATTCAAGGGTCAGCTGTGTGGGTAAGAGATGTGCTTTTTTAAATAAAAATGTCTCGTGTAATTTTGTCTTCTTCTGTTCCTGTTTTCTCAGAAGTCTTCTGAATTTTTATTTTCATCAAACGATTTCTAGTGTTTATTAATACAGCCTTAACGTCTTTCTCATTTTACATGTGGTGATTCCAGCTGATCGATTTCTGGGCCGAAGCCGCCCTCAGTCGTGGTGGCTTCTGTTCCATTGGTGCGCTCTGCTGGATCTGGTTTGCTCATATTTTATTTAGATTTTTTTTGCCTGTGTGCTCATAAGTGGAGTTTAACCCTAATTACGCCTGAAGCACTGTCTCCCTGTGCCCCCTCTGGGACTGCGAAGGTGGTCCCCATCTGGGGCTTCCCCACACATGATGTCCCGGGGAGTAGCTGTTGTGACCACCAAGTGCACGAGGGGCTGAGGCGTCGGGGACATGGTGTGGTTCGTGCTGGGGGTTCACGGAAGGCTTTCTCAAGGTGCTGACACTTGGACGGATCCTTCCGGAATGAGGGAGACAGCGCAGGAGGACATCTCGTCCAGGCGTGTGCCGGAGTGCACATGGGCTGGCTCACGTTTGCAGGACTTGTGTGACTTTAGTTAACAGCACACTGGAAGCTGGGCATCAGCTGGGTGGGAAGTGTTTATGCATGGAAATGGGCAGCTATGACGAGCCCGGTTTCTGCTATTGTTGCTGTTTTCCAAGCAGCGGGCTGTTGAACCTTTTGCCACCGTCTGTCTTCTTACCTTATCCTGAGCTCCTGGCCAGGGCGACAGTGAGGGCCTGGCACCTAGAAGGGGGAGCGCGGCGAACGGTGGAGGCACAGAAACCGGGGCTGAGGGCAGGTTGCCTGTGTCCTCACCTGTGAAATGAGGCTGATGAGCCCCACACACGTGTGTGATCAACGTGTTAGTGTCCGAGTGTGCATTGGTACCGTGGCAGCCTAAAAACACAGTCGTGAACTTCTGCGTTAATTCCTCATGTTGTTGGGATCTCCCTGTTTGTACTGGGAACTCTGACACGGCTCTGTAGGACACGGGGAAGGCCCCCTCTCCTCCAGGACCCAGTTCCTAATGTCTCCCGGCTCTGTGCTGTTCACACAGCACGAGGTCGTCCCTGAAATTCCTTCCCTGAGCTACGGCCAGTCCGTTGCACTGTGGAGGCGCGGGGCCTCGCGGCCGGTGCCCTCCAGCAGCGGCAGACGTGAAAATAACTTGAACCCTCACAAAGGAAAAGCCTTCTAAAGTGAAGGCTGCCCGTCACTCTGCCCTCAGCCTCGTGGCCACAGCGGACAGAGGGCAGCCCCGGGGGACAGGTCGGGAACAAAAAACGAGGTCCCACCAAGCCCGGCAGCGGGAGGCCAGGAGGGCCTAGGGGGCCTTTCCCACTCTCTTCGGCTGCTCTTGGGGCAGCACGCGGGAGGAGGGGCGGGGGGACAGCACGTGCCACGGTTCTTCCTGCGCGTCCTTTCCCACTCACTGATCATCTCAGTGACTCACTAGCTGCTCCGCTGGCGAGGGAAAGGGAGCTTCTCAGATGCCACAGCCATAAGACCCCATCTTCAGAGGAGCCAGAGCCGTCCTGGCCCTGGCGTCGCGGTGGAGACGCCGGAGACTTTGAGCGTCAGCAGCTGCACACACTGGACGGGAGGACGCCTCTCGGAGCCTCCCTGAGGGGGTGCCTGGCTGGGCACACGGTGTCTGCTCGGAGGCGGGATATGTGGAAGGCCCAGGTGTGGGTTCGGAGCCCAACGGTGGTTGGCATGCACGCCCGTTCACATCCAGTCTGACCGAAGACGGGACACCAATGGTTTATAAAGATTCATATAAGAACAAGAGAACAGACATTTAAACTGGGGTGAAGGGAAAGCCAGAGCATGTGTGTGGGGTGGCCTCTGAGCCACAGGCGGGGTGGGAGGGGAGGCCCCAGGGGCACCCCCGTTGCCAGCAGGGCAAGGGCCCACAACAGCAGCCTCATCCAGAATCTTAGCCTGGCGATGACCGTGCTCCCTTCTCTGCAATATGACTATTACCTACAGAGGAAGCGATCCTCTGAGAGGGCCTTTCCTTCCCGCTTGGAGGCACCATCGAAGGCAAGTCCAAGGACAGCAGTCAGATCCGAGGGAACTCTTGGTGACCTTGGGACACTCGTGGAGGCAGCATCAGGACCAGAAGGAAGCAGACTGCTCCGTCCTTCCCCCGCACCCCCGACCACAGATCCAGGGCTGGGTGGGCCCGTCGTTCCAGGTCCAGGCCGGCCCCTTGCAGCTGGGATGTGTCCCTCACTGTCTGAAGTGTGCTTGCTGGGCAGAACGGGACATCTCCTGGGGTCACCTTACATCCTTTCCCTGCCTCCCAGACCTTCCCAAACCCCGGGTGGGCCGAGCTGCTTTGGGTCTAGAAGGGGCTCCTGGCACTCACTCCCGCTCTCTGAACAACCAGCTCTCCCTGCACCCTGCTTTGCCTGAGTGACTCCTTTCATCTTCAGGTCTGGCCTTCCAGAAGTTTCCGTGGTCGGCCAGTCTGCCCCGAGCGCTCTGTAGTTGTCCTCTGGGTGTTCGCCGGCCATGATGGTTCTTGCGGGTGTTGGCCCGTGGTAGAGAACGCGGGCTCGGGAGTCAGGCCGCCGGGCTCCCCTCTGGGCTCTGACACCTGTTCCCCGGGATGCCTCGTGCGGGGTCCTCGGCCTCCCGGGGCCTCGGCCTGTCCGTCTTGTCGGGAAGGTGGCAATGGTGGTTCAAGGTGTGAACGGGAGTAGTGGTTAGACGTGTCTTCCATGCGCTCACGGCCCAGGCCGGCCGCCTCCACTGCGAGCCCCTGCGGGCAGCACGGTGCCCGGCCCCCGGTAAACAGCAGAGGGACGGACAGCAGGTGAATGAGGGAACGCGGGGTGTGAGCGAGCTCCGGGGAGTCCCGGGGACTTAGAAACAGCAAGAATTTGAATCTCAGGGCAGCTGTGTGACCTTGAGCTGGTCACCTACTATCCGCGCACCCCAGGGTCTGACCCGGGCTGCTGATGTCGGCCTGCTGCCGCTGGAGGAGGGGAGTCCCGAGATGCAGGGGGCCTGAGGCCCAGCAGCCCCGGAGCTGTTCTGCTCCTTCTCCTCCCCAGCTGTTTCGAGCGGGAGGCCGAAGTGCTGGTCCGCAGCGCCTCTCACCAGCCTGGAGTGCCGCTGGCCCAGGTGGAGAAGCGGGGAGCTGCTGGGTCCCCGGCTGGGTGCCTGTTGCTTGGCCTTGCACGGCGCTGGTGGCAGCAGAGGGCACGTGGGTTTCCAGGAGCTGGGGTGGCCCTGCTATGTCTGTCCTCGCGAGCTCCGCAGGCATGGGGTCCTGATGCGGCTCCGCCTCTGTCTGTCCTTGGCATTCTTGCCAGCATTTTCCAGCATCGGGACACAGCCGTCCTTTTGCTTCTAGGCCGGCTAGCGGCGTCTGGGGGTCCCTCTGCAGGCAGGCCTGGATTTGGAGTCTGGCCCTGCCGCTTGTTAGCCGGTAACTCTGGAGAAGGTGTGTTCGGGGGATCAGTTTCACGTTTCCCTGAGAACTGAGCCCAGGAACATGAAGCTTGTCTCCCCTGATGAGCCCCAGGTCACGGGTCCCTCTCGGTGTCTTCCTGTTGGCCACTGGCCCCACCTCTCACCTGTGGGTCTCTTCCTCCTCCTGCTGACCGCAGGCAATTCTGGGGCAGTTCTCTCCCACGTCCTGACAGCCAAGAGGTTCTAGAACCTTCTTGGTTTCTTGTCCTCTATTCTCTATTCGAAACCCACGGGCCTGGACACAGGTCAGCTGCCAGACTTCGTTCTACCACCACGTCGCCCGGTGGCCGATCCTCCCCTCTGACATCCCCGTTGGGCCCAGGCCCCCAGAACAGAGATGTCAAGTGGGACTGCCCGGTTGTGGCAGGTGCTGGAGCATCGTGGTTCTTTCCCGGCCTCCACGTGTGCAGGGTGGAGGAAGAGGGAGGGAGGAGAGAGCTTCGGGGCCAGGTTGTCATGGGCTCATTCTGGTGTCATCTCCCCCAGGAACCTTCTGACCCCTTCCCAGCTGGGTTGAGCTGTCCCTCCTCTGGGCTGCAGTTCCCACCGCAGCCCCCTTTCCGCACGGTCACTGTGGTCTCCCGGAGGCCTGTGACATCAGCTTCACTCTCTGTCACCGGAGCAGGCCCCCAGGAGCCGAGGCCCCCGCCTGCTCTGAGCAGGCACTGGGCCCAGGAGGCCCCTAGGACCCCGCGTGGACTGTTGGCCTCTCCGCCTCCAGGCCGCTCCAGTGCCCGGTGCTCACTCTCCTCCAAGCCTGGGCCTGTTTGGCTCAGCACCCTTACTGGCACGTGCTGCACTGAGGACTGGCATCAGCCATCCTCCTAAGGGGAGGCCTGGAGGCAGCCCTCCCTGGAGCTCTGCAGGAAAGAGAGGTCTTGACTTAGACCTTGGGGCAGCGGGAGGCCTGGCTTGGCTCTCACACTGCTCACCGCGTCACCCCACCAGCCAGGGTGCATCCCTGAGATGGACCTTGTAGAGGACACGGAGGCTCAGAGGTTACGTGGCTTCCTCAAGGTCAGGCAAACTCGAAGTCCCCTCCATGTGGGTCGCAAGTCCTCCTGCTTTCTTACCCTTTCCGAGCTGGCTGGGCCTCTCTGCTCTCACCCCCTTCCCCAAGAGTCTTGGGAGAGCCTGGAAGACAGCCTGGAGGACGGGGCAGAAGAGGGAAGGAACTGCCTTCCCCAGGACCTGCCAGGGGTCGGGCGTGGAGCTCGCTTTCCATGGGACCACACAACCCATGTTTGTACAGTGTCCATTACAGCCACGTCTGACATGCGAGTTGCTTTTGTCCTCCCACCGCCGAGCAGGGTGGGCACTGGGCCCACTTCCCAGCCAAGGGGACCGAGGCGCAGGCCCGCTCTGTGCAGGACCCAGACTCTGGACTGCAGTTCATGTGCTCCCCGACACCGATGTGCACGGGACTCCGGAGCGCCAGCTCATTCATTAACACTGCTCTTTGATGATTAGTTTTCTGTAAGAATATTTTTTATTTACGTTAATACACACACAGGGCCAAAAAAGCTGGCTAGTTGTAGGAGACACGCGATGAAACCCACAGTCCAGTCTCCCCGTGTGGCTGAGCCCTGACCCCGAGCACCGCACTGGTGCCCAGTGCTCGGAGCCCACCTGGAAGGACGTGACTGAGGTCAGGCCAGCAGCGCCCACCGGTCTCCATCTCCGGACTCCCCGGCCAGACATGTGGCGACTTCCTGCCGCGACCCTCTGGCTGCGCGTTAGCTTAGACCCCCACTGAGTTTCTTCCGTTAGGTGTGGTACGGCGAGGCGAGCGCTCTCACAGTCCAGCCACTTCTCTGCTATGGGCTGCCCTTCATTCTTTGTACAATTTTTTGCTTTTCCTGCAGTTAATGATTGCCCCTTTTTCTTTCTTAATTTTTCTGTGACCCTACTTAGTGTTCTCGAACTCTCTGCCAGAGCGCTGAAGCCTCTCTACCTCTAGCCCCGTCGGCTAACCCGCACGGTTTGCCTTGTTCCTGGCGGCCTCCCGTCTCTGCCCGTCAGGTCCGTGCCCCACAGGCTGCCCGGCTGCGCCCGCCTCTCCTCCCCCTGCCTTTCTCTTGCTGGGCCTTCCCCTGCCGCCGGCTGGAGCACGTCCTCTAGCGCTGTCCCAGGAAAGACTGTGGAGGGAAAATGCTCTGAAATATCGCACAGCCGAAAATTCTCTTCGTTCTCCCGAAAACCTAACTGATGCTTCGTTTGGATTTAGAATTTGGATTTCTTTCTCCTTTGGCATTTTGAAGGCATTTCTTCTGTCTTCCAGTTTCCAGAAACGTGCATGTCTAAGACGTGACCCTCCAAGGTCCTGTTGTCTCTGCTCTGGGAATTCCGAATTCCCGACTTTCGTGAATCAGCAGCGTCCCTCTGTTGGGAACCTCTGGGGTCCTCTCTTCCTCCTCCAGCATTCTGTCATCTCACATAATCTGGTGTGGTTCTTGTGGAAATCCTCTGTACGATACCCTTAGTGGGCTGTGTCATTGTGGAATAAAACCACCAGGACAGTTTCTTCTGTGATTGCTATAATTCTTGCCCTTCTGCTCCCTCAGTTTTCTCTTCCAGGACGCTCGCTAGCTGGAGAGCTGGTCCTTTAATTTCCTTTTTTCCCATCTTGCATCTCAGAATTTTCACTCTGCTGCCCGCGAGATGTCCCCGGGTTTATCTCCCGTCCGTGTACGGGATTTCTGTGACTGTTCCAGTGACATTGTTAGTCCCCTGGGGCTCGTCGTTGCTCTGCCTCTGCCCCCTTTCTTCCTCGTGGACAGACCGCCGCCTCTGGTCTCAGCGTGTCAAGCCCAGCTTCCCGTGAAGGATTCTCTGCTCCTGCCTGGCTTCTCCTTCTCTTGTTCTCCGTTATTTCTCCCAGACGCCTTCGCCGTGGAGGCGTCCCCCCAGTGACTGTGCCCCGCAGCCATCATTCCTGTCGAAGAAGGACCCCCAAGCTGGTGGAGAGGAGCAGAGGCCCCTAAGGCTTTGGTTTTTACTCTGGACTGACCTCCTGGGTCTGCTGGTGGGGGCATCAGGTCAGGGAAGGGGCTGCTCGTCTCAACACTTGGTGTCTGGACCCCATGGGGTCTTGGGTCCACAGGCTCCCTGGGTCAAGTTCTGTCGAGGTCACGCCCTCTGTCCTGTCTGACTGAGGTCCACCGAAGCCCCGGCTGTCTCGGGGGGAGGAATTTGAGTAGCGCTGTGCCAGTAAGTGTTCAACAGCCAGCTCTCTGGGGGAGGCGTGGGGGCAGCCCCGCTCTATAGCGTCTGCTGGGTTCCAAGACGCCAGTAGTCCTACGGTGGCTGATCTCAAGCGACCAGCACGATGTCAGCCACCCCAGAAGGTCTGAACTGTGTTGCTGTGCCGACGTCCTGCCCCTCACCTCCTGCCCCGCTCCCTGCTCCTGGCACCTGCCGCTCACCTCCTCGCTTCTTCCCAGAGTTCACTGCCCTCCTTCTACAGCGGCTGTCGTCTCTCCCTCCTCCTTCAGGCCTCACTTATTCGCTATCCTGTTGGCGGATGTCAGGAGGCCGTGGAGATGGTTACGTGCGTGCCGTCCGCCTGTCTCCCCGAATCCCCCCCTACCGGAGTCCTTCCAGGTCCCCGGTGATCCTGTCCCCAGGCAGGTGCACCCACAGCAACACCTGCTCTGGGAGCCCTCGGGGAGCAAGGTGGGGGCGGGGCTGCAGGGACGGAGGAGGAACTATGGGTTTCGGTGTGCTGGGGAAGCATGGCTGACCTCGGAGCTGGCCCATCCTTGTCGGGGGTTGTCTTGTGGTGACCTGGCTGGGGGGCACATGTCCATGGCTGGTGTGGGTCGGGGTGTGACGTTGCTGACGGGGGCAGAGCCGAGAGACAATGGAGGCTGCGGTGGGGGTAGGGGGAGGGGCGGTGTGGGGTCGGGAGACCGCGCGGAGGAACAAGGGCCCAGGACGGGTTCCTTGGGGAGACCCCTGTCTGCCAGCGCCGTCCACACGGAGCACTTAACCCGCCACCCCTCCTGGAGCGGGCCGTCGCCCAGCGGCCTCGGGAGGCTTCCTGCCGCTCTCGGCTCCCAGTTGGCCAGCCCGTGGGCGTCCTCAAAGAGGACATTTCGCTGCATGTCACGGTGCTGGAGTCAGTGTCGCTGGCATCTCCGCGGATGAAATGGCTTCTGAGCAGGTCCAGGGCACACTTTTTCCTCGTGTGGTAAAGGCTGAGTAGGACAAGGTGAGCGGATGACCTGCCCTTGGCATTTGCTGCCCTATCCTCAGAAGGGTTACCGTGTGAGGTGCTCTTAGTGCCGAGACGCTCCAGTCCATAGAGAGCCGTCCTGGCCGCGGACCTCGGTCAGGTGCTGGAACACAGGGGCTTCCAGTCAGCACATCCTCTGCTCAGACGGGAGACACAGGAACCCGCCCACGACCCGCAGAAGCCCGCACGTGGGTGCCCACAGCCACACCGCTGGGATAGCCCTGAGGGGCAGCAGCCGACCTAGATGCCCGTCCGGTGATGGACGGACGCACAGATGTGTCTGTCTGCACAGTGCGGTACTGCTCAGTTGTGCGCAGGAAGGAAGCGCCAAGAGACGCTGGACACGAATGACGAACGTGACAAGGGTCGTGCTGAGGTAGAGAAGCCAGACGTGAGACGGTGCGTGTCATGCAATTCTGTTCATGGGAAACGTCCAGAGCAGGTAAACTGACAGAGACAGAAAGCAGACGCATGGCTGTGGGGCGGCGGGGGAGAGTGACAGTGGACCGTCACAGGGATCCTGGCGAGAGGGATGGAACTGTCCCAGAATCGGGGTGGCGGTGGTTACATGGCAGTGAATGTGCTAAACCTGTTGAATCATGCGTCTTAAATGCATGAGCTGTGTGTTCCGTGACGTCCGGCGGGACCTGGCCCTGCCTCTGCCGCCGCTGGGTCCGCTGTGGCCGAGCTCCCGAGACTTCCGGGGTCTTGGCCTCCTCTTGTGTGAAACGAGACCGTGATACAGCTACAGGGACACTCGTCACATCTGTGCCTGCCCCATCTTGCGAATACCCTTCCCGTGCGTGGGGAGCTTCCCACATGGCGGATCCTGCCCATCCAGGGTGAAGCGAGCACTCGGGTCCTGCCTCCGGGCACTGCCATCGGCTGCCTACACGTGTCGCTGCCTCCAGCCGGGCCAGTATCTGGCCCGGGTCTCCCCGAGGCCCTTGGCAAGTGCTTGGAAGACAAATGAATGCTTGTTAATAATAGATAGCGCGTCTTGTAATATCGTTCGGCACATTTACTAAAGAAACTGATGGATAGCTTGCTTCTGAAGAAACTGTTTCTCCGTAAAACTGCCAAAACCCCACAGTGTGCCAGGATGATACTTGTCATTCCCCCCACCCCAGGGCCCTGCGGCCCGCAGTGCCACCGAGTGTGTCCTGATAGCCTCCGTGTTGTTCCTGTGGAGTCTGGGACACCTGCAGTGCCACAGACGGGCCTGCTGTGGAAGCCTCCCTCGGGGAGGAACCCCACAGGGTGTGGGGACAAGCCTGTGCCCCCCACCTAGCCCCAGGAGATGAGGAGTCCCCAGAGGGACCCCAGCCTCTTTACAGGGAAGCCCATCTGGCTCTGCGTGGAAGGAAAGTGAGTTATCCCTCTTCCCAGACCCTCTGGCCCGACCCTTGACGCACATGAGGGAACAGAGGCCCAGACCAGGGGGACTGGGGGGAGGGCTTACCTCAAGTTCACAGCTGAGCTATGATCCCCGCCCAGAGCCCCTGCCTGGGTGAGGGTGAGCACATGCCTGAGGCTGTGTCTGTGGGGCACTGGCCACCCAGTCCACAGATGGCAGAGCAAGAGGTTACGAGGGGACAGAGGCATGCAGGCAGCGGTGACACACTCGGGCCCCCACAGCGCAGACCACACAGGCGGCAGCGGGTGTGGGACAGGCAGGGTTTGCATCTCGAGGGCAGCTGCGATGGCCTCCGGGTCCCTGCGCCCAGCACCGAGCCAGGCTTCGTCAGCGTTTAACGCGGGACTGCCGGGAGGCTTCCTGGCCCCAGCTCTCTGCCCTGGCAGTCCTAGAGGGCGTTCTCGCTGCTCCTCTACAGACGAACTCACAGGAGCCCCGTGTGTGCTTGCCCAGGGGCCCAGTGTGGACAGTGGAGACCGGGCATCGAGTTTCCGCAGTGATGATCTGGCTCAGAGTACAGCTTCCACCAGAGCCCTCTGCAGTCAGACAGAAAACGTAGTTGCGAGGAGTGGGCCCTTTTGGAAGCCAGTAAGGAGGGACGGTTTGGGTAGGTTGAGCGTCAGCATTTGACAGTGGGGGTATGAGGATTCCGCTTGTCTGCAGAGTTCTCCCCACCTGCACGAAGGGCAGTAAGGTAGGCAAGCAATGGCCCTCCAAAAGACGTCCAAGCCTTTGTCCCCTGGACCTTGGGAATGTGAGCATGGATGGCCAAAAAGGTGGTCTTTGCAGATGTGATTAAGGGAAGGAGCTTGAGATGAGATCATCCTAGATTATCTCTCTGCAGGGGCCCTAAATGCAATCACATCTGTCATGTTGGGGGAGGCTGTGGCCCTGTGACCCTGGAGGCAGAGGTCAGTGATGGGACCACAAGCCATGGAGTGCTGGCCACTGCCAAGAGCTGGAGAAAACGAGGAACGGAATCTCTCCAGGGCCGCCGCCAGAGGGAGTGCTGCCCTGCCAACACCTTGATTTTGGTCTAGTGATACTAATTTCAGACTTCAGGATCTAGAACTGTAAAAGAATAAATTTCCATTGTTTTAACCCACAAAGCTCAACATCTCCAGGATCTCCAGAAGCTTATCTTTAAGGTAGTATTTCTAAGTAAGGTAGTATTTCTAAAGCCCAGCTCTGATGAAAAGTCTTTGTTCCCAT
Source organism: Enhydra lutris kenyoni (assembly GCF_002288905.1). Lineage (NCBI taxonomy): Eukaryota > Metazoa > Chordata > Mammalia > Carnivora > Mustelidae > Enhydra > Enhydra lutris. The sequence goes on from NW_019154098.1 coordinate 3,750,645, forward strand.
ACAAGTTGGTATACCTAGTGTTTGTACATGCTAGCAAGAAACAATCCGAAAATGAATTAAGAACACAATTCTGCCTACAATAGCAGGAAAGAGAATAAAATACTTAGGAATAAACCTAACCTAAGAAGTATATGGTGTATATGTACACTGAAAATTATAAAATGTCCTTGCAGGAAACTGATGAAAATGTTTAAAAACCTAAGTAAATAGAAAGACGTCCTTTGCTCATGGATTGGACTGCTAATTTTGCTGAGGTATCACTAGTCCCCAAACTGGTCTGCAGATTCAACACAATTCTGATCAAAATCAAAAGCTAGGGGCGCCTGGGTGGCTCAGTGGCTTAAGCCTCTGCCTTCGGCCCAGGTCATGATCTCAGGGTCCTGGGATCGAGCCCCGCATTGGGCTCTCTGCTCAGCAGGGAGCCTGCTTCCCCCTCTCTCTCTGCCTGCCTCCCTACCTACTTGTGATCTCTCTCTCTCTCTCTCTCAAATAAATAAATTAAAAAAAAATCAAAAGCTAGATTCTCAGCAGAAAATAACAAGCTGATCCTAGATTCTTAGGAAAATACAAGTGACCCAGAATAGCCAAAATATATTGAGGGGGAAAAGAAGAACAAAGCTGGAAAATTTACTCCTCCCAGTTTCAAACATACCATAAAGCTATAATAATCCTGAGCTGCCTGGGTGGCAGTCAGCTCCATCCAACTCTTGATCTCAGCTCAGGTCTTGATCTTGGGGTCATGAGTTCAAGCCCCACATTGGGCTCCACACTGGGCATGGAGCCTATGTTAAAGAAAACGCTATTATAATAAGACAGTGTGGTTCTGGCACAAGACATGTAGGTCAATGGAATAAAATTGAGTGTCCAGAAATAAACCTTCACATTAATGAATCGATTTTCAACAAGGTGGCAAGACAGTTCAATAGAGAAAGAAGAGTCTTTTCAACAAATGGCGCTGGGACGACTGGATATCCATGTGCAAAAGAATAAAATTGGACCCCTACCTCACACCATATGTAAAGGTTATCTCTAAATGAATCAAATACCTAACTTGTAAAAGCTGAAATTATCAAACACTTAGAAGAAAACATGGGAGTAAATCTTCATGACTTTGGATTGGGCAGTATTTTCCCAGATTGGACACCAAAGTACAACAACAAAAACAAAAGATAATCTGGTTTTCATCACAATTAGAAACCCTGGTGCTCCTAATTTGGGACACCATCAAGAAACTGAAAAGGCAACCCACAGAATAGAAGAAAATATTTGTAAGCCATGTGTCTGATAAGGGGCTGGTGTCCAGAATATATAAAAGACTCTTTCAACTAAGCAATGAAGACAAATAATCCCATGTAAGAACCCGCAAAGGACTTGACTGGATGTTTCTTCAAGGAAAAAGCCAATGGCCAACAAGCACATGAATGGATGTTTAACATTATTAGTCCTTCGGGGAATACAAATCGGAAACACAGTCTACTCCACTTCTCCCCATGAGGATGGCTGGTGTTGGCGACGATGTGGAGAAATGGGAACCTCATATGTGGCTGGTGGGAACGTGAGCGAGCACAGCTGGTCTGGAAGCCAGTCTGGCGGTTCCTCACAAAGTTACACATAAAGTTACCGTGAGGCTGGGTGGGCCATTCCACTCCCAGGTAAATGTACCCGCACAAAAGTACATACATGACAGCGGCGTTGCTCATCAGAGCCGACCAGGAGAGACAGCACCGGCGTCTGCCCCCAACGGACAGATGGACACGGCGTGGATCGTCTGTGTCACAGGCATTACCCGCCCGTGGAAAGAAATGCAGACCTGTTCGTGCCACGTGGATGAGTCTTGAAAACATGATGCCGGCTGAAGGAAGCCCAACACGGGCTCACCTCTTGTTGGATTCCATTTATATGAAACGGCCACAAGAAGCAAATGTGGAGAGATGGAAATGAGACTAGTGGTTGCCAGGCTGGGAGGGGTGGGGGATAGGGTGGGGAGGGGTGGGGGATAGGGTGGGCGGGAACAGACCCACTGGGGAATGGGGATGCACACCTCTGTCTGAGTCCCAGCATTGTGCGGTGACCTTCAGGGCCCCCCCACAGTGCACAGCTGGGCTCTCAGCACCCGAAAGAGCCCAGGACAGTGCTCAGGGGCTGACTTGTGGGCACCGCTATGAGCAGCACTGAAAGGAAAAAGGAAGCATCTCAAGCAGGCGCCCTCCCCACGCTCCCATCACCACCACCGCTGAGCCCAAGCCCGGCTCGCGCTGTACTAGAGAGGTCAGGTTTTCTTACAGCAGTCTGAGCCTGACCACAACCTCCCACGCTGGGTTTGCTCAGGGACTGTTCACCACGGGCTGATGACCCCGAGCTTTCCCGCACTGGGGTCCCTGTTCCCTCCCGTGCCATTTCGAGGATTGATCTCAGGGTGGTAATTGGCTCATGCTTGGCTGGTTTTCAATTCCAAAGTTCTGCCTCCCTCCTCCGGAGCCTCACAAGGGGCCTGGGCAAACGCTGTGATCTCTGGTCGCTTCCCGCACGCGAATCACGTGCTCTGGGTTTCAGGTTAGTGCGGAGGTTATCGTTCAGATAGTTGGAGAGGATGTCTCAGATGCTGAGTGATGGTTGTAAGTGCTCATCAAAGTATCCACTTACTCATGACGTCCCTCCTCCGCCGCCCCCACCGCCCGGCTTGATTACAGACCCCATCAGCCGCATTGCCTGTCAATTAAGCCATGCAGGGCCCGGGGAGAGCTGATTCTGAGTCACAGAAGCACCTACTTCTGTGGCTGGAAGGTCTCTGGGGATTATCGGACCATGTCCCTGACCCCTGGGCAGTGTTTGAGAGCTCTGTGTCCAGGAGAAGCATGGGGTCTTGCTGAGGGGCCCACAGAGAGGTCAGCAGAGATGCCCAGCGGCAGCCTGCCTCCCCCCACTCGTTGGCAGGGACCTTGCTTGTGCTGCGGTCGTTGGTGGATGGAGTCATGGGTGGGGTACAAACTTGTGTGCGCAGCAGCTGGGACGCTGGGTCCCCACCCTGACCTGCCATGGCCTGAGGGGACCTGGGCCAGCCCGCTTCGGCCCCTGAGCCTCGGGTGTAAAGAGCCCACCTCGGCACAAAGAACCAACTTCTGTCCTCAGTCTGCGCACGGGAACCCTCCATGGCCCGTCTCCCCAGGGAGCGGAGAGGACTAAGCGACTGAGGCATGAGGAGTGCCCCGCACTCAGTCGGCGCTGCGTAAATCCTGGCCCTGCCTTTCTCTTCCCTCGTCATCTTCCCCCAGGCTTAGGAGAGGAGGAGTAGATGGGCCTTCTCAGGCCATGGGTCTGTCGCCAGGTCCCCTTCAGGACACACACAGCCTCCGTCAGAAGAACAGCCTTAGAGGTCCGGGGACTCTCAGCAACCCTGTACCGATTGTTCGGGACACGAGGTTGCACAGTCTGCTTGTGTGTCTTCCTCCGACACCTGTCCCTGCCAGCCTCCGAGAACTCCCGGGCAGACACGGTGTCCATGCCACCATGTGCACGAGGACAGCCTCTGCTGGTGCCGGCCCTGGACCTGACAGAGAACGGAGGGGAAGGCTCGGTGTGCACGGAATGGGGGCTCTGTGGCCGGCCCCGTGCCAGGAACGGGACCAGAAAGGACAGCCAGGTCACTGTCCTGCTCCTGGGGTGTGCGCGTTCCCACCTGGGTCCCCCGAGTGCCTCCCCGAGCCCCTTGCAGGGACCACTGCCTCTGGCCTAGCCGAGGCTCCCGGAAGCCCCCCACATGTTGAGAGTGCACTGGTCTGCTGACAGCAACTTCCGGCAACGTCTTCGAGGCATACAGTAGTTTGGCAAACGCTAGAGGGCGTTCTTGTGAATGTGCCCGGTGGGTTCTGAGGTCCCGGGCAGAGCCAGGACGGAGGGCCGGGGGCACCAGGACATGTGGGAAGTCCGTCCACGGGCACCAAGTGCAATGAGGAGGAGCCAAGTGAAGAGGGTCAAGGAGGTGGAGAGGTAAGGACAGTCGTCAGGGAAGGCCTCTCACAGGACACCTGCAGGAAGGGAGAGGGCAGGAGTGTGGGGGCCGTGCAGCTACAGATGCAAGAGGCTGTCCCGCAAGGGGGAGTCTACACGCCCCGGGCGGAGTCGGGAGCAGGGAGGAAGGGAATGGGCCCCTGCACCCCTCTCACAGCTTCGTCTTCACAGCAGCCCTGGGAGGTAGTAGTTCTGTCCCATTGTACAGAGGGAGAAAGTGAGGCTCAGAGAGGTTGAGCATCCCCCCTAGGACACGCAGCCCCACAAGTGGCACAGGCTCCCCTGCCCCGGAGAGCTGGGTCCCTTTGACCTCCCGGTGGAACGTGCCAGACCAGTGAGTCCCCCGTCTCGGGCAACAAGCAAATCCTGTTGGCTCTGAGACTGCCGGGAGCTCTGCTGTGCAGCTGCCCTGCCGGCCCCAACTCCTGTCCTGCAGACGGGTGACTGCCCCGGGAGCCCTCAGTCACTCCGCTGTCCTCTGAACAATGCTGGTTCTCAGCTGCTGTTGGGCAGCGTCTCTGCAGGAAAGGATTGAAAGTCCAGCTAGGTAGGGGCTCTCTGCCCCGGAGACGGTGCCGCCCGGGAACCCCATCGTTGGCCCGTGGATGCCTGCTCTGCCGTACTCAGGCCTGCTTCCCCTGAGCTGCTGCTGCCTTCCCGGTGGGTGCAGATGGGCAGAAGCCTTGCCCTCTTTGGGGGCTGCCAGGGGCTTGTCCTCACAGAAAGAAGGGGGGCCCCTGAGGCCTGGCCCCAGGTGTGCTCAGGCTCCTGCCAGCAGGCTGGGGCTCCGCTCAGGAGGAGCAGTGACGCCTTGCTGTCCCGCACACGGAGAGGGGGCACCCGTGTGTCCATGTGTGCACACGCCCCCCAGGCTGCAGAGGCTGCCCGTGGCCAGTCACCTGAACAAACGAGCTGCCTGTCTGACCAGGAGGTGTGTGTGGTCCCTGTAAGCCCCGTGTCCCCCTCCTGCCTCAGGTGCGCCCCCTGCAGCCCCGTGGACACGCGGGGCTGCTTGCTTCTTTGTTGGGGCCATCCGGTGCCTGTGGGATGTCCAGCAGCACCCTGGCCTCTGCCCGCTAGATGCCAAGGGCATCCTTACCCAGATGTGACAACCAAAGTTGTCTGCAGACGTGAGCAAGTGTCCTGGCATGGGAAGAGGCAGAATCGCCCCCGCCTAGAATGCCAGCTCTGCAGCCCCACCCTTTGCCGTGCCGCCAGCACCCCGAGTCCCGGGGCTGGGTCTCTGGCTGGAGGGCCCGGCACGCCGGTTGTGCCCAGTGAGCAGGGACCCCTGGGCCTTTGCACCCTATACCTTCAGCCCCGCACCCCATCCCCAGCGTGGCACTTGCTGGAGAACAAAGCTGCCCTCCTGGGGTCATTTATTCTCAGAGGACAGTTGTTGAGAATCTGGGCGGTCGATTCCGAACTCGTGAATTCGATTAGCTGAGCTGAGCTCTTTGGCGCCAGTGTTAGCAGAGCACTTGGGCTCCCGGTTCAAACAGAGCTAAACTTATCTTTGGGAAAATAGACTGTGTTTGAGGCCTAATCATAGGCATTAAAGCCATTAATTAGTAATAAGATTCAATTTCCCGGTGTCCTTGCCCGCGTGTGTGTCCTGATGCCGGGATTGTGCCGAGAGCGTGTTCCGCAGATGCACGGGCAGACACCTGCTGTCCCAGCTCCGCAGTCACACGTCGTCATGTTCCCCAGCCCAGCCAGGCCCCAGATAACCCCATTACCGAGGGAGATGAGCCTCACCACATGTCCTGCCCGCGGCGGGGAGGGGCGGCGGCCGGGCGGCGGCAGGAGACGGCAGCCCGCGAAGCCCTTCTTAATCACATTACCGATTTCGCCTGTTCCGATCGAGGCTGTTAATGAAATGGATGTGCTCAGCCCTATGTGGAGCTCTCGCTCAGTAAGGCTGCCTTTTTGTCCTCCCCAGTAATGCGCTTGCCTCAGTCTTGCCGAGGTCTCCCCCCCTCCCGCCAATCCCCTGCCTCCCTGTGGGGCAGGATCGGGGTGCTTACCTTTGGTCCCAGCCCTAGAGACTCAGGAGCAAATACGTGGGAGCAGGTGCTGCATCTCAGGGCGGGAGGCCACATGGGTGTCGGAAGAGGGAGGTCTGGGCGCCGCAGGCTCCAGGTGCCCCCAGCTCTGGCCACCGCAGAGGGGCACCGGGACTGTGACCACGCACGTGTGTTTCCAGGTTCCACGAGGTGATGGCCACGAAGCTCGGATCCTCTAGGAAGCTCTGCTCCAGGCAGGTAGCCCTCCCTGATTTTAAAGTGTGGCTCAGCAGGGCTAAAATTGAAATCGCCTGGGGGACGATAAGGCCGTTGTAAACAAGCACATGAAGGCGGGTCAGGTGAGGCCGAGGTCAGGAGCGTAGAGGAGCAGACGAGGCAGCGCGCATACCCGGCCACCTCCTTGGGGTTCCAGCGCGCACCTGAGGCCCTGCCCGGCGCTGCGCGGGCCCCTGTGACCGGTAAGGGGAGAGCGTGCGTGGTGGGGGGGGGGGAGCGGTGATCGAGTGGGAGCTGCATTTCCCCAGACGAGAGCTCCAGACTTAGTATTTCTGGTGCAGTTTTATAATTTTACGATGTTTAGATTAACATTCATGCTGATTTTAGCTGCACTGGGTTCTTAACTCCCACAATTTGCATCTTAGTGTATAGAAATTTCTCCTATCGGAGAGACCCAAGTGTGCTGTGTTTTGGCTCTTTTAAAACAGAGTGCTTTTCATGTGGACTTTTCTTCCAAATGCCTCCGGTCTGACCTAAAGAGTGTTGACAGGGCCTCCGGCCCAGTCCCCAGATGTGATTTTGTCTGTGGCACTCACTGAGGCCAGTGCACCTGGAATCCCCCCGAAGCCAGGCAGCCTCGGTGCGGTGTGTGGGTTAAGCTGCTTAGACACGTGGTGGGTTGACCTTGTGTCGGGCGAGGGCTGTGGGCCGTGGGCCACGAGTTCTGTTCCCTCAGGGTCGGTGGTTTGAAACCATCTCAGGGTTCCTTCCCTCTCCTCATGCACACTTCTCTGCTGGGTCTGTTTTTTCCCTGGAGGGGGGAGGTGGCAGATGGAGCCCAGGCCAGGCACAGACCCTGTGTGCACACAGCCTCTGCCACTGCCCCTGGGTGGCCACCCCAGGACCCATGGGAGGGGAGCCAGAATCCATTCCCAGTAGCTCCAGGGGCCCTGCTGCACGGGAGGCATCCTCGCCGGTGACCTCAGGCCCCATGGACACGCACTATGGGTTTTCGGGCCATCGGCCTCAGACCATCGGGGTGGCCTGGGAGAGGTTCCCACCATCTCTGACCCTCAGTCTGCTCTGATGAAGACGGGGCCACTGCAGGTGTGCGAGGGGCGGAGATGGGAAGTGTGACCCCAGTGGTCACCATTGTTAATCCTGTGGTGGCAACTGTCGGGAGGTACCTGTGCCCGGTTCTGATGGCGTCGCCTGAGAGGCAGTCGTGGCCCCAGGATGTGGACTGCCCGCTGGCCACGGAGCCTGGCGCGTGTCGGCCACAGGAGCTCCAAAGCTGGGAGTCCTCCCTGCTCCCGGCCGCGCTCCCTCCCCGAGCAGCCCTGTCTTTGCCCTGCCTGACGGTTACCAGTTTTGACAGGCCAGGCTATTTTTAGAAACCTGTTCCCACTCCTTTTCCCTGTGGGAGAAGGAGAGCAAGTTAAATTTTAAATTAACCCACCACCCCTCCTCCTCCCGCACACACCAGCACACACAGTGGCCACTCTGGGTGCGAAGTCTTGTGGGAGGGGCTGGGAAGGGAGGGTCTGCCTCTGGCCAGGCTCTGGGGGGCGTGGGGGGCGTGGGGGGGCTCTGTCCATGATCTGGGCAGCTGCCCTGTCCCGTGTCGCAGTCAGCACCATTGCACTCAGCAGGAACAGGTTCAGGGAGAAGGGGCTGGTCACGGCCGCACGGCCAGGAGGGCCAGCACCTGTCCACCACGTGCCCTCTGCCATGCGTGGGAATGGGCTGGGGACGAGGAGGCCCCCTTGGAGCGAGGGTGCATCCCTCCGTGCACAGGTGGTCCTGTCATCTGCAAGTGGCCCTCTGTGCCTTCCAGAGCTCGTCTGTGCCCAGGCTGGTTTCCCGCTGACAGCCCCTGGGAGCAAGGCGGCATCACGGTTGTCACCACCCAACCTGGAGGCCTTAAGCCTCCACGAATCACATCACTCCAGGCCACTGCTCGGAGGCGCTGTGTATGGTGTCTCCGGCCGACGCCAGGCAGAAACCTGCCCTGTGCAGACGGGTGGCTAGCACCCGGCCAAGGGCGGGACACATTAGATTCACAGCTTGAAAGACAGGGACGTCGATCTGAAAAACAAAAGTAAAGTCCAAGTTAAATTGTCACCAGTTTTTAACGATTAACCTGTTAAAGACGTGGAAAGGATTTAAACATACATCCAGGTCTTTGACTTGACCCGTTCATGCTGAAGCTCTGTTGAGGCCCTTTTCTCATGTTGGAAAGGAGACCCCAGGGAAGAAGGCACCCCCCAGGTGGAGGTTCTCACCCGTTCCGGGTGGGCACGACGGCTCTGCTTCCGGGCTGTGAGGAGGATGGAGGGTTCTGGACAACTGATGGGTTATTGAACTCTGTGTCTGGAACTCATGATGTACTAGATGTTGGCTAATTGAATATTAATTTTTTTTAAAAAAAAGAGGAGGATGGAGGATGCTCCTAGATGGCCCCTCAAGCTCAGGCAGCGTGACACAAAGAGTGTGGTCCCCGGAAGGGGTTCATGGCACCACTGTTCCCGCCGGGGGCACATGCTCCCTCAGTGACAGCTCACTGCAGAATGAACACCGAGCTCTATTTTTGCTTTACGCCTTTGTTATTTTTATAAAAGAGAAATCCTCTTCAGATGTCCTTTCGTTAGCAAAAGTTCAGGTATCGATGTAGGTCTTCCATAAAAGCCTCATGAACCTGTGAAAAGCAGGGGCACCTGTCCTTGGCAAAGCCACTGTCCCTAGGCCTCCTCCTTGGCAGTGTCTTCCCCCTGCCGGGGCCTCCCCTCCAGTCCCCAGTCTGCCTCCCAGACTTCAGGTCACGCCACGCTTCCTGGAGTTTTAGATCCGTGACACTTACACTATGTACCCTTTCTTGGACCCACTTCTTTCATCCGGAATAACTAGAGAATTAGTCACGTCGTGGCCTGTGTCGGTAGCCTGTTCCTTCCTGGGGCTGAGTAGCGTCCATCGTATGCACGCGCCACGTGTCCCTTACCTATTCATGTGTCGGTCGACGTGTGGCTGGCTTCCATTTAGAAACAAAGCAGCTACAGCCATTTCTGTAAAAGTTTCTATGTGAGGGGCCCCTGGGGAGCTCAGTGGAGTAAGCCTCTGCCTTCGGCTCGGGTCATGATCTCAGGGTCCTGGGATTGAGTCCCGCATCGGGCTCCCTGCTCAGCAGGGAGCTTTCTTCCCTCTCTCTCTCTCTGCCTGCCTCTCTCCCTATTTGTGATCTCTCTCTGTCAAATAAATAAATAAAATCTTTAAAAAAAAAAAAAGTCTCTGTGTGACCTGGGCTTTCATTCGTTTGTAGTCATCGCCCAGGACTGGGATCTCTGGGCTGCAGGACAGGATGTCTTCTGCCCATCACCTCCCACTGTGGATGGGTTGTGTCTCCCCTCTTCCCTCCCCATCAGCGTGGCTAGAGGTGCACCAACTCTGCGAGCTGCTCAAAGAGCCCGTTCTGGTGTCACCGTTCTTCTCTACTGCTTTTCTCTTTTCTAGTGCAGCAGCTTCTGCTAGACTGTTTACCACTTCCTTTTTTTTTTTTCTTTTTGTAATTTTGTATTTTGTAATTTGTTCCTCTATTCCTGATTTCTTAACGTAGAAGCTAAAATCATAAATTTGAGATTTTTCTTTTTTTCTAGTAGGTGTTTGGTGTTATAAATTTCCCAGTAAGCATCGCTTTATTGGCATCTCACGAATTTTGATATGTGGTTTTCATTTTCACTCAGTTCAAAATCGTTTCTAATTTCCCATTTAGTTTCTTCTTTGACCCGAGGGTTATTGGGAAGCTTGTTGTTCAATTTCTAAATATTTGGAGATTTTCCAGATCTCTTCCTGAAGAGTGATTGCTAATATAATGCCATATTCAGAGAATATGCTTTCTGTTGTCACAGACTCTCTTAAAATTATAGTCGACAATATGGTCTGTATTGGTAAATATTTCATGTGTACTTGAAAATAATGTCTGTTCTGTTGTTTGAGTAACACATTCTGTAAATGTTAAGTAGATCAACTTATTTGAATGTGTTGTTCGTCTTTTATGCCCTGGTCGGTTTCCTATTCACTTGTGTCATTGTTGAGGGAGGCTCATTGAAATATGCACCTGTAATTGTGGCTATCTCTGTTTTTATTGGCAGCTCTATCAGACTCTGCTTTACAAATCTTAAAGCTCTGTTATCAGGTACATAAGTGTTTAGAATTATGTCCTTTGATGAATCGGCTCCTTTATAATTATGAGAGCACGTCCGTAATTTCCGGTTACCGGTTGGTCTGATGTTAATACGTCCACTCCAGCCTTCTTTGCCCTAGTATTTGCGTGATGTACCTTTTCTCTTACTTTCAATTTTAACCTCTTTGTTTCTTTATATTTAAAGTGCATTTCTTGGAAGCAACACACTGTTTGTGGGTCTTTTAAAATGTTATTTTGTTTTTAACCTGACGATCTCTGCCTTTTATTTGGGCCTATTTACGCATAGTCTGTTAACTTTTAACATAATTATTAACATGCTCGGGTTTGAGTCTGTGAGCTTTGATTTTTTTCTCTGTCCCAACTGTTCTTGTTCCGTTTTCTTCTTTTACTGCCTTCTTGGGGATTTAAGTATTTTTGTGATTCCATTTTTACAAAATAGACTATTTTTACAGCGGTTTTAGGTTTACAGCAAAATTGAATGGAAAGTACAGAAAGTTCCTACACACCCTCTATCCCCATCTTCTCACAGCCTCCCCCACTGTCAGGACTTCCCCCCCTTCCCAGAGTGGCACATTTGTCACAATCACTGAACCTACATGTACACATCAGTATCACCCAAAGTCCATAGTTTACATTAGGGTTCATTTTTGGTGTTATAAATTCTGTGGCTTTGGGTAAATGTATAATGACATATTTCCATATTACAGTATCACACAGAGGAGTTCCACTGTGTTCCATAAATCCCCTGTGCTCTGCCTTCTCATCCTCCTTTCCCCCAGTCCTTGACAAACATTGATCTTTTTACTGTCTCCATAGTGTTGCCTTTTCCAGAACATCATAGAGTTGAACTATACAGTGAGCAGCCTTTCAGACTGGCTTCTCTCACTTTGCAGTATGCATTTAAGGTTCCGCCATGTCTTTTCATGGCTGGTAGTTCATTTCTTTTTAGCCTAATATTTCATTGTCTGTCTGGACCACTGTTGATTTATCCATTCATCGACTGAAGTATGTTTTGGTTGCTTCTAAGTTTCAGCAGTTGTGAAGAAGCTGCTAGTTCTTTTGCAGGTTTTGCGTGGTCATAAGTTTTCAGATCACTTGGATCAACAGCAAAGAGCATGATTGCTGGATTCTATGGTACGAGTCTGTTAGGTTTTATAAGAAACCACCAAACTGTCTTCCAAAATGTACCATTTTGCACTCCCACCAGCAATGAATGAGAGTTCCTGTTGCTTCATACACTCACCAGCATTTACTGTTGTAAGTTTGGAATTTGGTTACTTTGTAATGGGTCCACAGTGCTATCCCCATTGTTTTAAATTGCAATCCCCTGATGACATATGGGTATCTTTTTACTTATTTGCCATCTGTTTGTCTGCCTTGGTGAGGTGTCTGTTCAGGTCTTTTGCCCATTTTTAGTTGGGTTGTCTCTTTCCTTATCATTGAGTTTTAAGGGTTCTGTGTATATTTTAGGTAACAGTCTTTTACCAAATATGTGTTTTGCAAATATTTTCTCCCAGACTCTCTCTCATTCCCTTGACAATGTCTTTTGCAGAGTAGAAGTTTTTTATTTTAATGAATTCCAGCTTACCAAATCTTTTATGGGTAGTGCCTTTGATGTCATATTTTGAAAGTCATTACCATACCCCAGGTTATCTAGATTGTTCTTATGATATCTTCCAGGACTTTTGTAGTTTTACATTTTACATTTAGGTCTGTGATACATTTTTTTTCAAAGATTTTATTTATTTATTTATTTCACAGACAGAGATCGCAAGTAGGCAGAGAGGCAGGCAGAGAGAGAGAGAGAGAGAGAGAGAGAGAGAGGAGGAAGCAGGCTCCCCGCTGAGCAGAGAGCCCGATGTGGGGCTCTATCCCAGGACCCTGAGATCATGACCTGAGCCGAAGGCAGAGGCTTTAACCCACTGAGCCACCCAGGCGCCCCAGGTCTGTGATACATTTTGAGCTAATTTTTGTGAAGGGTTTTAATGTCTGTGTCTACAAGTGGTTGTTCCAATATCATTTGTTGGAGAGGCTGTCTTTTCTCCCCAGTATCACCTCTATTCCTCTGTCAGAGGTTGGTTGGCTCTATTTACCTGGATCCATTTATGGCCCCTTTATTCTCTCTTCCATTGATCTATGTGTTTTCTCACCAATATCACACTTTCTTGATTACTGTAGCTTTATAGGAAGTCTTGAAGTCATATAGTGTCAGTTCTTTGACTTTGTTCTTTTCCTTTAATATTGTGTTAGCTGTTTTGGGTCTTTTTTCTTTTCTTTTCTTTTTTGTTCTATTTGTTTATTTTTCTTTTTCTGCTCCCTGTAAAACTTAGAACTAGTTTGTCAATGTCCAAAAATTACCTGCTGGGAATTCTACTTTGATCGCATTGACTCTGTAAATGAAATTAGGAAGAATTGACATCTTGCCAATACCCAGCCCTCCTGTTCATGAACATGGACTATCTCTCTCTATATTTGGTACTGCTCTGATTACTTACATCAGAGTTTTGTTGATTCCATCACGTAGATCTTACACATAGCTGGTTATATTTATACCTAAGTATTTCATTTGGGGGCAGGATGCTGGTTGACTTTTTTGTATATTTACCTTATGTCTGGCAATGTAGCTGTAATCACTTAGTTCCGAGACTTTTTTTTTTCTCAGTTCTTTAAAATTTTCTACATAGATGATCATGTCATCCGTGAACAAAGATAGTTTATCTCCTTTGTTGGGTTTTAACTCTAACTCTTTCATTTTATTATTTTAGGGGCTTTTTTAGGGTTTATAGTATACATCTTGATCTTATCACAATCTCTGTAGAAGTGACAATATACAACTTTATGTATACTTTAAGGACCTCTAGTAGTATAGTTCCAATTCTTCTTTCTGAACTTTAATATTATTGTCACACAGTTTATTTCTATACGCATGGCAAATCCCACAAAACATTGTTATTGTACAGGGGTTTAAATAAGAAAAAAAATATCTTCTGTATTTACCCATCTAGTTACCATTCCTGTGCCCACATTGCTTCTTCTTGATCTGTGTCTTCACTTGGTGTCATTTTCTTTGTGCCTAAAAGATTTTAACATTTCTGAATGTTCAGGTCTCTTTCTGCTAAATTCTTTCTGCTTTTTATATTTCTGAAAAAAAATCTTTATGTCACCTAGTTTTTGAAGGAGTTCTTTTTTGCCTGGTTTCAATTTCTAGGCTAGCTGTCCTCTACCCTCTGCCCCACCAAGTGGGGGGGGGGGGTTCTCCACTGTCTCCCGTCTAACCTTGTTTCTGATGAGAAGCTGCTATCATTCTTCTCTTTGTTTCCCTGTATGTCACGCATATTCCCCTCACCAGCCCCCCTTCCTAGCTGCTTTTAATACCACTAGGTTTGAGCCATGTGATTAGAGTGTGCCTTGGTTTAGTTTACTTAGTATTTCTTGCGCTTAGGATTAGATTGGCTTTGGGGATCCAGAAATTTATAGTTTCTATCAATTTCAGAAAAATGTTGGCCATTATTTCTCAGTCATTTTCTTCTTTCTCCCTCCATTCTCCTCTGTTTCAGGGGACTCCATTTGCAGATACGTTTGGCCACTTAAAATGTTTAAAGAGCTTACTAATGTTCTTTTTATAAAATATATTATCTGTGCATTTCACTTTGGATAGTTTTTACTGCTGTGTCTTCAAATATACTCCTTTTTCTTCCACAGTGTAAAATCTGCTGTTAACCCACCCAGTGTGTTTTCATCTCAGATATTGTACATTTCACGGATAGAAGTTTGAATTGGGCCTTCATTGTGCCTTCGGTGTCATTGCTTCACTTCTGGAACATCTGGGAGAGATGTAATTGCTTTAATGTTCTCATTTGCTAATTCTGACATTTGTGTCAGTTCTGGGCCTGTTTTGATTGGTGGTTTCTTCCCTCCTCATTGTGAGTCATGTTTTTCTGTACCTTTGCTTGCCTGGTGATCTTTCGCTAGATGCCAGACATTATCAATTTGATCTTGTTGAGTGCTGGATATAAATATCCTTGAGATTCTAGGACACGGTTTTATTACTTAGGAAAAGTTATATCATTTTGGTTTTTGCTTTCAGGATTTTTGGGGCAGGACCAGAGCAGTGTTTAGTCTAGTGCTAATTATGCCCCACTAGGAAGGAGAGAGCTTTCTATGTAGGCTAGCACCTTGCAGACGCTGATGTTTGATTGTCTGCCGCTGGGAGCAGGCACTGTTCTGGGTCTGTGGGTGCCCCCAGACACATTTCCCTCTGGTCCATTGAGGCAGCCCCTGTCTGCCCTGGCCTTGAATCTTTCTAGTACTCCGCTGAGTACATGAGGGGGATCTTCTGTAGTCCCCCTCTTGCTCTCGTCTTTTGGGTTTTCTATCCTATGAGCTGTAGCCGTGTTCATCTCTTGGACTCTCTGTCTGCTCAACCCACAGACATGTGGGGGCCCTTCTCCCTGCGTTACGACCCCAAAGCTCTCAAGGAAGCGAGCTGAGGTGTTCCAGGGCTCACCTCATTTCTTTCTCATCTCTTGGGTCACTGTACTTTGTCGCCTGATGACCAATCTCTTGAAAGCCATTGTTCTCTGCATTTTGTCTCCGTTTGTCTTATGCCGGAAGGAGGGTAAACCTGTCCTTCTACTCCTTCTTGATTGGAAGTGAAAGTCTTCCACTGTAGATGTTGTGACATGATTTTGTTCCACCAAAGTGCCCATTATTATGTAAGAAGTCTCACGGCCAGGAGGAGTAACTTATGCATTATTGTCAAGAAGAAAGCCATTTATTCATTTATTTGCTCATTCAGGAAATGTTTTCCTAGCCCCTACAAGGCCAGGAGGAGAACGCTAGGAATAAAACAGGCACACTCTGTTTCCTATGTGGCTAATTTGGAACTAGATCCAAGGAATTTTAAGAGCTCGCCTGGGAAAACTTCAGTAAAATAAAGCCCTCCGTCCTTCATGCGGCAGACATTTACTAAGCACCTGGCGCCTGCCAGGACCCTCTCGGCCCTGCCCCGAGGAGGACATGGCCTGGGAGCAGCACAGGGACAGGGAATCCAGAAAACTATCTCCTGAATGCTAGAACAAATCCATAGAAAAGACGAGTGTGTTTCATTTTGACCGTGAGGTAGAAAGTACCAGAGAGGGTACCAATGGAACTGAGTTTTGAAAGATGGTCAAGGCACAGGGTCACGGAAGGCGAAGGATCAAGGTGTGTTGGGAGAAGTGGGAGAGCTCTGGGGTGGCTGGGACCCGAGTGCTCAGGGCTCAGTCCGCGATGAGGCTGGTGGTGGGAGAGGCTGGGGTGGCTGGTGGGAGGCTCCAGGCGGGGTCACACAGGAGTCAAAGAGTGAGGAAGCCACAGAGGGTTTAAGGCACAAATTTTAGGAACAAATGATGATATGGTCATTTTATATGAATTTAGAGGCATGGAGGACTTTTGCTTTTATGGTCTCAAAATCCTTTTTGTTTTCCCAAAGGAACTTTATTGTCATTTCTCAAGTGAAATGTATTTGTTGGCTTAGGAGCTCTTGAAGCCGCACACGGGTGTGTCTTGCCGTGACACAGCTGTGTTCCCTTCCATGTGTACACGCATGTGCACGCACACACATGCGTGCTCACAGGCAGATGGATGGAGACGAAGCTCCCGGCGTGCTCGGGGCCCGCTCACAGGCGGCACTCCGGAGGCTGCGTTCAGGGCCTGGCGCTGCGGGGAATCGGGCCGTCGATTCGGAATCACACTTCTTGAGTGCGTTGCGAGCATCTCCTTTCTGCGGACAAGCCGTGCTAACCCGCGGTCTCAGTCCCACCCCTGTGCCATCCAGCCTTCCCGAGGAGGCCCGCTTCTCTCTGCAGCCCCGAGGACAGATGGTCAGTGCTGAGCCACGAACAACGGAAGGACTCCCATGGCCGCTCATGTCCCCGGTTAGTGCGCTGGCCTCGCGGACCAGGCTCTGCTTGAGCCGCTGGGGGACTCTGGGCTCCCAGTCGTCTGACTGGGCTGGGCCTGGCATTGGTGTGCGGGCCAGTGTCCTTGTAGGGTACTGTGTCTGGGTCCTGACTCCCCCTGACTCATGTGGGCCGGTTAAGTCTGCCCAGCCCGGTGCTCTTGTCTTTTCTAGGGTCGGAGCTGGGCTGGAGGCCACCACCCATGACTCCGGGAGTGCCCAGGGAGAGGAGAGAGACAGCCCAGCTGCAGGGGCACCGTGAGCCACCAGGCCGGGCTGCCCCTGTGCCCGGCACATGTCCTCAAGATATCATAGCAGTCAGGGGTCGGGAGGGGACCTGCCTTTGGATAGGCCCCAAAGGCAGAGTTGGATTTCAGCAGCAGAAGTGGAGAGAGGGGTGCTCCCTGTGGGCACAGCTACATTGAGGCCCGGGCCCTGAGCTGGAAGGACAGATGGTCATGGTGGTCAGGACGGGGCACTTGGTCCTGGCTGGGGTCAGACAGGCTTTGTCGTGGGGCCCCAGGGAAAGAGAGAAGCATGCTCTCCCAGGGCCCTGTAGCCCACAGGGCAGAGGGCAGCGGTGACCCAGACTCGGTGCTCACACCCGGCTGAGGCCGTGTCTGTGCTGGGGGTGACCCCGTGCCTCGCGCCGGCCCACAGCCCTCCCTCCCGGACCTGGCCTCCGCCCCTCAACTTGCTGGTGCTCCCGGAGAGCAGCTGGTGATTTTTCGCCCTGAAAGACATGCTCTGTGCCTGGCCTGGGCCAAAGGCCCTCTTCTCAGTTTCTGGGAAAAGCGAATTTATCAGCTTGTGGAAAGGGGAAACGTTTACAGGAAAGGAAGACACAAAACGAATGACTGATCACAGCCTGGTTCTCGGTCTCCAGAGACCAGTGCTCTAGTCTCTTGCATTTGTTAGGAAAAGGAGCCAAAGAGAGCTCATCTGGAGAACTGGGGGCCCCCTGAGGGCCTCCTGCGGGGTCCCTCCCTGTGTCGACAGGAGGCCACACGCAGGACACACACGGGGCATGAGGGGCAGGTGGGAGAGACCCGTGCTCCCCCGGGGGTCCAGCCCCAGGCTCCGCAGCTGCTGAGAAGCCTGCTGGGCCCGCTCTGGCTGTGTTGGGGAGCCCTGGAGTCACGGCTCTCCATGAGCCGCTTTGTCGTGTGTCACCGCAAGGTAAACGGCACTGGGCCATGTCTGTCTGCGACTGGCCCACTGTGTGCTCTGCTGCTCTGGGACTTCCAGAAGTGTGTGCTGGGGTTGGGGCTGGGCCCGGGCAGCTGAGGCCAGTTCTAGCTCTGCCCTCACTTGTCAGCCAGATGCGTGCCTTCCCCTCACCCAGCCTTCCTGTCCTTATCGGGATGTGATTGTCTCCATAGTGAACGGCAGCGAGGCGCTCTCGGGTTGGCAGGGAGATACCCGCATTCCCTCGGTAAATGTTAGCAAGTGCCTCTTCCCTGCTGGCCGCTGCTTCTGGCCTGGGGAGCACAGGGCCTGCCCCGGAGCGAGGCAGGGCCCGGGAGCACGGGGAGCATCTGCCCTTGCTGAGCGGTTGGCAGGAGCGGAAGGTCTTCCCTTGCCCACCCACCCAGCCCAGAGAGCTCCGCTTCCCCTCCCCTCCCCTCCCCTCCCCTCCCCTCCCCTCCCCTCCCGAGTGCCTGCTTTGCTATTTGCTCATCCTGCACCTGCCCCCCCCCCCAAGCGGGGCCCTTTCTCAGGACCCATCCCTGCCAACAAGGCACGTCCTCTTAGCCGGTTTTCTGCTTTCCCCACCAGAATATGAGCTTCTTGAAAGCAGGTAGTTCTTTGAGGTTCCATTTCTTTCTAGAAACTTTGTCTTTTCTGGAAGAGTGCCTGGCACACAGGAGGGATTGAATGAAGGGTCACGGGGTGAAAGATGCATTGACTCACTTTGCAACCGGTTTTAGGCACTGGGGCTGCCGCGCAGAGGCCCGTGGAGATGGTGTGGCTTGCGTTAGCAGCTGGCCAGGGTGCGCCGGGGCGGCGGGCTCCAGCGCCAGGCAGCAGGTGCCTGGGAGGCCCTGGTGGCGATGGAGCGGGAGCCACAAAGCCTTGGGGCCACGAAGCCGTGGGGCTGTGGTGTGGGCACAGAGGGAGTGGCTGCGCCTCTGACCTGAGTCCTGTCCTTTGGAGAGGGCCCTCCCGTCACCACCTTGGTCACCCGAGAGGCAGTCTGCCTTTCAGACTGATCTGCTGCTTTGCTGGATATCGGGGGGGGGGGTGATTTTAGCCTCAGGAATGACCCCAGAGCAGGCACCTCTTCTGGTAGCCACGGGGAGCTTTATCTTCCCTTACTGTCGTTTTAATCCCAGTTAGCACTAAGTACCGTCTCACTTTTCCTTTGGATTTTAGTTAAAACCTATTAAAGTGTCCAGGGCGAGGAAAGACAGAGGGAGAGACCTCGGTGCGCCTGGCATTCTGCTGGTTGGGCCCTGCCACACGTTGCTTCTGGGAAGGCGAGCACTCCCTTGGGAGCATGGCTCCCCGCTGAGAAGCGGCCCGGGTGTGAAGCCCCTGCCCTGTGGGGCCCCTGAGAGGGGCCACAGTGGGGAGAGCAGGCTTTAGGCTGGAAGGGGATGTGGCAGCCCAGCCAGGCCCCACCGCCTCCATGCCCAGCCCTGCAGAGACACGCTGGGGCTGCACTGGGGACTCCCTGTGTCACCAGGAGATAAGCAGGACTCCAGGCAGGGGGGCAGGGGGTCGGCTGGGGTGCATTGGAGCAGGGAGCTGATGGGCAGAATGTGGGATTTCTTGGTGACCCTGGGGCCGTGGGGTGTGGGGCTGAGACAGGATGGCTGTGGAGACAGCCGGGACGAGGGGTGCGGGGCCTGTGGAAGGCGCCCTCCCAAGGCCCTGGCCTGGGCTGCTGCATCGTCTTTCCCGATATTCACCTTCCCCAAGTGAGTCAGCAGCCCCTGGGAGCAAGGGGCCCACATGCGTGCCTAGTCCCTGTCCTGCACCCCACCAGCAAGGACACTGCGGCTCCTGTGGGCCCTGGGCCGCTCCTAAAGCAAGGAGTGGTTGGGCCTCGCCAGCAAGGAGCCGTCCGCTCTGACTCAGCCCCTTGCCACTGTGGGTGCCCATGGGCAGGCGGCTTCTGTTTCCTCATTCCGGAACGAGGGGATACCCTTGTCTTGGTGGGGCCCCCGTGGTGGGGAGAAGAGGGCGCTCCATCCAGTCCTCTTCCTCCCCACCTGTGTGCACGGACCCGCGTGCGAAGACCCGTGTGTGCGGACCCGTGTGCGTGGACCCATGTGTGACTGGGCTCACCTGTGCCCTTTGGCTTGATGAATGATCACTTCCCATTTGGATCCCGAGTGGGTTTGTAAGCGGGCTGTGAGCCACACCTAGGCCTTGGAGACTGGCAGGACTGGCCAGTAGTCATTGCATTGTGGATTCCTGGCCAGGAGTGGCATTGGGCCGTTGGGATTTCTCCTGGGACCATGGGCCCATCACACCTGCTGTCCCTCTGGCCCCAGCAGATCTCGACCCAGCTGGGAAAGCTACCTGCTGTGGCTCACACCCACCTTCCCTCCTCTGCACTGGGCCCACCGGTGTCCTCCATCTGGATGCTTCTCCCCCTCCCTGCCCACACCTGCCTGAGTTCCCTATGGGGGCCTGTGTCACCCAGCCTTGAAGGGCTCCCAGTGAGGACAGGGCCCTTCCTAGCCAGCCCAGCAGTGACCTTGCTGTGTGGGTAGGAAAATTTGACTCTCCTCTCACAGCACTTTGCATTTTCTCCTTGTGTCGTGCTCAACTCAGCCCCAAACCAGAACAGTTGGCCAGAGCTGGGGGAGCAGGACTTGAGCATCAGAGCTGGCCCAGCCATGTGGTATGGTCCCTTGGCTTCTTGGGGGCTGTCTTCATGTCTGTAGTGTGAGGAGTAGCCATTCCTGTCTCATTGGCTATTATGGGAATTGAGTCAGGTGGCGCATACAAAGGCCTTGGGGCCAGCAGAGGCTGGCAGCCATGGCTGTGGTCATCGCCAAGGGGACGGATAGCGGTGGGTGTGGTGCAGCAGCTCTCGACCAGGGCTGTGCGAGGCTGGGCCCGGGGCTCACAGATGCACAGAATGTGTGATGGATACAGTTACAGCAGAAGTGTGGAAGCAGGAGGCAGTTCCCTCTGGAGAACAGGATGCTCCCCAGAGATGTGACATCTGCTTAGCTTTGCCCCTGAAAAAGGGTCTTTAAGGAGAAGCCAGGCCAGAGTGGGGCTGTTGAATGCAGAGCCTCAAGCCTGTGACCCACTCGTGTCCTCCCTTCTGTGGGTATAGCCCTGGGATTGGGACCCTAAAAGCAAACCCCACTGGTGGCCTGTTGTGTCCCTACCTGTTGCTGGTTAGGAACGTCACAGATAAGGAAATGGAAATGTCCCAAATTGGTGTGTCCTGTCCAAGGTCCCATTGGTGGTAAGCGTCAGAGCCCTGATTTGAACAATTATCAGGTTCTAGAGACCCTGGTGCAGAGATCGATACGTGTTTGCAGAAGGAAGGTTTATCAATGGATTACAACTTGCGTTTGGAGAATGCGTGTGAGCCTTTGCAGGAACTCACACTGGGGTGGGATACAGAGCACGGGCTGGGGAGGAGGCCTGGCCCAGCCTGGGGCCACGGGGGCTGTGGGCCACCCAGTAAGCTGGAGCAGGGGACCTCAGGATGACCAGGTTGGGGCCGCGTCTGAGCAGGGTTCCACCGAAGACACACGTCCTGCGAGGGCTGCCAGAGCCCGAGGCAGTGCCCAGTCTTTGAAACTTACTTTCCATCTCTGTTTGTCTGTGTTGGGGCCAAAGGGATTTGACAGGTTCCCTGAGGACTACTGAGAAAGCTGTTGAATTGCTTTTTGTGTTAGATGTTTTGTCTATGAAAATTGCTCGGTGATTATTTTTGTGCCTGTAACCCTTCTGGGGATAAAGCTCTCCAGACTGGATCTGTGTCCTTAAAAGGGGCCACAGGCAGTTTCTGAGCTCCGGGTCCAGCGTGGAGGAGCCCAGTGAAGCAGCTGTCCCACCCCCTGGCCCCAGCAAAGGTCCCCAGTAGGGAGCAGCACAGGGACACGGAGTGGTCGGTGTGGCCTGCTGGGCTGGTGTTCGTTTCCATGTGTGGAAGTTCAGCTGCGGGAGAAGCGTCCGTCCGTGTGACCCAGATGCAGATTGGTGTGGGCTCTGCATTCCCAGACCATGTGTCTCTCGTACCCACTCCGGCCACCACTGGGGCTTGCCAGGAGCCCAGCTCTCTGCCTGCTCAGGGCCATCCCAGTCCACTGCCTTCCTCACCGAGCGCGGTCTGGACCTGTGAGCGGATCACGAGTGCTCCCTCGTTTTCCGTTCTTAGACTGACTCTTCTCCTGCCCGGGCCCAGCGCCTCCTTTGAAATCCTGGCTCTTCACCTTCTGGGGCATCAGCACGTCCCAAAGCTCAGACGGAAGTGGCCGTCTGCTCGGGGGAGCGCAGACCGGGGCAGGAGCACACGGCTGCGCGCCCTCTGGGCGGGACCCTGTGGAGGCGGGCTCGAAGCTTGGGCTCCCCTTCTTCCTGCTCCCAAACGGGGCCACACTTGCCCAGGTCCTTATGGTGGGGCCTCTTCTGAGCAAGGTCTGTGAGCAAGGAGCCACGGGACGGAGAAGATGAACTGACCGGGGCGGGGAGGGAGCAGATGAAACCAGCCGATGCTCTGGCCACTGTCCGGGACCCACCTCTGCATGGTGTCCTGGGCTGTAGTGTGGCTCTGCTCCCACGTCCAGCTCCGCAGTCCTCCTGGGCTCCCTCCATCAGTGGCTCGTGCCCCTCCGCAGAGCTGCTGAGGCCTCCTGTGACCCCGCCCTCCTCTGGGCACCCCCCAGTTCCCACCCCCTTTACAGCCCATTGTCTGGACGGCTCCAGCTCCTTCTTCTCGGCGTCTCCTGTGCGGTCCTGCTGATCTCCCTTTCTTCAAAGAGCCTCCCTCACGGGCCCCGGGGACGCATCGCCCTGCGGGCCTGCCCTTGCTCTCACCACGCCGGGTGCACGGATGCCCACATCTCCGCCCACTCACCAAGCCCCAGGGCTTCCTGCCTGTGCCGCAGCTTCCCCCCCGTCCCCACCCGGCCTAGAAGTCCTGCGCCGTGCAGTTTACCCTGGAACGTGTGTAATTCGGCAGCTTCAGAATCTGCACGAAACTGTGCCCCTGTCGGCACCATCTCATTTGAGAGCATTTTTGTAGTCCCAAACAGGAGCTGTAGACGGTGGGCCATCGCTCCCCGGTCCTCCCCGTAGCCCTGGCTGTCCCACACCCTCTTCCTGTCTCCACGATCAGTCTGGACATCTTGCATCCACAGGAGGGGGTCACACCATGGGTGGCCTTGTGTCTGGCGCTCGCTTAGGTGGTACTGTCGGATTTCTCAGTGCTGCGGCGTGTGTCTGCCTGTCGCTCCCCCACACAACCCCTGCCTGCTCGGACAGCTAACGGGCACCTCAGCGCCACGAGGCAAGACGGACTCTGTAGTCCCCTGAGCTCCCAAATCCCCGTTGTTGGCCGTTCCCCCTCCAGGCCCCTCACTCACCCCCTGACCACTTCTTACCATACCCCCCATTCACCTGGGCTGAGCAACCCCCCACTGCCCCCGTCACTCTGCCCTGCTGGTGGCAGGCCGAGGGAGCCCGCCAGCTCCCACGTCTCCTCTGCCACAAGCCCCCTGGGGGCTTCCGTTTCACTTGATGGAAAGCTGTGCGCATCTCATACTCTAGAGGCCCTCCCCAGCTCAGCCCCCCACGCCCTGGGCTCGTCTCTGCCCAGGATCGCTGTGTGCTCAGGCCTTTCCACCCGCTTGGCCTCGGCCTGACGCACGTTCCCACAGGTATCTGTGCGTCCAGCTCCTTCCAGGCTCAGCGTCAATGTCACCTCCTTACAGAGACCGTCACGGACAGCCTCGCATCTCTCTGTCACTGATGAATGTAGAGACGTGCGTGCGTGCGTGCGTGTGTGTGTGCAGGGGGGCGGGGAGGAGGCTGCTTGCTGGTTTCCTCTCCTACCTCTCCCAGGGGTGACCCCGGAAGTCAGGGACCTCACTGGGTTCCCAGCGGGGAGCCAGTGGCAGTACCTGGTGGATGCCTATGAAAGGGTTTGCTGGGAGAGGGACGGACAGATGGATGGACGGACAGATGAGAGGGCCGGCTGGCAGGGAGGACAAGCCAAAGGTTCCATCGGATTTTCGGAGTTTTGGAGTTCCCGTGACTCAGGAAAGGCATTTCAGTAAGGAACTGTTCTCCCAGATAAATCCACAGGTTTATGGCCCACTCTCTCCAGAGACCTGCCGTAGCGTGGCCGTGGCAAACGGTCGCAAGCTCTGTGGTCAGACCGGGCGTGTCCCACCCCGGCTCCCCGCAGGGCTTTGATCAAGTCACCGAACCCACCTGAGCGGGTCTTCTTCTCCCGAAAGCCTAGCTTACAGGGTTACTCAGAAGACAAAACCGAGTTGCTTGAAACACGCCTGCTGCACGCAGTACCTCGTGGCTGTTGAGGTCCTCAGTCAATATGGGTCTTTCCAGGGCTCCCTCAGAGCACGGACAAAGCTGTCAGCCGGTCCCGTTAGAGAGACCCATCTCTGCTTTCGGGAAGCCGTGAGCCAGGACGGCCCGCATGGCCTTGGGGCTCGGACGGGAGGTGCAAGGCGGGCCTGGCCGTGTTGGAGCCTCCGCCTCTCTCCAGCTACGGCCTGCTGTGCCCACAGGGCCCTGCCTGCTGCCTTGCCTCGCCCCATAACCCCAGGAGCCTCAGAGCTAGGGTTCTGATCCCCGCTCTCTGGGGGACAGAGTGCAGCTCAGGGCTATGATGGAGGCCTAAATCTTACCGCTGAGAGTGGTGACCTGGGGGCCCCCGTTCCCAGGCCTGCACCCCCTTGCTGAGCAAGCACAGGCTGCTCAGAAGATGGTGGAGAGGACCGAACGATTTAGGAGAACAAACTGTTTCCAGCATCTGATTCGCATGCGGGCTTCTCAGATGCTCACGACACACCACTCCTCTGGGCCCCTGATGCCACAGCCCTTAACAAGCCCTCTGCTTGGTGCCCCGGGTGCGGGGGGAGCCCCACACAGGCACTTCTTGCTTGTGAGTCCGTCTGTTGGGAGCCAGGGCTCCCTGTCTTCTGCCCAGGTGTAGCAGGGCCCTTCCTCAGGGGGCCAAGAGGGAGTGTCCCTGCCCTGTAGAGGGCCGCTGTCCCAGTGTGGAGAGTGCAGAGGAGGGAGGTGTGGAGGGGAGCAGAGCACAGGAGGTGAACGTGCACCGTGGGTAGCCGGGGGAGAGGAGAGCAGGAGGACACTGGAGCTCCAGAAAGGGGTGAGGGCACCGGCTTTGGGGAGTGAGTGGGCGTGTGGCCCTGAGTTCAGGCTGACAATCAGGGGCCGTTTCTGTGGGGGCCACCCAGCCCGGCGAGCAGAGGGACGGGAGTGCTTGCCGGCTCGACGCCACGTGCCGGAGGGGCTGCCGCGTGCAGGGCCGTCATGTATCCTGCCCTCAGAGGGGATGTCTCAGCCTCGGGATCCTCGAAGGTGCGGCAGACCGAAGTGTGGAGGGGAGGAATTTTGGAGAGCCGGCCAGGGCCGGAGCTCTCTGAGTCCTCTCTCTCCTGCCCTGAGCCCTGGGGGCCCAAAGATTCTAGAGTGATTTGAACTCGGCCCTCCCCGTCCTTTGGAAGGGGTCGTTGTCAGGTTAGGAGGATAAAACAAATCCGACGTTGGGTTTGTTAGCTCCACGTCCAGCTTGTGACTGTGCGGACGCCGCGAAGGCGGGTCTCCACTGGTGCTCCTGCCCGAGCCCCACAGACGGTGTGGGTGGGCCCGGCTGGCCTGCATCTCTCCCCCGCCTTTACCGGCAAAGGCCGGGGCTGCCAAGCCCCCGGGCCAGGAGCCTGGTGCCCTGCCCGGGAGGCCCCTCTGGGACTGCGGTCACTTTCCTGCTAAAAGCAGGCCCAGAAAGCAGTGGTTTCAGTCTCACCGAGGCCATGTTCTTGGCCCAGAGAGGTACGTGCTCCTCGTCAGCAGTGGCCAGGAGGGGCCGATCAGCCAGAGCAGGAGGGAGCAGAAAGGCTGATTCTAACCTCCCACGACCCGCCTGCAGGCTGCCGGCGTCTGCTCCTCCGCAGGCTTCCCCGAGCCGGAAATGGCCTCCTTGGCCCACGTCCGTGTGTCCCACCGCCCGTGCCCCAGACTGCTCCCCCGGCCCCCCAGGGTCCCAGCCATGGTGTTTGTTGTGTCGGAGTGAGTCCTTACTACGGGTGGGCGCCAGGAGCTCGCAGTTCTGCCTGCAGAACTGTCCCCCTGGGGCAGATGGTGTTTTCTTTGGACGCGACTACAGTGGTTTCCGGGTGCGGCCTTGAGTGTCCCCGTCCACAGGACGGGCCTCTCTCTGCACCTGGTTGGATCAGGAGAGGCCCTGTGGCTGCTTTGACCCCCCAGATTATGGCAGAGGGTCCTGATGGCTTCCACTGGTCTGACGGCTCCCTCTCCGCCCCTCAGATGTCAGCAGCATGTATGCTGTGTGACCACACCGAGACCACAGTGCCATGGGGGGCCATGCAGGCCTCCGGGATGGGTCAGGAAGGAGCAAGGGCCCTGTGGACATCACACGGGTCAGAGCAGACGGACGGCCCTGCCGAGCCCTCCCTCAACCCCTGACCTCAGCTCAGAACCAGGAGCCAAACCCAGTGGCTGTTTGAGCCACTGTGTTTCTGGGGCATTTGCCATGCCCTATGGTAACCAGCACCCCTTGCTCCCCGTACTCCCCTTGTAAGCCCTCTCCACAGCGGGTGGGGGCCACCTTGCTCCTCCCCCGAGGCCACCCTAACAAGGTCCAAGCTGAGCGGCCCAGACAACAGAACTCTCTGGTCTCCCAGGCCTGGTGGCCAGAAGCCCGAGACCAAGGTGCTGGCAGGGCTGGTTCTTTCTGCGGCTGTGAGGGAGAGTCTGTTCCGTCCTCTCCTGACGTCTGCTGGGAGACAGATGGTCCGCAGAGACCCACACACGAAGACTGTTCACTCGGTGCTGCGCTGCTAAGATACAAAACAGGGACTGTAACTGAGGGCCAGTGGGGTCTGGGAAGGACCTCTCTGGGGGCAGGCCTTGAGTTGGGAGCCGAATGATGGGCCAGGTGCAATCACGTGCAGATCTGGGGCAGTGTTCCAGGCGCAGCAGCACATGCAAAGGCCCTGAGGTGGCGGCAAGCGTGGTGTCTTTGAGGAACAGAAGGAGGCCCTGTGGGCTGTGGGGACGATGGGGGTGGGCAGGAGCCAGGCTCCAGAGGGTCCTGGGGCGGCTGCTACAGTGTGTGGGTTTTATTCTAAGTGAACTGGAGAACCACTGGTGGTTTTTCAGCAGGGGAGTTATGCAACATGACTTGTGCCGCTCTGTGGAGAATGAGAATAGCAGCCAGGAGGCCAGGTAGGTGGAGCTGGTGGGGCTGGTAGAGTGGATGGAGGGGACGCGGAAGGGGGGGGCGTGGAGGTGTCACTGGGCCTTTCTTGAGCTGCGGTGGAGGCGGGAGTGAAAGGCAGGGTCCGTTGGGCCCCCACGTGGGGTGCTGGGGAGATGGCTGGCTGTGTGGGCAGAGTGCGGATGGGTCCTGGAAGACACTTGGGGTCGGGGCCAGGCCTGGGAGGTGAGGGGCTGTGGCAGCTCGCAGCCCGGGGGAGGGGGTTCTCTGTGGGCATGGCCACCCTGTCACCCTCCGAGCCCGTGGGAGGGGACTACAGGCCAGGTCCCACCACCCAGAGGAGGAGCCTGTGCTGCGTTTGGGGGGCGGCAGGCAAAGCGGGACTGTCAGAGGCTACAAAGGTGTCCCAGGCGTGGGCTGTGAGCCAGGTGAAGACAACGTCCCTGAATACCCTGGGCCCCTGCTGTTGGGCCCCCAGCCAGCGGCCTTCCCGGCCCTCCGCAGCTGCTGCAGGACTGGGGGTGCATGTGGGGGGCTCTTGCCCCGTGCCCAGGCCCACACGGGCCAACAGCAGAAGCCCTGCACTACCGTTCAGGGTAAGAGAGTACCAGAACTAGCTCGTATGGTCCATGAAGTCACCCCGGGACCTCCGAGCCCCGCCGAGCTCCCCAGGGCAGTCATCACGCTGCTGGGCGCCCACCCTGTGTAAAGCACCCGGGCCCAGGGGCTCCATGTCCCCAACACCTGGTGTCCTGCTGGGGTGTCTCACATGGTGGTTGAAAAGCACAAGGGCCTCCTTGTCCCGGGCTGTGGGGTGCAGGGTGTGGGATCAGCCCACTGCAGGGGCCCCCCAGCTTTCAGGAGTAAGGGGGGCCACAGCCGCTTTTGCCCTATTTGCAGTGGGCATCTCAGAGCTTGCAGGGGCCCTCAGGTGGGCACCTAGAACCCCGCGAAGGAGTGTCTTCGGGAGCAGCCTATTGGCCATCAGACACTCAGGCAGGCAGGTTCCATGGGATGACGGCTGGGCCGACCCCTGGCCAGGCAGGTGCAGGCTCTGTCCCTCCCCCATCTGCCTTTGCAGTGGGTCAGCCTCCTTGTGCCAGGGCGTGAGAACATAGTCTGTGCTCGGCAGGGAGACAGCTCCCAGGCACGCTGGGTAGACTTCAGGCCCAGGGCATGCATGGGGGTGGGGACTGCTGCTGGGGCTCAACCAGAGTCCACTGAGGGTCCCCCACTGGCACCTGGACCAGAGATGACCCAGAGAGACTGGGAGCAACAGGCAGCCCCCAAGGGTGGGAGGGGGTACCCTGTGACTGCCCGAAGAGACCAACAGGAGTTTGGAGCCCTAATGAAATCTCCTGTTTGTCAGGTTAAGAGCCCCCCACCCCCAGTCCCAGCTCCCCAAGGAACAGACTGTGTCTGCAAACAGCCACCTGTCTCCCAAGCCTGGTTAGGGAGGGCTAAGTGGCCCTGGGCAGATGGCAGCCCCCAGGGGCCCCGCTCAGTTGGGGCAACGTGCACCCACTGCTCCAGAGCCGGGAGGGCCGGGGTCTCTGGTCATCACCCCGCGTTCCCTGAGCATCTGCAGGCCGGGCCCTTAGAGCGAGCAACCCCCTCCCAGCTGTCCCTAGGCCTTTGCTGTGGACAGTGAAGGTTGAGGGGAGACAGCCCAGGGGGAGAGGATCGGGTAGGCCCCATCAGGGGTCACACAGACAGATCTTCTGGCCTTGCCACACCCCAGCCTCGAGACCTAGGCATGGCCTTGGCATGGTGTTGTACCCCATCTCTGGTGCAGAAAGTGACTCTCTCGCCAACGGTCATGCCGGGCCCTGGGGGATCGGCAAGTGCCTGGTCCCTGCCTCCACCCTCCCAACCTGCATCCCGGGGGACTTCTTTGTCTCTAATTTTTTATTTTCTGTTAATGAGAAGCCCGTCGGCAGGCCACTGACGAGATCTGCATCATTTTACAGGAGGGTCAGCCCTGTCTGCTGGGGTGGGGCTTGGATCTTACAACTGGGCCAAGACTGCTTCTCCTCGGACTCCCCAGCCTGAGAAGAAAGCCGCTGAGCCTGCCCTCACCCTAAACTTAACGCAGGGCCCGAGGCTAGGGAAAGAGGTGTGCTACTTCATGTCATGGGGACAGACCTGCTGAAATTCCCCAACAGCACAGCGGGAAGTGCGCTGACCCCGAAGGGGTTTGTCTGCGCTTCTCCATCCTATCGGCACGCACTGTCCAAGTCCCCTCAGAGGTCAGAGCAGGGGTTGATGGTCAGGAGTCTCCCCGCTGGGGCTAGTGGGGCCCCGTGTGTCCCCATGTGGCCCAGGCAGACCCTGGAACAGCTCACAGCCCCCGCAGATCTGGTGCTAACATGACGGACCAGGAGACCAGCTGTCAGGGCTCCGAGCCTGTGCTTAGAGCAAGGCACATCCTGGCATGGGGGACCGACAGGAGCCCCTTGCTCTACTTGGGCAGGTCCAAGGGGCTTCACAGAAAAGGGAGCAGGGGCTGGGGGTGTGGGAGGAGTGAAGAAGAGACCCTCTTGGCTGCTGGGACCTCTGAGGATCTGTCAGCAGCTTTGCCAAGGACCCAGCGTCCTTTGGTCTGCTGCTCTATGGAAGGCTTCTGAACACAGGGCCACTCTCTGCCTGTCCCGGAGAGGGAAGGGATAGGCAAGGGGCCCCCAGAACCTTGGCACTCCACCAGGCTGGGCCCTTCCCGGCCCATCTTCCTGCTACCACGATCTCTTCCTTGCCCTTTGCTCTCTGAATCCGGGATTACAAGGACAGAGAGTGAAGGACATGTATTCACCCGCCACGAACCCCAACCCCCGCCCCACCCTCCCCACCGATGGCAGGCTTCCGTGGGGACCCAGAGCCTCTGGACACGCATCCACACGTGGCCAGGCCTTCTGTTTAGATGAAGCCCGGAGGTCAGACACCTGCAGTGTGTGGGTCCAGGTGGCCGGGGCTCCCAGAGGCAGGGCTGGGGGTGGAAGCCAGGCCTGGGAGCTGCCCCTCCACACCCTGCTCACCGTAGTCGAGCGGCTGCCTATCCTCCCCAGGCCTGGGATCGAGCGCGTGTCAACCCTCCAACACGGGGCTTTTGGTGGCTATGGGGAAGTTGTTAAGGAGAAAACAGCCGACACGTGTTGAAATGAAAGGAAAGGTATTCTGGATGGTTCCTGCAGGGGTCAAGACATGGAGAGTGGGGGGCGATCAGGCCCCGGCCCGTCAGCTGACAGCAGGGTTTAGACACCAGGAGCGGAGGAGGGGGAGGAGACAGGAGGGAATTCTTCCTGCGGGCAGGCCCTGTGATCAGATGGGGGCGGGGTTCCCCCTAACTGACTCAGCGGCAGCAGCGTGGAGGGCGCAGAGCCGGACAGAGGCTTGCTCCCGAGGCCTGTTTGTCGGCCCCTCCCAGCCTCGCCTCTGGAATCTCCTCCAGGAGAGAGCCATCCCATCACCCTCTGCTCCGCTGGCCCCCGAAAGCCAAAGCAGATGGCCCTGCCGGCCCTTTCCGGGACCCCAGGCAGTGACCGTGCCGTGCAAGGTGGAGCTCCTGTGGTTCGCCTCGTGTGATCGTCACGGGTGCTGTGTGCACTTAGTGCTATGGCCCATTTTACAGATGGGGTAACAGAGGCTTGGAAAGATGTCCAGCCAGGGTTTAAGTCTCTGAGCCAAAACGGAAGGCTGGTTTTATGAGAGCAGAAGGGAAGAGAGTTGTACCTTCGGCTTGTGTCCCGCACCAGGGTGGAGACTGGCTCGTGGGGTCCTGCGGGACACAGGGAGGGAGCACTCCTGGTGCAGGGAGAAGCTGGGCTGAGATGCCGCCCCCACGAAGTTTCCGCCGATCCCACGAGAGCTCTGGAGAAGGGGTGGCTCCTTGGGGTGAAGGGTCTGGGTCTCAGTACCCCATGTCAGCCAGACACTGGACGTGGGCCACCTGGAGAGGGGGTGGAACAACGCCCCTAAGTCAAGGCTGCCTCTGGTGGGGGCTGTGTGCAGGGAGCACTGCCAGCCCCTGGGGGACGAAGGCCGCACCGTAGAGCAGCGCCTGTGGGGGTGTCAGCAGCCGCCACAGACTGTGCTCCTGGGGGCGTCAGTGCTGTCTCTCTTGGGGGTTGCTGTAGCCATCTGGGGTTGAGGCCATCCGTGAGTCTGTGGTGGCATGTGCTGGTGAGCAGGGGCTGAGACCAGGCAGTCAGAAAGGGCTCTGGGGGTCGCTGGTGACCACCTCATCTCACAGCAAGACCCTGAGGCCCAGAGAGCCAGGGAAGCTTGGCTGTGCCGCCCGCGGGATTGCTGCCCACATGGGTCCCCCTGGGCCAGATGAACCAGAGTGCTCCAGAGCGGCTCTCTCTGCAGGTCTCAGCTCGAGGGTTCATACCTGGCGTGAGGAAGTCAGTTCAGGGCGGCAAACATTTGTTGACCACCTATTAAGTGCCAAGGAATGGGGTTGGGCGGCGTAAACAGTGCGACTGTGCTCCAGCCACGGCGATGGGCTGACAGCCAGCCAGCCATCCCGTGAGCCACTGTGACACAGCGTAAGGGAAGGGGGCTGACGTGGTCCAGCTCGGCGGTGCCAGCCGCAGGCACGTTCCGTCATCCCTAGGACCGCCTTCAGTCTGTATTCCAAGTGGGGATTCTGGACCTCCTAAAACGAGTGGCTTGCCACAGGGCCAAGGACAAACAGATGTCAGAGGTAAGTCAGTGTGGCCTGTTTGATTCAGACCACCCAGTAAACGCACGATCAAGGCCCCAGGGAAGCGTGGAAAAGTCTGGAAGGAATAGGAAAGGCTTGTGTTGGAGACATTTGTGGGTTTAGGCCCTAAAGAGTTAATGAGAGTTCAGGCACTGGGGGTATCCCACCCTGAAGGAAGAATAGAATAAATTAGTAAAGGAGAAAAATGAAATAGAGAAATACAGTGGAAAGTAAATGAGAGAGGGAAGGAGAAAGGGATGGATGGACGGATGGATGGTAGATGGTGGGTGGATGGACGGATGGTAGATGGGATGGTAGAGGGATGGTGGATGGTAGGTAGATGGATAGATGGCGGGTGGTGGATGGGTGGTGGACGGATAGATGGGTGGGGGCTGGGGGGGTGGGGGATGGAAAGATGAGTAGGTAGGTGATGAGGGATGAATGTGTGGGTACCTGGATGGGTGGGTGAGTGGGTGGGTGGATAGGGATAGACGGACGACATGTAGTCTAGTGTTGGTTGAGTTTGTGAAGATAGAAGATGAAGTATCCAGCCTGTGGACCCAGGAGCCCCAAAGCTAGGCAGGTTAGAGAAGCTGTGAGGGTCACGTTAGCTGAGGGTGCCACAAAGCCACGGTCAGCAGTTTCAGAAAGCAAAGAAGCAGAAGCCCAGGCCTATGGCCGGGGTTTACACACTGTTGTTGGAAGCAGGTGGACAGTGCACAGAAGTGAGCTAGAGAAATGAGACCAAGAGATGAGTAAGAGCTGGTGGAGGCTCCGATACCCGGAGCAAGGATGCTTCCGGGTGACCCGGCTTCTGGAAGGGCCGGGCTTGTCCGAGAGCCACACTGTGGTCAGAGCCAGGGGCTGTGGTCTCGACCCCGGAGCATCCAGGGTCTCTGGACCCTACAGAGATGCGTTCTGTTCCGTTTGGGCTACTGGTCATTCGCAGCTGAGAAGCGCTGTGGTTTGCAGACTGACATGTCACAGAACCGGGCCAGACGTCTCAAATGCAAGGCCAGGCACGTGGAGCGGGTGGGCAGCCTGTAACCGTTCGCGGGGATGGACGGGCTGGACTCATTTCCAACGGTGTATCGGTCAGCTCTGGGGGAGCAGGGCGGTCGTCCCTCAGGGAGGCCCCTGCAGCCCCGCAGGCCTGGTCCAGGCCCTGCTCTTGACAAGGCCCCCCACTCCCCACCCAGTCTGGTTCCCTGCAGGCCTCCGAGTGGGCAGAGCCCCAGCCGGGCCGCCCGGCAGAGGGGCTCTAGGCTCTGGCGCTGGCAGTGCACTCACTTCCTCTGTGTCCACAGGGCAATCTGTCCAGTCTGTGTTCCCGGCCGCTGCCACAGGCCACAGGTGAACTCACACGGAAGCAAGGCGTGCGAGCTCGGTGGCTGAATCTCGGCTCGGGCAGGTGACCTGACCTCTGTGCGCCTCATCTGTAAAACGGCGGCAGCAAGACTGACGGTGCCGTGGGTGGGTTGTCCCAGGAAGCCTCAGAGGGCCCTTGTGAGGCTTCATGGGGTAATCCGTCCACGGCAACGAGAACAGTGCCAAGCGCACAGGGAGCCTCGGAAGAGTGGGTGTTCGTATCCTGTTGTGGTGGCGGAGGCAGCGGCTGCAGGGAGACGGGGAGCAGGGAGGCGGACAGCGGCTCCGGAAGGAACCGGCCCCTTCCCTCTCACACGCCCTCATTCACAGGCGTTTGCCGGCCAAGAGAGGAGTGAGCCTCGGGCCCTGTCTCTGGGGCTCCCAGTGTGTGGGGACACAGCAGGGACAGGCAGGGACAGCCAGGGTGGCCAGGCTGCAGTGGGGAAGGCTTTCCGGGGAGGGACCCAGCCCTGGGAGCAGAAGGGCCTGCACGCACACAGCATCCTGATGCTCCGTAGCCCTTTTCTTTATCTAGAGGGTGGGGAGGGGCAGAGCCAGAGAGAATCTTAAGTGGGCTCCACACCCAGCACAGAGCCCAAGCAGGGCTCGATCTCACAACCCCGAGATCGTGTCCTGAGCCGAAACAACTGTCGGATGCTCACCCAGCTGAGACGCCGCACCCAGCTCTGGGGCCCTTTATTGTCCAGCATCCCTCCCGGCAGGCCCCCCATCCCATCCTACAGACGGGGAGACCGAGGCAGGGTGACGGCCGCCCGGCAGGGCTTGTTGCCCCCCCCACCCCCAGGGCAGCCCTGACGCACACCAGCTCCAGTGTCGGCCCTGCTCAGGTGTGTTGTCTGTGGTCACGGGACCAGGGAGCCGTCTCCGCCAGGACAGTCTTGACATCTCTGCACAGCACTCACCCGGGAAGCGCTGGTCCTGCTGGTCTTGGTCTTGCTGGAGGGGCAGAGCTCTCTTGCGTTGTTGGCCTGAGGACAACGGGGAGGAGCAGGTGCTTGTGTGACATAGGGCAGCCACCAACGCTTAGAATGGCACCTTCCAGGGCACACCACCTGCTTGTGCTGGGGCTGGCAACCCTGTGGACAGCTGCGGTCCCAGTGACCCCCCAGGACACATCCCTCAGGCCCTTGGGGTGATCCCGGGACCCCTAGATCCTGGCCTTTCAGAAGCCACGCAGCCCTGGAGGGGGGCACGAGGGCTGTCCCTGAGAGAGTGGAAGGCTACAAGCTTGCTATGGACCCTGTCAAGTTCCTTCTTCTCTGGCTCTGGGCTGTCTGGCTCTGGGCTGTCCAGCCCTGGGGGCTGAGCAGTGCAGGGGTGCCCCTCGCCCCATGCTCCTCTGCATACCTGGGAGGACCCAGCCAGTAGCATGGGGCTGCAGCCCAAGGGCATGTCTCGTCTGTGCTGGCGTCTGCTGGGTTGGAGGGGCCGAGGGGGAATGGCAGACTGTAGCTGGCCAGGGCCCCAGGGAGACGTCCCTCTGGGACTTGGTACGTCCACCCTCCTTCATGTGGCACAGGCCTTCATCAGCGAGACTCGGAATCTCGCACACTTCCTGCTCTTGGAAGCCTCTGGGATGCTCCAGCGCTCATCAGAGAAGCTCAGCCTGGGAACTGGGAACACCGCTCCAGGCCTCGGTCGGTAGGAGTAGCTCCGATGAGGGCCTTCGGGACCAGCATGCCGCCCTTGCCACAGCGGGACATCTGGGGCACCTCACCCTGAGACTCTTTGCTCCGACGTCCCCCTGCTATGTCCTCCTACACTGTCTGGCCCCTTCACCCTGGGTGGGGTGCGGTGGGCCCCTCACCTTGGGTGTGTGCAGACCTCAGTTTCCCCCAATGCAGGCAGCTCCCCCAGGCCCTGGGGAAAGCAGAAAGTGAGGTGCCCCGTCTCCCGTCTGTATCCCTGTGAACCCCTCAGCGCCCTTCCAAAAGTGGTGCGAACTCGGTGGGGTGGTGCTTGCCGGTGGCTCAAAGGGGCAGCTTTCTCGTGGCAGGGGCAGCTCCGACCCTGTTCCCGGTTACACGCAGAGCAGCAAGCTCACCACCACCCCATGGTTTGGTCACTTGGGCCGCTCAGAAGACTCTTCTGGGGCCCCAGTCGTCCCTGATGGACAGTGTGCTCCAGGACGCCGTGGTTCTAGGGGAAACTCTGGCTGTTGTCGTTCTAGAGTCTGTTTGACCCATGAACATGGGCCAAGCACCAGCCAGGTGTCAGGCCCAGGCTGCGTGCGGAGGGGGGACGGCTCCAGGCACCGTGTCCAGCGAGCACAGCAGGCAGCACACATAGGGCTGTGGCTCAGCGGAACGAGGGGTCTGTGCCCGGCTTCCTACAGTCACGTTGCGGGGCTGAGCCCGGGCACGAGTGCCGGGAAGTGACAGCCTGTTCTGAGAGCATCTGGCTCTTCCCTCTCGTGGAGCAGGCAGGGAAGCAGAGGCTCAGAGAGGTTAAGTGAGTTACCTCAGGTCACACAGTAAGCAGTAGATAGCTGAGTTCATTATTCAGTTGGCACAGTGAGTCCTGAGCCCGTCCCCTCAAAGAGCAAGTCTCGACCGGAGGCAGCTTGTCACAGAAGACTCCTGAGGTGGGTCCGTGCACCGCGTGACAAGGAGCTGGTTTGACCTGGGTGTAGAACAGGTGGTCTTCCTGGAGGAGGTGCTGCTTGGGCTGAGTTTTAAAGAGGCCAGTAGGAGTCGGCAAGGAGCAGGGTTTGAGGGGCATTGCGCATGGCTGCGGAGGCTGCCAGGGGCAGGGTGGGGTCACAGGGCACCAGGGGAGGGCGACACAGACCGGGAGAGGCAGGCGGCCTTCAGCTCAGTCTGGAATACTCTGGAATCATCGCTGCACCAAACATCATTTTAGGGCTTCGCTCTCGAAACCCTTCTTTTTCTGCTTTGCCGTCTCCCCCACTGGACGTCAAGTCCAGAGTCCTGTCTCCTTGGCACGGCCCGGGGCAGGCCTGCAAATCATGGTGGGAGGCCCCACGTACACAGGCCATGCTGGGCCCTGGGGAACGGTGGAGGCGCCCAGCCCCAGGCCTCAGGAGCTGCATCCCCCAGGTCAGTGTACAGTGTCAGGTGCAGGAACCCTGGCACTGGACTGGGTGGGCAGCTTCCCTGGGGAGGGAGGCCGAACTGGACAGGCGAGCTGGGCGGGCTCCTAGGCAGAACAGCACACGGCCCGTGTGGACCGTTTCCTGCACCGGCCGACCCCCTTGTGCCTGGTCACCAGAGAGGAGGGCCTGCGGGTCACTGGTGTGTGACCCGGCCTGCAGGGGAGCAGGTCCTGGGCTTGGTGCCGCGTCACAGAGGCAGTGTGGGGGCTCCCTGGGTGGCGGGGACCTGCTTTATGTAGAAAGGCTTGCAACGAGATGAAAACCGAGCGTTCGGAAAGGTGCAGACGTTGCCGGCGGACAGAGGAGTCAGTTTAAATTCTCTGCTGTGCTCAGAGCGAGGGCTCTGCCTAACGCGACCGGCCCCAGGCAGATTCCCCATTTCTCTCTCCCGCTTTCCTCCCGGTACATCTCCTGCGGGCTGACGCGCGTGTCTTAGTCGAGGCGTTGGAAGGGGGTGGCTCTACCAGAGGTTTGTCCCTGGTGAGCCAGGGTGTTCCCTGTCCCAACGGGCAGGAACGGGGACCCGGGGCCCGTCAGCTCCAAGCCGCGCTCCTGCGTTTCCTTCCGAGTGCTGGGAGCTGGTCCCGGGGGCACTCGAGGCCTGTACTTGTCACCACTCGGCATGGTAAGAAAGAGCCCGGATTTCAGGGACCGAACACCAGCCTTCCTGTATTTAGGTTTTGTGCTGTTTTTGGTGGGGTGGGGGGGCCTTTCTGGAACTCATGGGGGATCCCAGTTCTGCCCATTCTGGGGCCCCGCCTTCCCCGTGGCCTCCCCCGAGGCTCCGCGCCCCACTTCTCCATCTTGATGGGAAGAAGGTGATGGTAGGAGGCGCGTGTTTGTGGGCCGAGTTTGGGGGACATCGTTTCCCCTCCTGTGCCCCAGCCAGGACTCCGTCCCCTGTTCACATTCGCCACCCGGGAGGCTGCGGTCTGGCGGTGTGCCTGGCAGGAAGGGAACAGTCTGGCAAGCCCCCTGGAAGGCTCCCTTGGTGAAGGGGACGTGTGAGCAGGGCCTTGTGATGCAGGGGCGGGGGTTGTGTGCCCAGGAGAGGGCCCCAGGAGCCCAGCACAGAAGGCAGGGGGGACACAGAGGGCTGTAAACGCCACCGTCAGCACGGAGCCCTCAGGGAAGGGGCCTGTGCTGGCTTTGGTGGTGGGGAGACCTGGGTTCAAATCTCTGGGACTGAAGGGGCCGTGGCAGTGCGCTCGGAGCTGCTGCCTGGGGCCCCTCATCCCAGCTCCCCTGCTGGGCAGGCTCCCAGCTCAGCCCTGCTGGGCGCGTCTACTTTACTCCACGCGCCAAACCTCTGGGTGCGGGGCATGGTGCCCGCCTTCCGATGAGAGAGCAGACGCTCTGGGGTCTGAAGGGCTCACCCCAGCCCTCCACTTGGCGTCTGAGCTCAGCCGAGAAGCCCAGCCCCAGAACTGTGGAGGGTGTCCGTGGGATGGGACCCCAGACCCAAGCGTCTCTGCCCATGTTCACCACGGTGCACAGACAGGCACGAGCCACGCCAGGATACAGCCCAAGGCAGTCTTCTGGGCGAGTGGGCGCCCTCCGTGCCCCTCCTGTGCTAGTGACGCCCTGTGCCAGGCTGGCAGTGGTGCTCCGGGGCCCGAGAGTCTCTCCACGGGTGCTCCAAGCCGCGCCGGCCTCCCCTGCAATTCCAGCTTGCCTTAATTTTGATTTAATTCCCTTTAATCTTTAATGAAAAGTTGTAAAAGTAAATTACTTACCCAAGAGAGCCACACGGCTCCTCGGGAGCTGCCCTCCACCTGCGGGTGATTACGCGTGTGGGCCTCGGACGGGCTCCCTCCCTGGGTGCCGGGGAGGAGGGATTCTGCTTTATGAACTAATTAGATACCTCCGTAACTGCTAAAAACGCGTGCCATTTGGTGGGGTGAGAGCAAGCTCCGGCCTCACACGGTGCACACCCTGGACGATCGCCGACCGGGCAGATAGAGCCCGCGTTCTGGCCCCGCAACCCGGGGGGTGCCTGGTGGCTGCGCTGGGCTCCCCAGAAACCTCACGGTGGTCCTGGGACCCGCAGAGCCAGCCCTCCTCCTGCCCGTCCGTCTCTGAGCCTGCTCCCCCGAGGGCGTGGCCTTGTGAGGAGGGGAGGGGGGGTGGGGGGTGGGGAAGAGTGAGGGGGGCTGTGCGTTCTGCTGCCCCCTCCCCCAGATGTCCACTGCCTTTCTGCCTGCGAGGCCTTGCCCAGAACACCGTCACCCTACCTCCTGGGCATGCTCAGGCTTCCGGTCTCTTCCCCAAATTCCCTCAATATGCAATAAAGTAGCCAAATTAAAATTTAAATGTCCAGACTAAGGGAAACTGCATTTGGCGTAATCGGTCAAGACCTGCAGAAGAGGGTGTGTGTGTGTGTGTGTGTGAGAGAGAGAGTGTGTGTGTGAGAGTGTGTGTGTGCATGTGCGTGGAGACTGCAGGGCGGCTTGCT
The DNA here is from genome assembly GCF_002288905.1 of Enhydra lutris kenyoni. Classification (NCBI taxonomy): domain Eukaryota; kingdom Metazoa; phylum Chordata; class Mammalia; order Carnivora; family Mustelidae; genus Enhydra; species Enhydra lutris. Next base: position 3,789,122 of record NW_019154098.1, read on the forward strand.
GAGGGCCAGAGTGGTCTGCTACACCATCGGTGCTGGGCTTCCTGTCAGCCAAAGAGAAGAGATCAGTTACGGCTCTCATTGGTAAAGAAGGAAAACACGTCGGCTACTATCATGTTGGCATTCGAGAAAGTTGTCCACTTTTTACCGGATGCTTGGACATTCCAGGGGCTCATACCGGATCTGCCTGTGACTTCTTCCAAGGGACGGCCTGCCAGCTGGTGCCGTCACCAGGGAGGACAGGGCCCCTGGGTCCCCTCGCCGTACCACTCTCCTCACGTCCTAGGCTTTGCTTGTTTTTCCGCTTGAATTTCTCTGCTTTGCTTAAAAAGTGACAGAGCTTCTCTAGTAATCCCCAAGCCTCACCTGAATCCAATGTGACTCTCAAGTTTAGGCCCCGCCCCACATTTATGTTGGCCAGAAAAATGCGTGTGTCTCCTGAGGTTTGCCGTTTACAGGTGCTTTCCCTGAAGGTGGCTGGGCAGAGCCTCTCAAACCTGGCTCAGTGGGGCTGTTCCTGGGTCTTCACCGGATTAATTTCTACTGCGTGGTTCTCACATCTTTACGACGCTTTATCCAAAATCAGACATTTGCTCCTGAAGTCTGGCTGCTGGTTTCTTACTGTCCCCAAAGGGAGGAGGGTTGGAGTGAGGCTGAGGCAGGACTCGGGAATCTTGACCTAAGGGAGAAGCCCGTGGCTTGTCTGATAAGCCTGAGGGGCAAAAAACCCGCCCTCTTTGCCGCTGAAGGTGATTTGCACATGACCTTGGGGCGGGCTGGTATTTTAGGTGTTCCCTTCCCCCTCGGAGGAGCCCACTGTGCCACTGTGCAGGCGGCTCCACCAGGGGGTCCTGCCCCAGCTTCTGCCCCGCTCGCTCGGCTCCTCTCTGCTGCCCACTCCGAGCGAGACTGTGGGCACGTGCACGTCCACACTGGATGCTCAGCCCGCCCCGGGCCCAGAAAAGCAGACGCTCAGGGTACAGCCGGGCTGGGAAGTTCTGCTGGGAGAAGTCTCGCTGAGGTCAGAACCTCCCGGCTGTTCACAGCTTAGCAACGTGTCCTGATTGCCGGGAGCTCGCACCTGCCCCTGCCCCCTCGCCCACCCTCTCTGCACAGAGCAGGCTGGGCAGACCCCGGTGGGCCCCAGAGGCCCAGCCGGACCGCCTGCCGCCTCTGACCTACTTGTCTTCAGGACCGGCTCCTCATGTGCCGTCCCCCAACACCGGCTCCGTAAACCCTGCCTCGGACCTGCCTCTCACCTACAGCCATGCTCCCGGCCCTTGGTTGTCCCAGAGTCTAGCCCTGCGATCACTGGTGGCCTCAGACTTGCCAGGCCCCTACTCTGTGCTATGCGTGGGAGAAGAGGATCCCACACTAAGCCCCAGCCATCTGGTCCTGAGCTCCAGAAGGAGCGGAAGCTAAGGGCTTGGGATTCCAGAAGGTTCTCACGGCTGTGGATCCAGGCACCCTCCTCCGGGAAGCCCCCGCTGGGGACACGGGAGCAGCCCATGCTTACCTCACTGGCCCGCAGCAAGCTCTCTAGGGTGAGGCTCCCACAGAGCCGGGTAGCGGGGGCAGGCCCTGGGCCTGGGCCCCAGCAGCTCCATCGGCTCCCCACATCTCAGTGTCCCTACACCACAGCCCCACCTGTCGTGTGTGCCCTCCAGGAGGGACATGAGGCTGCCCGTCGGCTTGGCTGATGAGTAAGACCCCGGCAGGAGGGTTCAGCACAAGACCCCTACCCCCGCCCAGGGCGCATCCCTGTCCCCCGTCCTCATGGCTGGCTCCCCACCCGAGCCCCCACCCAACAGTGGCTGCCCTTGGCCAAAATGCAGGCCGGCACGGGCAGCTTCCACTCTCCTCGAGCCTCTCCAGTGCCACCCCCCAGGGCCCTTCCCTCCTCTCCGCTTCTATTTATAGCAGGTGCTTCTGCCAGAGCCCAGGGACGTGCTGTAGCATAAACGGGGCAGCGGCTTCAGGAGGAATTCTGAGCCAGACAAAATTAAGTCCGTGACTCTGGCTGGTATTAAAAGTGAAGGAGAAGCAGGCCTGGGGGCGGAGGGAGAAGGTGGACCGGCCCGATTTAATGCTTTGAGGGAAGAGACTAATCTGCTCCCGGGAGAATTCTCATGACATGAGATTCTTCGCATAAATAACATCTTCCACGGGAAGTCTGGCCTGCGGGTCGGGGACCCAGAGCCGGGCAGTGGCAGGTTGGTCCTAACATCCTCCCTGCATGGGGCACGTCAGGCTTGGCCCGGTCCCTCGGACACACAGGTTAAAGATAAGTGACCTGGGGCCAGAAGGGGGGCTGGGCACAGCCAGTGAACGGGGTGGGGTTCGAGTGCGGCCCAGAGCACACCCACGCCCTTGGTCAGCTGCTTGGTCATCTAACGGGTACCAAACGGAGCAAGTGCCTACCTGGCCTGGTGTTGGGGACCAGGCAAGTGCCAGTTCTCCTCGAGCATCCAGGGAAGAAGGACCACAGCTAATAGTTAAGCAGTTGGGCGAACAAGAGATAAGGTGTCGAGAACCGTGAGAAAACAGAGGGTATGGAAGAGTAACAGGGGTGGGCGGGCTCTTCACTGGGTGGTCAGAAATGGCCTCTCAGAGGAGAGGGCCAAGGAGGCAATAGCAGGGGCAAAGGCCCTGGGACAGGTACGTGCTCGGCAGGCGCAGGCTAGAGGAACAGGAGGGAGATCACGTGGTTAGAGCAAGAAGTGGGGGGATACAGCAGCCTGTGTGATCGAGCCCGACTGGAGCTGCGCAGGGCCCTGGAAGCCAGGGTCAGTGGCCAAAATCTGATCAAACCTCCCCTTTGTTCTGAGTGTAAAGAGAAGCCGTAGCAGGTGAGTAGCAAGTGAGGAAGTAATACAGTTGAGCGGCATTTTTACACCATCCTGTGACTGCTGGATGGCAGGGGGAGAACAGGAAGTGTGGACATAGGGGGGTCTGCTAGGAAGCTGGCCCCAGCTCAGCTGGAGGCGGGAATGCTGACTGCTGATCCCGGGGTGCCGATGGACTGGGCATGGGTGCCAAGCAGGAGTGATTTCGGTGTGACCTTCAGGTGTGAGGCTGGGCCTCTGAGATGCCATCACCTCCTCCCCTGACCCGGCTACTCCAGGACACCCTCCCCTCATCATAGCTGCTGAGTCCCTTTTGTCAAGGGAGGGGACATGTCCCACAGGTTCCAGGGGTGAGGACGCAGACATCCTTTAGGGGGCATTAGTCTGTCTACCTCACCGTCTTCTGTGGCAGGAAAGCAGACTCAGGGTTCTGGAAGTTTCCAGGGGAAAGGTTTGACCCCCCAGAGTCTGAGCTCTGTGTGTCCTGCTCTCCGCTCCTGAGCAGCCCCAGGAGGAGGTCCCCTGTGCACGGCTCCCTCGCAGCTGTGGGACCTCATCCACCGCCACTCTTGGGGTCCCGGTCTTGCTGTGGGCACGTGGTCAAGGCACCCACCTTCCCCATCTAGAGGGCAGGGGACCACCTCGGACAGGACTCCCACCGGGAAGCAGTTAAGGGGAGGCTCTCCTCCCTCAGGCACAGCAGGAATGACTCCCAAACAGCTCGCCTCTGAGAAGAGTGTATTCATTCCCAGCTCCTTCCTAGGTAGTAGGTTTCCTGAGCCGCTGGTGGCCCGCTCAGGCCTGTTCTCTGATCTCAGCTGCTGCTCCCTGCCCCTTCGAGGGGTCCTCTGCCCAGGATGGGACACGGCTGGTCCAGTTCAGAACCAGACAAGGGAATTTGGTTCCAGCAGGGGGTGCGCTGGAGAGGCAGTGCCGATGGGGTGCCCAGCCCCCCACCCCCGAGCACAGCTAGCATCTCCAGCAACCCTGGCACTCTTAGGCATGTCTTTCCCAGATTTCTGAACCAGCACCCTACGGGTCCCAGGAGAGACCACCCGTGGCATCCTCCTCGATTCAGGGAGCCCGCTGTCGTTCACTCAGGGAACAGCAGACCCGTGCTCCACTCGGCTGTGAGTGGAGTGATGTGGGGCGTTCTGGGCCTTTGGACCTGATCTGAGATGTTGGCCTGCAGAAAGGGAGGAAACGGCTGCTTTCTAAGCACAGAAATGCTCCAGTGTGGTGGGCAGTCATTCTGGGCGCCAGATCCTGGGGTGGCATGCCCGGCTGTCCCCGTTTGCCTGGGACCCAGGGCTTCCTGGATGCAGGATTTCCAGCACTCATGCCAGGCTGAGCTGGGACAGTTGTCACCCTGTGAGTGAAGACACGGCAGGTGGCAGGTGGGGTGGGTTCTGCCACTCTAGAGAGCCGCCCCTCTTCTTCCCCTGGGGGGCAAGCCGTCACAGCTCCGAGGAAGAGCCAGCGATCTGGGGGCCCAGGGGGAGTGCTCCCCTCAGACCAGGGCAGGAAAGGCCTGGCTGGGTCCTCTGCCCCCTCTCTGGTTCTCTAGCCCTACCCCAGGCCTCTGAGGTAGGATCATGGGATCCCCCCTGCTTAGCTGGGGGCATGTCCACCACCCCTTCCGCCCTGGCCTGGCCTCAAGGCCACAGATCCCTGCTCCTTCAAGAGAGTGCCAAGGGAAGAGGACTGCCAGTAGCTGCGCACACAGCACTGTCTCCCCTCCCCCTTGCCCGGGAGCTGGGGGCCAGGGAAGGGTTCACCAACAGGTGGGCTGGGAGCCGCTCTGCTGCGAGCCAGAGGCCAGTGCTCAGCTACCCTAGCAAGTGAGTAATGCGCACAGTTCTCTGCAAGGAAAAAAAACGAGCAGAGACGTAATGAGCCAGCCACCCTTCGCTGATTTGCACATAATCGTATCTTTCCCTTAATGGAACCAGCAACCGAGGCGCCCGACTCCTGCTCCCTCCATTCTCCCGTCTGATTCAAGAGGCTTAGGCGGTGCCTGGTCGTGTTCACTGTTCAGCAGACGCGACCGAGGCCCGCGGTGCCTGCCAGCCCGTGCCTGCGCTTGGTGGAGGGCCCCGTCCGGGCCAGGAGGGAAGCACCCCGTCGCGCCCCTGTGGCCGCAGCCTGGCTGTAGCGCGGGACCAAGATGTGTTTCCGGGGTCCTGTGACCCCAGCTGCAGGCGCTGAGAGGGGGTGAGGGTCGGCGGAGGATGCTGGAATGGACGGGTCTTACCCCGTGGTGGCCCAGCGCCCACACAGCCCGCCGGGCGGAGGCTCTGCCCCCGGGGTAGGAGCCCAGGGGAGGTGATGCGGGGTCGTTTCTTCGCAAGCCTTGAAGTCCTCCAAACGGCAGGTCACAGGCTCTGCGTTTGCAGAGGTTTGGGACGTGTATCTGAGTCCTCTAGCTGCTTTGACAGTTCGGTGACTTGTGATTGAGGTGTTGTCGCAAGGTACCTTGCAGGGATGGTGGTGGCAAGATAACCTCTGGGAGCTCCTACTGCTGGAGGGCGCTGCTGTTCTGGGCCCTGGGGGCAGAGCTCTGAGCTGGGGTGGAGAGCGGGGGCTGTCCCCGTGAGGCCGGCCCGCTCTGCAGGTCTGCGCATTGATGGGGGTCACGCGGGTAGAATGTTACCCTGTGACTGACCCATAGTGACATTCAGAAGTCTTCCCCGTGTATAATGTGTCCGGGGAGATCACGGATGCTGGGGCACTTTGACAATAGTCCAGCCCCTGGGGGTTCCGGGCCCCAGACAGCTGGGCAGGGGTGCAGGGCTCGGCTCAGGTCTAGCTGGGGCGATGATACGGGAGGTGGGAAGCAGAGCCAGAAACTGTCAGAGGCCGGGGCACGTGTGGGCAGGGGGAGTGAGAGCCCAGGCCCTCAGACCACAGGTGGAAGACCTTTCCAGACCCTCTCCCCTGAGGTCAGGGGTCACTGGTGCTGAGCCAGGGTTCACGCTCAGTGAGGCGCTCCGGGAGTGCTGGCCCTTAAGTCAGGCGGACTCGGAGAGGAGTCCTGCTCGGGTGACCTGGGGGAAGCTCCTTCTCCCCCCCCACTCCCCGGTGCAGCCAGCAGGTGAGACCACCTCGCGGGGCGGCGGGAGGGCTCTGTGAAGCGGAGGGCGGGGAGCAGTCTGCATGGTTCCCAGCACAGATGTGCTGTTCACTCTGGTGGTGGTAGCACCACGGCCATGCTCGCCATCGGAGGTCGTGCCGTCAGAGGTCATATCGTCGAATGTCATGCCGTATGCTGCAGTACACAGCCCGGGATATGTTGTCTACTTAACATGGGAAGTAGGTGCCTTTGTATCATAAAATCATAATAATTATTATGTAGTACCCTTGTGATTATTAAAAAATTCCTAATGAGGAACATAATGAAGATGCAGAACCAGAGAAGGGGGGAGTGAGGAGAGGTAGCCACTGGTTTCTGTTTCTTCCTGGACCCGGGCACCCTTTCCATGGTGGTAGCTTGGGCTGCTGTGGACGCCTGAGGCAGGGAGGCAGGCAGGGGCTGGCAGTCACAAAGTCTTCCCGGCGAGTGGAGCCACGTCCTGACGACCCACACCAGGCCGTATGTTGCCCATTCGTCCCGTGGTCTGCACTGTGGCCCCTTGCACATGTTCTTGGAGGTCCCAGAAGATCTGCCTTGCCCTCAGGTGTCTTAGGCAAAGGCAGGAGGAAAGAGCAGGGTCCGGGTGTGGCCTCGCCTGAGACCTGTGGGAGACATGTTGTCCGAGAAAGCAGACTGTGGGGACTGGCGGGCACCTAGAGCTTGACGTGGGGACTGGGCAGGTGTGCCCAACTTTTCAGGATGTTGCCATTCAATGTTTGATGTCTGCAGAGACTTCCATGCCGAGCAGGCCCGCCCCCGGGCCAGCCTGCTGGTCAGTGTGGACCACCAGCCCATAGCGGGCCCAAGCCCCCTCGCCCAGAGTCAGACGCACAAGCTGTGCCAGGGCAAGGCTGCCTGAGAAGAAAACAGCTCAGGCACGTTTGGTTGGGAACATAGGCACTTGGCTCTGGCGTCTTCCTTTTGCAGTGCTCAGACGCGTCTAAGTATGTAGATCTCTATTTCGAGGGCCGGGAGATATATATGCACACATCCATATTTATACGGAGGGCTGTATCTGTGCACGCTTCCATCTATACATAGAGCGGGTTCCAACTTGAGACACACGCACACACGGGTTTTGCATACACACACACTCACGTACGTGTACTCCCTACGGCCCACCCTGGTGCTCTCGTAAACACTGGAGGTTGCCTCTGGGTGATCTGCCGTCATGTGACACCCCCGAGTGCATGCGCACACATGTGTCTCACATACCCTGTGGGTGCCGGGCTCAGGGAGCGCAGCTGCCAGTGTCTCCTCGGCAAGGTGGCGGGGCAGCCTGGGCGATGTGCGCCCAGCTTGGGGACAGCAGCTCCCCGTGTGACGGAGGTCTGGCTGCTGCCCCACAGACCCGCCGTCTAGAGCACGGCTGTCATCCCCAGCAGTCCTCCGTCCCCTGCTCTGGTTACCTTCCCTTCTCCCTCTAAGGCCTCTTGGGAAAGCCATGAAATGGAGCGATCTGCCCGAGGGAGGCGGCTGTGGGGGTTCCCAGCGCAGCCCTGTCTGGGGACTCCGATTCTCCGGTTCCTGGAGACCAAACTGCAGGCCTGTGGTGGCGCGGGGTGCATGCTAATGGGCTGAGGGGCCGGTTGCTTTGTTGGTGCTGGTGGTCGTGTCTCGGAGGGGTCTTGACATGGGCTCCTCTCCCCGCCCCTCCAGTGGGAGCGGGACTGCTGGGGCCTCCTGGGCCGGTCGCAGGCTTCCGTTTCTCATTTTCCACGTCTGTCTCGAAGCATTACGTGGGGCTGAGCAAACGCGATCAGCTTGGCCCCCAAAACCCCCGTGTGTGTATGTGCGTGTGTCCCTCTGACAGAATTACCCGGATCGATTCCATTCTTCATCCAGGATAAACACTGGTCCCAGTTTTTCCTCGCTTTACCACTTCTGGGTGTGGGTAGGTCAGTGTTTGTAGTGTGCGTGAGTGTGTGTGTGTGTGTGTGTTGTGTTTCCCCTTCTCGGAAACCTCATGCGCCAGCATTCCACTTTCTTGGCAGAAGCTCTTGGCTTTGGAAAACAGGTGTGTCTGTTCCCCAAGGACCCTCTGGTTCTGAAGGGTCTCACAGCTTCTCCCCTCCCCGGTGCGTGGAACTTCAGGCTCCTGCGTGCCCACAGGTGGCTGGCATATGGGGACCCTGGTGGGGCAGGGCAATTGCAAGCCCAGATCCTGGCACAGCTCTTGCTTAATAAAGCGATCTCTGAGCGGCGATGGAAGGAAGGAGTGTTGATGGGCTTGATCGGATGGTTTTAGCCTCTTAATGAATTTGGGTCCTCAGTGGGATGGAGACCGCGCTGGTGTGCTGTGGTGTTGAGCTCACAGATCGGTGTCATTGCCGCGACTCTAGTAGTGTGGTGTGCTCGGGGGCGGGGGTCCCCAGGAGGGTGTGCTGGGCACCGTCCAGGCGGCAGCAAGTGCCCAGGGGAAGGGGACGGAAGCCGCTCATCCTGTACGGTCTGTGCCTGCCCAGGAGGCTGTGGGACCTTGCGGCCTCACATCGGTCAGACTTCTGAAGCCGTCAGCGAGCTCCCAGTGTGAAGATCTGCGTTTCTCTGCCAGATGAACCAGAACTCCGTGAGACGGTTCACAGTTTCTTTCAGAGACTGGTATCAGAACGGGAGTGTGAGAGCTCATTTGTTTCGAGTCATTTGTGAATATCCTCATCATTCAGTTTCTTCCTAAAATGTTGGGTTCATTGGGTCTCCTGTGCCAGGGTCGTTCAGCCTGGACCAGGCAGAGCCCGAGGTTTGTGGGCTGGGAGAATGTGGGGGGCTGGAACTGCGCCACTGATCCCGGTCCCAGCCTCCCACGCTGCCGGCTGCCAGGTGACCCTGGGGCTGGTGGTGGGCTCTGATGGGGGGCGCCTTCATCGCTTCCAGCCACAGCTGTTTCAGCAGCCCCTGCTGCTTCTCTCCCAGCCAGAGCCGTCCCTCTGACACGCAGGTCCTACCGTGTGTCCTCTGCCTCCTTCCCAGACGTCCCGAACCCCTCCAGCCACCCTCCGTGCCCGCCTCAGCCGGGCCGCCGCTCGCGGATGCCTGTCTTCACCCATGCCTTTCCCCACATCCCCCGCTCGCCCTTCAAACGGCACGTCCCCCCCCGCCGTGGTGAGCCCTCCTGCATCTCCTGGCCCTCGACGCTTCCTGGCCCCAGCACTCCTTCCCCCAGCTGTGGTCCGGGGCTGACTCATTGGCTCCCATACTGGCGGTGGGTGCTTGGAGAAGGGGACGTGCCTGTGATGCAGGAGGGTGTCTGGGGTGGCGTCCCTTAGGTGAGGTTTGGTTGCGGTAGCAGAAACCTCAGAATAACAGTGGCTCAAGTGATCAAACGTCGTAGTCCCAGAAAATCCTGGCGGCAGGCAGGCCGGTGCTGGTAGGACAGCGGAGTGCCAGGCCCTGGGGGTCTCAGTGGGTGGCTCCTGGGCCAGGCAGCGTGTGGGACACACAGCCAGCCGGAGGAAGGAAGGGGACAGAGGTGTTCCCCCAGCTGAGGGCCACTCGCTGGCCTTTGTACTGCCCGGGGCCACCCTTGATGGCAGGGCAGCCGGGAAGTTGGCTTTCTTAACGGTGGCCAAATGCCCAGCTCAGTGTCGGGACACCTCACTGTGGAGGGAAAGCATGTTGGGAGGCAACGAGCAGCCCCTGCTGCGGGGATGTGCTTCAGTTCTGCGACTTTGATGGAGCACCGTGTGTGCGCGTCCTGAGGCGGGAGGACTGGGAGTAGGTGTTTATAAATACAAGCACGTTCTGTGCCGGAGGATGGGGGGACGCTGTTGAAGTCTGGAGAACCCCATGACCAGGCCGTGCCTTACAGAGGCTGGGCTCGGGGGTGAGGGGCGGGGCGGAACGTCCCATCCTCAGGGCATGTGCAGAGTAAGTAGCCAGCGCCGAGGTCTGGCATCCACGCTGTGCCAGGGTCCCGGGGCGGCGGTCACAAACGGACGCGAACCCACCAGTTCAGGGCAGCACGGATTTGTCGTCTCACAGTTCTGGAGATCAGAAGTCAGCAGTGGGTCTCACCGGGCTAAGGTCAAGGTGTCGACTGCACTGTGTTCTTTCCGGAGGCCCTAAGAAAAACTTCCTCCAGTCCCTGTGTGAGAGGGACCGCCTGTGTTCCTGGGCCCAAGGCCAACTTGCCTCCAGAGCCAGTGATGGAGGCTGGACCTCTGTCCTTGGGCCATCTCTGTGCCTCTGACCTTTCTGCCCCTCTTTTCTCGTTTGCGGACCCCGGTGATTATGCGGGACTCACCAGACAATGCAGCTCAATCTCCCCATTTTGAAGTCAGCTGAGTCACAACCGTAATTCCATCCATAGCCTGAACTTCCCTCTGCACCTCGACCTGTCATGTTCCCGGGCTCTGGGGGCTGGGCTTCCTCTGCCCCCCACACCTGCTAACAATTCCAGAAATTCTCAGGAGTTTGACTGAACCCAGTGCACCGTGGACCTTTCTGGCCCTTTCCACCTGATGCCGCAAGTGCTTAGGAGTCAGAGAGCCAAAAACCGGAAGGCCAGACAGCCGGTTTGAGTCCCGGCCCTGCCACCACCCGGTCCCACTGGTTCACTTCTCTGAGCCTCGGGCTCTCATTTCTGGCCTGAGGACACCCGTCTCTGCCCTCTTTGCCCCATGGGCCGTTGCCTGCACAGACATGGGAGTCCCTGCAGTGTGCTGCTTCCTCCTTCCCTGACTCGGTATCCATGCAGTTCTGGGCACCGGGCACGACCCTGGGAGGCGACAGACCGACCCATCTCCAGCTGCTGCAGTCCAGCCCTGGGCCAGGGCGGGCCTGGCCAGCTGGGCGTCCTCGGCCATAAAATGAAAATGCTGACGCCCACCTGCTGGGCGACAGGACATTGGCTTGTTGGGACCTGTCCCAGGGCCAGTCCCTCGCAGGCGCTGCACGGGGGAGGCTCAGTGGGCTAGTACAGGGTATCAGCCCGCGGGCTCACGCGTCTCCCGGGTGCAGCGACTTTGACAAGCTGATGGGCGGGGCCGTGAACTCTAGTCTGGCGGCAGTGTGGCCTCTGTGCTGTGCCCTGAGAGGACCCTGCACGGCAGCCGGGCCCAGCTCCGACTGCCCCCTTGCGTCCCCCGCCGGCCCCCTGCCTCCTGGTGCTAGGGGAGCTGCGATCATGGCCCTGGCAAGAAGGCAAGAGGTGTTGATTCCATTTACAAATGTGATGGAACGCCTGCCGGTCATGTTTATTCCTCAAGGCTGCCGTGAAGCCGGTGTCCGTGGGGGGTGTCTGTGCGATCGAAGCCATTCTCGGCTCCGACAGGCAGGAGAAGCCGTTTGTTTCCTCCCTCGGACTTGTGCCGCTCACTCTGTACGCGGTCTGGCCAGAGGGTTCTCTCCGCGCAGAGCCGGACGGTACAGAGGTTCAGAGCAAGTCGCTGCAGACCAGATGACCCCAGCCCGGGCTCCTCCTCCTCCGGGAGGAGGAAGAAGAGCTCTGAGGCCAAGCAGGGGCCCTGTTCTAAGAGCCATAAAACAAGTGCTCCCGCAGCTGCCCGGAGAGGCTGTAGCCTGGCCAGGTCAGTGCCACAACAGGCTTCTCGAAGCCTGGACCCAGAGGCCAGAAGGATCCCATCCAGACTTCTCGTTTCCAGTACAAGGCCTCATATGGACCCGCCTCCGTGAGCCCGCACCAGGCTCCCCTTCCCGGTGCCTCTGCTTGTCTGCCCCCACCACCACAGCGCCTCCTGGCTCTTGCTGTCCAGGCTCTAGGGTCCCCAGTTCTAAGAAGCCTTCCCTGGTGACCCCAGCAGGCTTCTCTGTGCCAGCAGACCCCTCCTCTGTGCCTGATTCTGTTCTAGAACTTGGCCCGTTTCCTTGCCGTAGTGCAGGGCCTGGGTCCCCCGGTGGCCAGTGAGCTCCTGGTGGGCTGGCCCGGCCTACTGTGTGCATCCCCTGGGGCTGCACGGTGATTCCTTCCCTCAACTCCCTGCTGTGAGCAAGGTGAATTCTGGGGCTTCTGCCTGCACCCATGAGGTGTCCGTGGCGTGGCAGGGCAGGTAAGGCCTGTGCACAGCACTCTGGGATGCATGAGGTAGAGGAGACTGGATTACAGCCCACCCTCAGCACGCAGCGATTCTTCGTGCAATCACTTGGGTGCTGACTTCATGGGTAAGCCTCCCCTGCAGGCCAGCAGGCATCTTGGGAGGAAGGGAGCAGAAACGGGGCCCAGCAAGGGCGGGAGACCAGGGCAGTCATGCCAGCCCATGTGGTTGGCAGAAGCTGCCCCACGTTCATAGCCTGGTCCCCAGAACCTGTGGCTGGGTCACCGTACGTGACAGGGGAAATCAAGGTTGCAGACGGAATTGTCGATCCGCTGACATTCAAGTACAGGGAGTAGCCTGGAAGATCCGGGTGGACCCAAAACGAGCACGAGGACCCTTGAAGGCAGATGAGGGAGGCCCATGAGGAGGGCAGAAAGACAGATAAGAAGGGTTTGACCCGTGTTGCGGACTTTGGAGCCTGGAGCTGCGGAATGTGAGAGGCCCCCAGAAGCTGGAAAAGGCCGGGAAGGGATACTTACTGCCCTAGAGCCCCGGAAGGAGCACAGCCCTGCCGACACCTTGACCTTAGCCCAATGAGACTCTCTTCCGCTTCTGCACTCCAGGACTCTAGGAACGTACGTTTGTGTTGCTTTAAGGATAGTGGCAGGAAAGTGAGACCCCCCCCCGCCCCGCCGTCCCGTACCTTCCAGCCGCAAGCACCGCCGCCTCTGCTGGGGTCAAGTAGGAGCCTCAGCGTCTGAGGACAGCAGCAGAAGCGGCAGGAAGCTCTGTGCGCTGGCACGAGGGAAGGCAGGCAGAGAAGAGCAGCCGCTCCAGGAGTGTCCATGGGGAGGGCAGGGCAGGCTCCCCTGTGCCGCCTCCCTGCTGCATCCCAGGGCCCCGCTGTGGGGGTCCCTGGAGCCTTGTCGGCCCACATCGTCCCCTTGCCGGGAATGCTTCTGCAGAGACCGGGAGTGGTTCCCCAGCCGGAACGTCGGGGAGGGCAGACCCTGGCAGACTGAGCACCCCCTGCCTTTCCTGTCTGTCCTGCCCTTCCCACCTCCCCGCTCCCAGGCCCGCTGCTGCTTCACCTGTGCCAGCCACGGCTCCCTCGCACTCTTCCGGGCCCTGCTCGAGTGTCAGCTGGGGAGGCCCAGTAACTTGTGTCCAGACTGACAGTACACACTGTATTTAAGGCAGCTTTGCATGTGCAGCGCCCAGGGTCACGTCTGTTACAGAGCAGATGCCGAGCCCCGGCTCCTGGGCTGTCGCAAGAGTGAGTGAGCGGGGTGGATGTGCACTTGTGTCCTCCTGCCGCAGCCTCTGGGAGGAGGGCCTATGGCGAGCCACCTCTGCACGGGTGAGCTGCGTGCACAGGCCAGAGGGGCCCACGATGCCAAGGCGTCAGCCCGTCGGTGAGGACGGGGCAGTAGGACCCGCGTGTGTGGTCTGCGTCCGCTGGGTTCTGCTCCATGCCAGGAGTGGCTCGCGCTGCCGCTCAGACGGCTCCGCAACCGTGGGTGGGAATTTCTCGCGGCTGCTATAACGAGACATTGCAGACTGGCCCAGGGGGCTTAGACAACAGAAATTCCTTCTGGAGGCTCAGAATCCGGAGTCCAGCTGTCAGCAGGGCTGTGCTCCCTGACGTCGCTAGGAGGGGGCTTTCCTTGCCTCTCCCAGCAGTGCCGGCGTGCCGTGGCTGGGAGCTGCGTCCCCGGTCTCTGCAGTGTGGCCCTGTGGCCGCCGTCTTGGTGTCTCTGTGGTTCTCCTCCTGATGGAGACCACCTGTTGGATTTAGGTCCGCCCTGCACCCACGATGACCTTACCCCAAGTTCCCTAAATGTATCTGTGACCTTGTGCCCAAGGATGTCACCGTGTGAGGTTCCGGGTAGATATAAAGCTGGGGGACACTCTTCCGCTCATCCCCCAGTTTCGTCCCCTTTCCACAGCAGAGTCACTGCTTCTCTGCAGGGCAGGCCTCCCTGGCATGCCGTCATCCACGAGGCCCCAGTGCTCGGTAGCTCTGATGCCAGCCGGGTTCAGCTGCTTGTGGACCGTGTGGCCCTCCGCCGCTGGTCGCATCAGTTACATTTAAGTCACAGGCTTGGCGTGGGGACCCGCAAGGGAGGACACGGTGAGTGAGTGTGACAGGCGGAGCCTGGACTTAGAGGACACCGGTCGGTGCTCACAGAGTCTGCGTTCACCTGTGGGGTCCCGGGGCTCTGGATCAAGTCTGGGTCTCCCGCACCCCCTGCTCCCAAGGCCCTGGCGCCCACCCTGTGGGAGGGTCCTGGCACAGCAGCTGTGCTTCTGGGCCGAGGCCATGGGAATGAGGGCTCCGGAGGCCCAGGTGGAGGCAGAGGAGTCCTGTGCAGGGCGCTGGGGTTTCATGGGCGCGATGGTCTTTCACCGTCACTGGGGGCTAACCCCCACCTTCAGGCTTAGAGAAATAAAATGACTCACCCAGGGTCACCCGCTTTGTCTGTGGCAAAGCTGTGAGCCAGCAGACGATGGCCCCCAGGCTCAGGCTTCTCCAGATCCCGGACGGTTTCCAGGGACCAGCACCGGCTGAAGAAACGCAGCCCCCAGCTCTGTCAGATGCACCTCGGCTCCCAGAGGACAGCCCCCGGCCCCCTGAGCAGGTGCGGTCCTCACGGCGCTCCTGCCCGCGGGCCTATGCGGCGGAGGCCCTCGTGATGACCGCGCATCCCTGAGCAGATCCGGGTGGGTCCTGCTGCGCTCCGGAGGGACAGCGGTGAACGGCAGCAGGTGACCCGGGGGTCGCATCCAGGAACCCCACATGGCTGGGCCAAGGTTAGGCAGGAACAGGTGCTGTGACCTCCTGCCCCAGGGAAGGTGGCCTGAGACCAGGGGCAAATAAGTCATGACGGGTCTGTCCGCAGCCTCGCCGTGTGCGTTAGAGCCGGCGCTGCAGTGAGCATGCCTTCGGCTCCCTGCTCGGCCTGGCTGGGCCCCCAGGCCTTCCCAGGGCATTGCGCGGGGCTGCCCGTCAGTCACTAGGAATTGCATTCAGGATTGCTCTGGGGCCGGGACTGCCACGCTGTGTGTCAGCAGAACGTCTGGTAAATAGCGCTCATTCAGCAAATACTTGTCTGGTGCTGTTTGGCACAGCCCAGGCTTGTGATGGTGCACAGGTCCTGTGACCTTTCCTTGGCCCACAGCCTGAGGTCCCCCAGGTGAGGGCTGCCGTGAGCGTGTGTCATGCTCTCTCTGGGCACAGGTGGTCTAGACCGGCTGCCAGTTCCACGTCTGTGAGTCCCAATAGAAGAGCAGCCCTGTGTGGCAGCCACGTGACATGACTGCGGTAGCCACGCGTCCTCTGGCACAGAGCTCCTGAGAAAACAACGTCTGCTGGAGATGACAGCACAGACGCCACCATGGAAGCTTTGGGTCCTAGAAGGGAGAGACATTTACTGTCACCCCTGGTCCCAGTGCTGGCACGGGGCTGGCCCTTTCCCTTTCTGGAACCTACGGTGCTCACTTCTCCAATACACTGGCCGTTTGCTGCCTTGGAACATTCCTGCCTTCCCTCATCTTGTTAATTAAACAGGGGAGACACCCAGCAGAGTTGGAGTCATCCTGGGGAAGTGGCATTTCAGCAGTGACCCGAGGGAAGGGTGACAGCCCCCCCCCCCAGCCTGGTCCCAAGGAGTGGGAAGAAGGAAGGCACATGGCCCCCGGTGAGGCTGCCACTGGTGGTGGGCGTGGGGCAGTAGCCGCTAGGAGGGGCGTAGACTCGCCTCTCACGAGTCCTGTCTAAATGGACAAAGACGGAATCCCTTTGACACCAGCCCTCGGCATGTTACGGACCTGCCCCGTCCCCAGTGTCAGCCCCCTGTGGCCTGGCTGGTCCCTCCCTCAGCCTCCAGGGGCACCCAAGTCACGCCTCCCCCAGGCCCTGCTCTCACTGTATGCCTTGCCCGGCTGCGTGTCCAGGAGGGAAGGGCCATGACGCCAACGTCCCCGATAACATCCACAGCCCCGAGCACAGTGCGAGGCACCTAGTGGGCACTCTGCTGAACGCACCAAGGAGCAGGTGCCCAAGGCCTTGCCCATGTCACATCCCCCGCAGGCGGGGGCAGGCAGCCAGGCAGGCAAAGGTGGCAGAGCGTCTGGAGCCAAGGGAGCAACCCAACCAAAGCCCAGGGAGGGATGGGTCGCTGCCGCTCACCTATCTCGAGATGCATTCGGGATTATTTGGTAGAGGTTTCAAGCAGAGAGGCCTCCCGCTGTCGAATGGGAGAAATTGCCGGTGGACAACGTGGCGGGGCATATTTTTACCAGCCATGGGTCCGAGGGTGCCCAGCCCCAGACTATATGAAGGCCTTGGATTCCCCATAGAAGGGGTTGGAGAGGGTGGCTAGAGAGAGGACACTGATGATCAAGTTTCCAGGCAACCCCTGGACATGGTTCACAGGGACCATCTGTTGGAGGCAGCCATAAAGATGCCTTTGATGGGCCGAGAGCAGCTGGTGGGCCCCAGCTGGGTGGCAGCCAGCAGGTGGAGACAGCCAGGCCGCCTGGGTGGCGCCAGCACGTCCCGTCCTCACAGCCTGCCGTCTGGCCCTGGGGAGCCTGGCCACCAAAGGGGAGGGGCCGCCCTAGTCCAGCCATGACGCCAGCACCCGGGGTGCGCGGAGCACCCTGCTCAGTGGCAGCGGGGAAAGAAGGAGGTTTCCTTGGGTGGCTTCGAGCTCTGACGGAGAAGGCGCAGACCCAATAGATCCCTTCCATGGCCCACGGCGCCGCCCGCAGGCCCCCAAGGCCCGGGGCTTCACGTACTCGCACGCTTGTGTCCACTTGGCGAGCGCTCAGCTGCAGCTGGAAGCAGGACAGATGCGGTCCCCGCGGTCACAGAGCTTGCGGTCCACGGGGAAGAAAAGCCGTTCTGGACATAAAGCATCAACGAAGCGTCGTGAGGGCTGCACGGGAGAGCAGGCGAAGGCAGGAGCCGGCTGTGCCGGACAAGGGGTCCTTGTCCGTGGCTGGGGACGGCGCCCCTTCCTGCCCTCCACCTTCGGGCTCCACGAGCGCGGGAGCGGGGGAGCAGCCCTTCTACGCCGTCCCTGTGGCCAGCGGGGGTTCCCGCGCTTACAGCGTGGTGACGAAAAGGACTATGATCTCGCCGGTGACCTTGAACAGACCTTTTTATACAGATGGGTTCTCTTGAGCCTTCAAGTTTACAAAGGATTTTTCTATCCATTTTCATATTGGTTCTGTGCCCTAAGCTCACAGCAGGGTCGACTCTCTGGACCCCGCTGTGAAGCTCTTCGCTTCTTGCTCAAGGTTTCAGAACCAAGGCTGGACTTGAACCCGACTCTCCAGGCTTCAAGTCCTCCTCTCTGTTTTTGAGAGAAAGAAAAGAAAGTGCGAAGCAGTGGCAGGCTTCCCATCAAGCCTCGGCCGCCCGGAAGGGAGCCGCATCTTACTGCTGGCGCCGGAGTAGAAAATGCTGGAGTGTTTGTAAGATCGTCTTCCGTAGCTTACACGATAGCCCGTCTCCAGTCGGAAGCATCCTCCTGAAGAAAACTGTTTCTTCTCAGAACAGAGTACACGTGTGCTGAGATTTCTAGAGCCTTGGTGTCTGCTTGTGGGAATTAGCAGAGCATCCAGGTGACTTTCGGGAAGCCAAGCCTGTTTCTCTTCCGCGCTCTCCCGGCTTCCAGATGCAGAACTGTCTGTCCTGAGGGCTGTGACTGCGGGCATCAGACGGCCTGGGGCCGAGTCCTGGGGCCTGACGCTGCTGAGCTCCGTCCTGCCAGTCCATCTGTGAAAGAGCCCAGTGGCCTCCGGGGCCTTGGGCGCGGGGAGGATCCCAGGAGGCGGGCACAGGCCCAGCCGCGGGTCAGAACCGGAGTGGCTGTCCTTTGATGCCTGAGAAGCGAGGACGCACTCTTTCTCTGGGAGCACTTTCCTCTGTGTGGTTCCAGCTTCCTTTGATGAAAAACACTATTTATATATATAAAAAAGATACAGTTTGTCCAAGCAACTGTTAAGATCCGGCCTCATCCACAGGCTCTGCTGGAGGCTGGGGTCCGTCCTCCGGGACCACTACACTCTTCTTGCTGTCCCTGCTTCTGGGGGCTTTCCGGGGAAACGTTCGCATCTTCAGTGGTGCCTTTCACATCGTAGCAAACCAGCGGGGCTTAGAGTCTCTTCATTTCGCACTGACAGCTCTTAGCAGTCTCCCCCTTAATTAAAGCAAGCGGATTTGGGGACGGGGTCCCTTACCTGCGGCTGGCCGGGCTTGGTCAGCTCACAGCGGCGGTGGTGACCGGCCTTCCTCACAGCCTCCTGCCATCTCCCCAGGGTTATTAGTTTGGCTGTTCGTGGATGTAGAACAGGTGCCCACACAGACAGGAGGCTAGGTACAGAGAGGGTGTGCGCACATGCACACACGGGCACACTCACGCATGCGGGTCAGCGGAGGGCACACAAGGGGTGCTGAGGGCACGAGTCAGAGTGGCGGAGCAGCAGAGCTAGGAAGGCCCCGTGGACCCTCGGGCTCCGTGGTCTTCAGAAGTAATCCGATGTGGCGGATCCACAACCAGCAGATAACAGGCAGTTCTGCGGTGGTTATAGGGGGCAAGGAGGCCAGATGGGCTGTTCGGGCGGGTGGAGGCTTGGGGTGGGCTCATCCCCACAGCCTCTGGTTTAGAAGCCAGTGCTCACAGTCCTCTCATTAGCAGCAGCCCCCGCAGGAGGGTCACCTAACGCTAGACCGTACGCTGGGGACCCTCCAGCCAGCCCCATGCCCCTTCGCGGGGCCACCTTTCTCTCTGACCCCGTGGCCCCAGCGGGTCAGCCACTTTGTCCAAACTGAAGTCCAAGAAGCCACAGCACATTAACGGAAGGGTCCGAGCTGGACGACTAGGGGTGGCGGCGGTCCCCTGCCCGGGAGTGGGCACAGCTGGCCCCATGCCGCGGGGCCGCCTCTGGGACATGTGAATTGAGCTGTCCTCGTGCGGCCCCATGTCGTGACGTCAGGGTGCTGCTGATGGAGCCCGCGTCTCTCAGGTGTGACCCCCTCGCACTTCTGCACCGACGGAGGGATGAGATGTCAGCCTGTAGGGCTGTTTATAACCTAGGACTGGTGTGGACACAGGACCTCTGTAGCCTCCCGGAGTGGAGTTCAAGTTCAGGCTCTTCTGCCCTCTCGGGGCGGCTGGACCGGTGAATGTCTCTGGGCTTCGGCTGCGTCAGCTGGAGGCTCGGTTGACTGTGGTACGCATACCTGCTGCTCCATACGGTCCCCGAGGGCTCCGTCCTGGAGGACAGCTTCCCTGGCACCCGCCACACGGCCCCACTCTGTCTCATTGGCGGGGAGTTCCCCGCATGTGCTGTGGCTCTCGCTCTCTATCTTCATAAAAAAGCTACTTTCAATCTGTACATCATATAACGAACGTGTAATTGGCCCAGGTTAGAAGAATCCTTGCCTCATTATGCCCAGTCTAGCTCTCTGCTGTCCTTGGAGCTTTCCCCAGATTGGCGTTTTGTAGCCACAGAGTCGCCCAGCACTTCCGCTGGTGGTGAGCGCAGGTGCACAATGACCGGAGCCCCCTGACCTTAGCCGAGGGTATTGCCCAGCAGAACCTCGAGAATCGTGTGAACCACGGTCCCAGCAACCGCTGAGAGGGCAGAGTGGTTTGGAGTTATTGAGCACCTACGCTTGCCAGGCTCATTAGGGTCTGGGCTCCCTTCCCAACCCTGAGGTGGGTGTTTTATCCCCAGTGTACGTCACAGGCCCACAGGGTCTCATGGGCTGCCCGAGGTCACGAGCCTGGCTGATGTCGGGGCAGGGATGTAAAGCCAGGTCGCTCCGAATGAGAACCTGAACGGTCTGCAGTGCCGGACACCTTGTTACAGACGTCATGCACATTTCTGATCCCTGTTGAATTAGGGCACCTCTGCCTACAGATAACCCGCTATGTGGCCCCGCTCCCCTCCCCCGCGTTCAAGTTCCTTCTCTCCCTCCCACCTGTGAAGACAAAAGGAAGCTAAAATCAGTCGTTCCAGGGACAGGGAACACCTCATGAGTCAGTGGTGTCCTTTAAATGGGTCTCTCCGGTTTGGTACCAGTTTCTTCTGGAAGGGCCCCACTTTTTCACCTATTCTGAGGGGAGGACGGAACCTGCTGGCGAGCCGCAGGCTTCGTGTGAGGAGGGGACTTGGGTCTGCGGCCTAGCTACCCTCTACAGTCGACCGGTGCCAGTGGCCAGATTTTTGTGACCAGTTCCCCCCAAGCCAGCGTGGAGGAGGCTGGATGGTCCTGAGGGGAGAGGGTCTGGGCTGCGCAGGGGAAGGGTCAGCAGCCTACCCAGAAGCACTCCTTACCCAGCAGGCAGTAGGAGAGTTCTCTGGGGAAACCCAAGCAGATGGCCCCTACTGCTGGCAGGATCTTGAAGATTACAGAGAAGTCAGCCAGGGTAAGGGGGCTGCAGGCTTCAGGAAGGTTCTCCGCTCAGGGTACTATGGCGCTGACATCAACGTGTTTTTTTGGGCAGAATTCTCGCCTGCAAGCTCTGGGGAGGAATTGGCTCCCAAGCTCATTCTTGTTGTGGGCAGAATTTAGGACTGTGGCTTTAGGACAGAAATCTGTTTCCTTGCTGTCAGTTGGAAGCCATTGTCAGCCTCTAGACATGTAGCCCGTCACAGACCAGCTAGGGCCCATCAGATCTTGTTCCTGCTCTGCATCTCCGGCTTCCTCTCCTGAGAGCAGTGGAGAAAATCCTCTGCTTTTAAAGGACTTGCCGGATTAGGTGAGATAATGTCCCCTTTGCCACATAAGGTTGCGTTCTCACTGTAGTGAGATATCCGAGTTGCAGGTTCTACCCAGGCTCAAGGAGATGACCCAAGGGTGAGGGTCACTGGGGTCATCTTAGAATTCTGCCTGGAGGGAGGGACAGCTGGTCTAGCTGAGAGGCCAAAACTGCTTCCTGGAGGAGGCTGTTCTGGGCAGAATGGTGAACACTGAGTAGAGGTCAGAAGGTACGGTGCTCCAAGCAGAGGGGGGACCCCTTTGCTCACTCTGATGGAGCTCGTTTATGTACTTCTCCCCGGAATATGACACGTGCCCGTAGCTAGAGCTCACTGTGCTCAGGATGGTGACACTAAGGCCCAGGACAGCGGAGCAGGCCGGGGAAAGGGCGCGATCGAACCCTTCACCCCTACCCATCCCCCCCACCTCCCACAAGAAATGACTAGAAGCAGGACTCTGGCCCGGATGGCACATCTCACAAGCTGTAGTGCCAGATGTCCTGGACACCTCGTGTCCATGTTGCACGATCCTGGTCCTCATGCAAGGGCTGCCCTCTTTACAGGAGGGCCAGGGAGGAAAGGGCTGTTTTGCCCTTTGATGAGAAATGTCCTCCCAGAGCCTCATATTCCATCTGAGGAGGCCAGTGAGTCCGGCAGGGCAGAGGACACCTTCCTGACGAAACTCAGGAGCCCCAGAATGGGGCCCCTCTGGGTGACCCCTGCCCTCACCCCTTCTGAGGGAAGGCAGGATCCCAGCATGGACACCGCGAGAGAGGAGGCAGGACCTGGGGACACAGAGAAAAAGGGGCCGCTGAGTGTGGACACGAAGCCGGGACAAGGCCATCCAGGTTGGGGTGGTGGGCTCCTGCTGTGTGGGCGCGTGCCGGCTCTCCCACCACTCGGCCCAGACACCCCAGCAAGTGGTTTAAACCTTCAGAACCTCTGATTCCCACACTAAAGTGAGGACAGCATTGACCTCGCCGCCACAGACTTGCTTTGCGTAACAATGAGACCGTGTTCCCTGTCTCCTACTCCAGTGGTTGTGAATGGAGGGGTGTGTTGTGTGTGTGTGTGCGTGTTAGTGTGAGAGTCCCTGCTGGTGCAGGGGTGGTGGTGGGTGGGCTGTCTACGTGAGGATGCCGTGGGGCTGCGCCTACAGCTGGGAGGCTCTGGGGTGCTTGAGTTTGCTGGAAACCCAAGGCTATATCCCAGTTCCTTATAAGAGAGCACGTGTTAGAATTGAGATGATTTGAATATGAGTTTTTTGTGTGTGTATTGGGGTATTTGCACATGCGTGTGAGTGCACATATGTCTGTATTACTGTGCGTGTGCGTGTGCGACCCGGTACACGCAGTGGTGTACCTATCAGTGTATGTGGGTGTCAGTGTGTACACAGACATCTGCATGAGTGTATCAGTGCACGGTTGCACACACACGTGCGGGCATGTTATCACGTACATATCTGTGCATATCTGTGCAAGCACGTGCCAACGCACACGTGTGCTCGTGTGCACGTACATGCGTGTGTGCTTGTGTTCACGTGCACGCGTGCATGTGTGTGCCCGTGTATGGTAGTGCGCGCCTGTGTGCATTCGTGTGTGTGCGGTTACGTTTCTGAGTGTAATGGCGTGTTCGTGTGTACACAAGTGCATGCATGTGTGTATATTAATGCATGCGTGTGCATCTGGGAGTGCATTTGTGCACACGTGTGTGCCCGTGTGTAAGTATGCGTGTGCATCTGAGTGTGCCTGCACGTGTGTATCTATGTGCATATTTGCCTGAGTGTGCATCCTTGTGTGGGCCCGTGTGCACACATTGTGTATGTATGTGGGTGCACGAGTGAGTGATCTGTGTGCGTCCACACACACGTGTGTTTATAGATACAATAGCACGTGCGTGCATGTGTATGAGCGATTTGTATGTACATGTGTGCACGTGTATATACTAGTGTGTGCAGGTGCATCTGGGTGTGTAGCGTGTGCACACGTGCTTGTGTGCCTATATTAGTGTGAGTGTGTGTGGGTGGGGGCAGTCTTCTTTCTCTGGCCCCTGTCCGGTAGAACCAGCTACCGGGGAAACTCGGTCGCTGGGAGTCCCTGAGGGATTCTTCCGACCTATGACCCCATCCCTCTGTGATAACTTCATATTGGTTTTATTTCTGAAATGTCTTGAATCTGCCATGTTTTCTCCTGCCTGTGCTGTGGCTTTGGTGCAGACCCTCCCCCCATTGTGCCAGGGCCACTGCCATCATCAGCCCCTCTTCCCACCGTGTCTTCTCGCCACACAGCACTCGCTTACTCGTCTGCGGCCACCAGGCTTCCTGGGGAGCCAGCGCCTGGCACATGCCTGGCACTCCACAGCCTGCATGTCCACGAATGGATGCACACCTCCAGCCCATCCCCTGTACTCACTCCAGAATGATCTTTCTAAACACAGCACATCAGCCTGCGTGTGACCTCTCTCAGTGGCTTCCCCATCCTGGACTCCTTAGTTTGGGCCACTCAGTGACCCAGGATCCACAGCTCTGTACAGAGGGGACACTCAGCACCTGTTTGTAAATGGCGAAGAGATGGGGGGCTACACCCCTGGCTCTGTGTTACCTGCGGCCCCGCCGTTGATCACCTGCAGCACAGGCACACGTGCCGCTCTGCTCCGCTGGCCAGGGATGGTGACAGTGTGATGAGGTGCGAGGGTTGCCCAGCAGACGGCTGGTGCTCAGGAATGCCGGTCCTTTGTCCCTTTCTCCCTATTCTTCCCTTTGCCCTGGGACCCTGGGCACCTGGCTGCGGGCCCCAGGGTTGATGTGCCACCCACACTCTTGCTGCACCACGAGTCACAGCAGATGCGGTTTAATAACCCAGGTGCTGCAAAGCTACGTCCCTGTGCCGCCTCCAGTCTGGGTGGTGAGGTCTGGGGGTGGTGGGAAACCCAAGAAGTGGGGCGGAAAGGGGCCCTCGGCCCTACAGGTTCCCTGATGGCTCTCAACCCCAGGGTTCCACTTGGTGACGACAGGAGTGCATACACAGGCTTCAGACACTGGCAGGGGTCCCTCAGCCAGCTCACCTTGGCCCGGTTGGGATGCAGGGCCGCTGCGGCTCTGCCTCTCATAGCGGGGTCAGGGCCCGGGAGTGTGCTCCTCGGGGCACTGCTGCTTGAGCTACAGAGGGGGTGACCCTCTCGCTCTGAGGAAGTCCTGGCATTGAAGCGGGCAGCAGGTACAACATGCCTGGCACACCGAGGCCTGTGTGCCATCTCTCCTTTGCTCTGGCCCCCGAACGTTTCATAATTGTTTCCCTTCCCTGAGGTCTGTCCCTTGACTCCTATTGCCATGTGCCCAGGAACGTCCCCCAGGATGGCCTGCCTTGGCCTGTCATGGACAGATTCCCTCCTGATGGACCGTACTTGTGCCATTCGGTGTGTCCCTCGCGAGCACCTGGCTCGGGCTCCTCCAGCCTTTTCTCCCAGCGTGCCATCTCTCCTGCAGTCCCCGAGTCGCTGGCCTTGTCCTCCTGTGTCGCGTCTCCTGGTCCCGCCCAGGACTCTGGCAGGGTCCCTTCCAAGGCTCCTCCTCCCTCGCCACCTCCCCAACCTCCACCCCGACCACTCCCTCGCTAACCACCTGGGTTCAGGTGCGCCTTACCCGTGGCTGACCGCTCTCCCGCGACTGCTGGCCCCGGAGGATGGGGACCACAGCATCATGCCCAGGCCCCGTGTCTGCTGGTCCAGCCCTCATCCCGTCCTTTCAACCCCATGTCCACATTGCCGGAGCAGATCGCAGATCTCTGAGGGGTCTCCAGTGGCCCCCGAATTTGTTCCCAACCCCAAGACTGAGTTTCTGGCTACCTCTGGCCCCACAGCTCTCAAGCCTGCCCACCACAGCAAGTAGTAGGAACAGCCGGGAGAACCTTCCCCTGCTGCCCTCCCGCCCCTCCCCTGCCCCAGCCAGCTCCTGTCACCATGGTCTCATCCTCGCTTCAACCCCGCAGCCTGGCCCTGCCCTTGCACGATGAATATTGAGGTTTATGAAAGCGGGGGGAGGGGGGGCGCCGCTGGAAGTGGTTCAGCGCCAAAACGCAGTTCGGCCTGTCGTCTGGCAGGTGCAGCTGCTCTGAGAGCACCGGCTTCTCCGTCTGGGTGAGCTGCTCCTCGGTCCCCCGTGGGGGGTGCAGCACCGGCCCCATCCCACCGAGCACCGGGCGGAAAACCAGCCAACCAAGGAACGCAATTTCCCGGGGCTGGAAGTGACTTTTTCCTTGGAACTGATTATGGAAATTAAATTTTCATTTTTATCGGGAACATTAATTGATCCCACAGGGATGAAGGCAGAGACTCATGGGTCAGAGTGTCAGCTCGGGAGCCCTGAGGCCACGCTTGTTGCCCCTGCAGCCCTCCCCTCCGTCCTGCCCCTCGTGGCCTTCGTCCAGCCAGTCGGCGTGGCCAGCTGTAACCCCTGGGCATAGCTCTGAGTGCTGTGCTGAGTGATGGGGCGGGCCGGACCCAGCCTTGAGGGAATCCCGCACCAGCCCATTCGGGACCCAGTGCAGCCATGGGCCCTGCCGGGAGGCTGCTGGAGTGCTGGAGGTGCCCCTCCCGCTGGCCCCGCCCGGGCTGCCGCCTTGTGGGTCGTGACTCAAGGTCCTTCCCAGGTCCCAACACCCGATTCTGCACCCAGGCTCCCGCCCACTGTAAGATCATCCCAGTCCCCTCCTGTTTGAGCCGACATTCCTCCAGCTCTCCGCTGTCTTGTCCCAGGGGCCGCCCCACCTGGCCCAGTGATCCGGGACAGGTCCTGCCCGTAGCTACTGCATCACCCACTTGTCCTTACTTGGAGCTTAATGGCCAAGTTTTGCTTAGAAACAAAGGAAGACAATCCAACACCACAGTGCTCCAAGTACCCCTGGGCGGGGGAGCTGTGCTGTGGGTGCACATCTGCCTTCCTGAGTCCCCCACGTGACGGAACAGCTAGCCCCTGAGGTCTGGAGAGCACGTCACCGGCCACAGATTTCTGGCATAGCCTTCGATCTTTGCTGTGACCCTTTGTTTTGGGGTTATTGAGGGAGAAGAGTGGCCTCAGCTCACATCTTCTCGCTAGCAGAACCAGGACTGGGCCCGCCGACCCCTCTCCCCCAAAGCTGATGGGACCTGGAGGACAGCAGACTCACTCCCTGTGCCCACCTGCCCTGGCCTCTCCCTCTCTGGCCACAGTGGTGTCTCCCTGCACCCCCACACCCTGCTCGGTCTGCCTCCACTCCCCGGGTTGACCGTGCTTCCCATCTGGCACCCACGCGAGCCCTCGCCAGGAGCCCTGGTTCCTTGTGATGCTCTGTGTAAGGGAAGGAAGTCTGCCCTCGGCATGCCGACATCCCTGTTGGAGAGGCTCTAAGACGACCCAGAGTACAGACTTCTGAATGACAGCGAGCCCGGCCAGCCCTAAACTTAGGTCACAGGACACTTGGGAAAGGAAAAAGCCCTCAGCTCCCTTCAGGCCCCTGTCCGTGAGCGTACTTGTGGAGGCCAGCGCCCACCAGCAGTGAGGGCCCCTCACGGTTTCCTCTGAGCTCCCGCCTCGGCGGTCGTGTCTGCGGCCACGACACACCCCGCAGCATTTCCACAAACCGGGTCCATGTTGACATGGTCGCCTCCTGCCATTAAAGTGGCAGTGGTGGGGGAGGGGGGATTGCTGCATAATCTGTCTACACTGCCCAGCTTCTTCTGACCTCTAAAGGCCGTGCTCGTTCCAAACCCCAGGAAAACATTTCATCGAGCTTGGGCACAGCTCTTCCCAGCAGCCTCTGGCCTCCTCGCGTCCCTCCAGGTTGGCCTTCCTCCTCGGGCTACTCCGGCACATGGCCCCCTCCAACACCCGCTGGCCCCCGGGCTATGCTGTGTTGTCCCTGTCCCCCTCACCCGCAGGGGAAATCCGCGGAGGCCAGGAGCTAGGCGCGTCCCTTCCCCGCGTGTGGCAGTACCTGGCGTAGGGCCAGAAGCCCGGATGTGCAGGCAGTGTTGGAGAAATCGTCATATTCCCTGATCTCACTGGGCTGCCTGGCCCCCCTGCTTGGGTCTCTGGTTTTGGGGGGCTGTGGAATGACATTCTTGGCCTGGCGTCCAGGTTCCACTGCACGCCCCAACACCCCTGTACCTTGGGCTTTTCTCCCAACACCCTCTGCCGTGGCAGGCACCAGGACTGTGCTCACTCGGACCCCTTAGCCTGACGCCCACTTGGCGCCCAACCCACTCCGACCCCCCACCCCATCACGTCATCCGCACCGTTCTCTCTGTGCCACCCCACCATTTCCCCTGAGTCCCAGCTCAAGTTCCGCCTTGTCTGTGACAACTGGGGCCCCTTCCCTCTTTAGGCCTTTCAGGCGACCAGGCCCTGGGGAGGGGAGTGTATGGAGTGAAGGTTTGTGTCGCCCCAGACTCCTGTTTGGAGATAGAGTCTCTATGGAGAGAAGGTCAAAGCAGGTCATAAGGGCGGGGTCCAGGCCTCACGGGACCAGTGTCCCTGAAAGAAGAGAGGTCAGATGGCGCTCACGGGCCCCCAGACTCTCACACGGAGGGGCGGCCGTCAGCAGGCTAAGGGCAAGCCCTCGCCAGGCCCCCAGCTTCCCCGCGTGTTTGTCTCGGCCTTCGTCTTCCAGAGCTGCAGGAAAGCAGAGCAGTCTGAGCCCCCCGGCCTGTGGCTTGTCGCCGCGGCAGCCCGAGCTGACCGAGACCGCGCGGAGCCGGGCTCTGTCCGCCTTCGTGTCAGCAGAGCCTCCGTCTGCATGTGGTCCCAGCCCCTGACCAGCCTGCGCTGGTGGGAGGGGACAAGAGTGTGCGCCCCCCCCACAGTGTTCCTCCAGGTGCCAGCCCCCTGCCTCCTCCCTGGAAAGGCCCCAGCTGCTGCTCTTGGCTCTACGGGCTCTTCTGCGGGGGCTTCTTAACACGCACCTGCCCAGGCCCGCGGCCCCAGGTGCTGTCCCCTGTCCCGTGTGCTCTCTTCTAGCAACGGCTGTCTGTGAACCTGCACCCCTCTTGTCACCGAGGCCCTGAGCCTGGGTCTGTCTGTCCCCAAGGGTCTGGCCCAGGCGTCCTCGGGCCGTATGTGGGTTCAGCCCCTTCCACTCGCAGCTGGGAGGGTTGCCCTGAGAAGGCCATTGCGGTCGTGACCTGCGAGCATCTCAGGCCGTGTCTGATCCCTTGGTGACCGGCACGCGGCCTGGACTGAGGCGGAGATGGAGGAAGGCACCCATGCACCCGATGCCTGGCCCAAGTCCGGCCCGGCTCAGCCCGAGTCGGAGGGGCTGGCTTGCAGATGTCTCAAGGCCGCAGAGCTGCTGGGGCAGCCGGGGGAGGGGCAGGCGCGTGGGCTCCCGAGTCCCCGCCTGGGACTCTTTGTAGCGGGCTCGAGCCCCTGATGAAGCCGTGCGGACTGGAAGGGCAGAAGCCACAGCCGTTGTGCTGAGAAAGAACTCTCAAATCTCTCCACTTTATTGCTCAGCCACTTAAGTAATTCTCAGAGTGGGGACAATTTAGGCCCAGCCAATAGTGAGCCGGGCGCTGTGATTCATTTTCTCTCACCGAGCTCCGTGGGGAGAGCTCCCGCTGCTGCCTCTCTGATTCCTGCTTACCTGGCAGTTGCGGGGCGGAGGGTCTGTGGTCGCTCTCCTCCGAAGCCCTAACAAGCTCACGGAGCCCGTAAGCAACCACGAGGGTGAGGCCAATTACTAGGCCTTGCCGCTGGCCTGGGTTTGCGATCTGGAAAGCGCTTAAAAACCGTTTATTACATTTTTTTTAAATGATAGAGTAATCCCTGTTTCTCTTACCCAGTGAAGTAATGCACAGGGGTTTGAAAGGCACTGCTCTCCTTACCGTTCCCGTCCTTCCGAGAAGAAACCCGGTTACACACGGGGGCTCCTATCTCCCCACACGCTCCAGGCCCAGGCCGCTGTGTGTTAGTCTAGTTACGTGCGTGCGAGATGTACTTGGTTTTCTCATGTGGGCCCAGCTCTGTGTGGAGTCCTCTAAGGCCCATGGACCTGACGTTCAGGGCAGCCCGAGCCTGCTGCCCAGGCAGGTGCCGCAGGGATGGTCCCCGTGTCGCTGGCCCCCGTCCTCGTATTCGCACGCTGCTGGATGACCGGTGCCATTTCTGCTTGGACTCCCCTTGCCCTGGCCGCCGGCGAGCTGGGGGAGCTCCTGTCCGTGAGTCCTGTGGATTCCGCTCCTTCGGTCCCCCGCGCATCCCCTCGGCACGACGCTTGCTTTCTCTCAGCCGTTTGTAGGACGCCGCGGCCCGGGCATGGGAACCGACGGTCAGGTGGAGCGCGGGTGCCTTTTCCTGCTCAGGTGTTTCTTCTGGTTTGGTCTTGGTGGCTTTTGCCAGACAAAGTCCGCTTTCGGCGGCCGGGTTCGTGCGCTTCGGATCGCCTCCCACGCTTCTGCGGCCAACTTTCTCTTCATTTCTTCTCTGTTCTGATTCCAAGCGTCAGTCTGTCTGGAACTTGTGTGTAGACGATGAGCTGGACCCTGACTTGTGTGTTCCGAGAGGTTTAGTCTGTTGTGCCAGGACTGGTTTGTTTTATTTTTTAGAAGAGTTACCCATTTACAGGAGCAGGCGGGTGGCTCAGGCTGGTGACCATCCGAATCTTGATTTCGGCTCAGGCCGTGGTCTCAGGGTCGTGAGCTGGAGCCCCACGTCGGGCTCTGTGCTCAGTGGAGTCAATTCTCTCTTTCTTGCTCCAGCATCCGCGAGGGGAGGAGCCAAGTGAGACAGAGAATCTCGGCCCGACCCGGGCCCAGCGTGGAGCCCAGCGCAAGGGCTTCATCTCAGACCCTGAGATCATGACCTCGGCCGAAATCAAGAGTCGGAAACTTAACCCACTGAGCCCCCGAGGCGCCCCAGGACTAATTCATCGTAAAAAGCCACTCTTTCTCCTCCTCATTAACATGGCCTCTGGGTGGTACGTTTCATTCTTTATGAAGGTGGATCTGTCTCTGGAGCCTCCTCTCTGCCGTATTGAAGAGAACTGCCTGTTTCTGCGCAGAGACGCTCCCTGTTACCGTGGCGGCCTGCGGTTGTGTTGGTATCTGCGAAGCGGGTCCCTCCTTGCCGTTCTTGTCCTTATACTTTCCTTAGTCACACGTCCGTGGGAACTTTAAGAGCATTGTTGTTCAGTTGAAAATTCATATTCTAGTTAGAAATCGGAAACACATGTATATGTCAGTCGAGCCTTGAACACGGGTTTGCCCTGCAGAGGTCAACCTACAGATTGTTTCCAGTGTATACAGCACTTTCCTGTAAACGTGTTTCTCCTTATGATCTTCCTGGCAGTTCCTTTTGTTTTTGTGAAAATACTGTACACGGACCGTGTAACGTACAGAATACGTGTTAACCGACTGTCAGACTATCAGTGAGGCGTCCGGTCGACAGCGGCTGTTAGTTAAGTTTGGGGAAGGAAAAAATTATACACAGATTTTTGACTGCACGGGGTGGGGGAGTCGACACCCCCTGTGCTATTCAAGGGTCAGCTGTGTGGGTAAGAGATGTGCTTTTTTAAATAAAAATGTCTCGTGTAATTTTGTCTTCTTCTGTTCCTGTTTTCTCAGAAGTCTTCTGAATTTTTATTTTCATCAAACGATTTCTAGTGTTTATTAATACAGCCTTAACGTCTTTCTCATTTTACATGTGGTGATTCCAGCTGATCGATTTCTGGGCCGAAGCCGCCCTCAGTCGTGGTGGCTTCTGTTCCATTGGTGCGCTCTGCTGGATCTGGTTTGCTCATATTTTATTTAGATTTTTTTTGCCTGTGTGCTCATAAGTGGAGTTTAACCCTAATTACGCCTGAAGCACTGTCTCCCTGTGCCCCCTCTGGGACTGCGAAGGTGGTCCCCATCTGGGGCTTCCCCACACATGATGTCCCGGGGAGTAGCTGTTGTGACCACCAAGTGCACGAGGGGCTGAGGCGTCGGGGACATGGTGTGGTTCGTGCTGGGGGTTCACGGAAGGCTTTCTCAAGGTGCTGACACTTGGACGGATCCTTCCGGAATGAGGGAGACAGCGCAGGAGGACATCTCGTCCAGGCGTGTGCCGGAGTGCACATGGGCTGGCTCACGTTTGCAGGACTTGTGTGACTTTAGTTAACAGCACACTGGAAGCTGGGCATCAGCTGGGTGGGAAGTGTTTATGCATGGAAATGGGCAGCTATGACGAGCCCGGTTTCTGCTATTGTTGCTGTTTTCCAAGCAGCGGGCTGTTGAACCTTTTGCCACCGTCTGTCTTCTTACCTTATCCTGAGCTCCTGGCCAGGGCGACAGTGAGGGCCTGGCACCTAGAAGGGGGAGCGCGGCGAACGGTGGAGGCACAGAAACCGGGGCTGAGGGCAGGTTGCCTGTGTCCTCACCTGTGAAATGAGGCTGATGAGCCCCACACACGTGTGTGATCAACGTGTTAGTGTCCGAGTGTGCATTGGTACCGTGGCAGCCTAAAAACACAGTCGTGAACTTCTGCGTTAATTCCTCATGTTGTTGGGATCTCCCTGTTTGTACTGGGAACTCTGACACGGCTCTGTAGGACACGGGGAAGGCCCCCTCTCCTCCAGGACCCAGTTCCTAATGTCTCCCGGCTCTGTGCTGTTCACACAGCACGAGGTCGTCCCTGAAATTCCTTCCCTGAGCTACGGCCAGTCCGTTGCACTGTGGAGGCGCGGGGCCTCGCGGCCGGTGCCCTCCAGCAGCGGCAGACGTGAAAATAACTTGAACCCTCACAAAGGAAAAGCCTTCTAAAGTGAAGGCTGCCCGTCACTCTGCCCTCAGCCTCGTGGCCACAGCGGACAGAGGGCAGCCCCGGGGGACAGGTCGGGAACAAAAAACGAGGTCCCACCAAGCCCGGCAGCGGGAGGCCAGGAGGGCCTAGGGGGCCTTTCCCACTCTCTTCGGCTGCTCTTGGGGCAGCACGCGGGAGGAGGGGCGGGGGGACAGCACGTGCCACGGTTCTTCCTGCGCGTCCTTTCCCACTCACTGATCATCTCAGTGACTCACTAGCTGCTCCGCTGGCGAGGGAAAGGGAGCTTCTCAGATGCCACAGCCATAAGACCCCATCTTCAGAGGAGCCAGAGCCGTCCTGGCCCTGGCGTCGCGGTGGAGACGCCGGAGACTTTGAGCGTCAGCAGCTGCACACACTGGACGGGAGGACGCCTCTCGGAGCCTCCCTGAGGGGGTGCCTGGCTGGGCACACGGTGTCTGCTCGGAGGCGGGATATGTGGAAGGCCCAGGTGTGGGTTCGGAGCCCAACGGTGGTTGGCATGCACGCCCGTTCACATCCAGTCTGACCGAAGACGGGACACCAATGGTTTATAAAGATTCATATAAGAACAAGAGAACAGACATTTAAACTGGGGTGAAGGGAAAGCCAGAGCATGTGTGTGGGGTGGCCTCTGAGCCACAGGCAGGGTGGGAGGGGAGGCCCCAGGGGCACCCCCGTTGCCAGCAGGGCAAGGGCCCACAACAGCAGCCTCATCCAGAATCTTAGCCTGGCGATGACCGTGCTCCCTTCTCTGCAATATGACTATTACCTACAGAGGAAGCGATCCTCTGAGAGGGCCTTTCCTTCCCGCTTGGAGGCACCATCGAAGGCAAGTCCAAGGACAGCAGTCAGATCCGAGGGAACTCTTGGTGACCTTGGGACACTCGTGGAGGCAGCATCAGGACCAGAAGGAAGCAGACTGCTCCGTCCTTCCCCCGCACCCCCGACCACAGATCCAGGGCTGGGTGGGCCCGTCGTTCCAGGTCCAGGCCGGCCCCTTGCAGCTGGGATGTGTCCCTCACTGTCTGAAGTGTGCTTGCTGGGCAGAACGGGACATCTCCTGGGGTCACCTTACATCCTTTCCCTGCCTCCCAGACCTTCCCAAACCCCGGGTGGGCCGAGCTGCTTTGGGTCTAGAAGGGGCTCCTGGCACTCACTCCCGCTCTCTGAACAACCAGCTCTCCCTGCACCCTGCTTTGCCTGAGTGACTCCTTTCATCTTCAGGTCTGGCCTTCCAGAAGTTTCCGTGGTCGGCCAGTCTGCCCCGAGCGCTCTGTAGTTGTCCTCTGGGTGTTCGCCGGCCATGATGGTTCTTGCGGGTGTTGGCCCGTGGTAGAGAACGCGGGCTCGGGAGTCAGGCCGCCGGGCTCCCCTCTGGGCTCTGACACCTGTTCCCCGGGATGCCTCGTGCGGGGTCCTCGGCCTCCCGGGGCCTCGGCCTGTCCGTCTTGTCGGGAAGGTGGCAATGGTGGTTCAAGGTGTGAACGGGAGTAGTGGTTAGACGTGTCTTCCATGCGCTCACGGCCCAGGCCGGCCGCCTCCACTGCGAGCCCCTGCGGGCAGCACGGTGCCCGGCCCCCGGTAAACAGCAGAGGGACGGACAGCAGGTGAATGAGGGAACGCGGGGTGTGAGCGAGCTCCGGGGAGTCCCGGGGACTTAGAAACAGCAAGAATTTGAATCTCAGGGCAGCTGTGTGACCTTGAGCTGGTCACCTACTATCCGCGCACCCCAGGGTCTGACCCGGGCTGCTGATGTCGGCCTGCTGCCGCTGGAGGAGGGGAGTCCCGAGATGCAGGGGGCCTGAGGCCCAGCAGCCCCGGAGCTGTTCTGCTCCTTCTCCTCCCCAGCTGTTTCGAGCGGGAGGCCGAAGTGCTGGTCCGCAGCGCCTCTCACCAGCCTGGAGTGCCGCTGGCCCAGGTGGAGAAGCGGGGAGCTGCTGGGTCCCCGGCTGGGTGCCTGTTGCTTGGCCTTGCACGGCGCTGGTGGCAGCAGAGGGCACGTGGGTTTCCAGGAGCTGGGGTGGCCCTGCTATGTCTGTCCTCGCGAGCTCCGCAGGCATGGGGTCCTGATGCGGCTCCGCCTCTGTCTGTCCTTGGCATTCTTGCCAGCATTTTCCAGCATCGGGACACAGCCGTCCTTTTGCTTCTAGGCCGGCTAGCGGCGTCTGGGGGTCCCTCTGCAGGCAGGCCTGGATTTGGAGTCTGGCCCTGCCGCTTGTTAGCCGGTAACTCTGGAGAAGGTGTGTTCGGGGGATCAGTTTCACGTTTCCCTGAGAACTGAGCCCAGGAACATGAAGCTTGTCTCCCCTGATGAGCCCCAGGTCACGGGTCCCTCTCGGTGTCTTCCTGTTGGCCACTGGCCCCACCTCTCACCTGTGGGTCTCTTCCTCCTCCTGCTGACCGCAGGCAATTCTGGGGCAGTTCTCTCCCACGTCCTGACAGCCAAGAGGTTCTAGAACCTTCTTGGTTTCTTGTCCTCTATTCTCTATTCGAAACCCACGGGCCTGGACACAGGTCAGCTGCCAGACTTCGTTCTACCACCACGTCGCCCGGTGGCCGATCCTCCCCTCTGACATCCCCGTTGGGCCCAGGCCCCCAGAACAGAGATGTCAAGTGGGACTGCCCGGTTGTGGCAGGTGCTGGAGCATCGTGGTTCTTTCCCGGCCTCCACGTGTGCAGGGTGGAGGAAGAGGGAGGGAGGAGAGAGCTTCGGGGCCAGGTTGTCATGGGCTCATTCTGGTGTCATCTCCCCCAGGAACCTTCTGACCCCTTCCCAGCTGGGTTGAGCTGTCCCTCCTCTGGGCTGCAGTTCCCACCGCAGCCCCCTTTCCGCACGGTCACTGTGGTCTCCCGGAGGCCTGTGACATCAGCTTCACTCTCTGTCACCGGAGCAGGCCCCCAGGAGCCGAGGCCCCCGCCTGCTCTGAGCAGGCACTGGGCCCAGGAGGCCCCTAGGACCCCGCGTGGACTGTTGGCCTCTCCGCCTCCAGGCCGCTCCAGTGCCCGGTGCTCACTCTCCTCCAAGCCTGGGCCTGTTTGGCTCAGCACCCTTACTGGCACGTGCTGCACTGAGGACTGGCATCAGCCATCCTCCTAAGGGGAGGCCTGGAGGCAGCCCTCCCTGGAGCTCTGCAGGAAAGAGAGGTCTTGACTTAGACCTTGGGGCAGCGGGAGGCCTGGCTTGGCTCTCACACTGCTCACCGCGTCACCCCACCAGCCAGGGTGCATCCCTGAGATGGACCTTGTAGAGGACACGGAGGCTCAGAGGTTACGTGGCTTCCTCAAGGTCAGGCAAACTCGAAGTCCCCTCCATGTGGGTCGCAAGTCCTCCTGCTTTCTTACCCTTTCCGAGCTGGCTGGGCCTCTCTGCTCTCACCCCCTTCCCCAAGAGTCTTGGGAGAGCCTGGAAGACAGCCTGGAGGACGGGGCAGAAGAGGGAAGGAACTGCCTTCCCCAGGACCTGCCAGGGGTCGGGCGTGGAGCTCGCTTTCCATGGGACCACACAACCCATGTTTGTACAGTGTCCATTACAGCCACGTCTGACATGCGAGTTGCTTTTGTCCTCCCACCGCCGAGCAGGGTGGGCACTGGGCCCACTTCCCAGCCAAGGGGACCGAGGCGCAGGCCCGCTCTGTGCAGGACCCAGACTCTGGACTGCAGTTCATGTGCTCCCCGACACCGATGTGCACGGGACTCCGGAGCGCCAGCTCATTCATTAACACTGCTCTTTGATGATTAGTTTTCTGTAAGAATATTTTTTATTTACGTTAATACACACACAGGGCCAAAAAAGCTGGCTAGTTGTAGGAGACACGCGATGAAACCCACAGTCCAGTCTCCCCGTGTGGCTGAGCCCTGACCCCGAGCACCGCACTGGTGCCCAGTGCTCGGAGCCCACCTGGAAGGACGTGACTGAGGTCAGGCCAGCAGCACCCACCGGTCTCCATCTCCGGACTCCCCGGCCAGACATGTGGCGACTTCCTGCCGCGACCCTCTGGCTGCGCGTTAGCTTAGACCCCCACTGAGTTTCTTCCGTTAGGTGTGGTACGGCGAGGCGAGCGCTCTCACAGTCCAGCCACTTCTCTGCTATGGGCTGCCCTTCATTCTTTGTACAATTTTTTGCTTTTCCTGCAGTTAATGATTGCCCCTTTTTCTTTCTTAATTTTTCTGTGACCCTACTTAGTGTTCTCGAACTCTCTGCCAGAGCGCTGAAGCCTCTCTACCTCTAGCCCCGTCGGCTAACCCGCACGGTTTGCCTTGTTCCTGGCGGCCTCCCGTCTCTGCCCGTCAGGTCCGTGCCCCACAGGCTGCCCGGCTGCGCCCGCCTCTCCTCCCCCTGCCTTTCTCTTGCTGGGCCTTCCCCTGCCGCCGGCTGGAGCACGTCCTCTAGCGCTGTCCCAGGAAAGACTGTGGAGGGAAAATGCTCTGAAATATCGCACAGCCGAAAATTCTCTTCGTTCTCCCGAAAACCTAACTGATGCTTCGTTTGGATTTAGAATTTGGATTTCTTTCTCCTTTGGCATTTTGAAGGCATTTCTTCTGTCTTCCAGTTTCCAGAAACGTGCATGTCTAAGACGTGACCCTCCAAGGTCCTGTTGTCTCTGCTCTGGGAATTCCGAATTCCCGACTTTCGTGAATCAGCAGCGTCCCTCTGTTGGGAACCTCTGGGGTCCTCTCTTCCTCCTCCAGCATTCTGTCATCTCACATAATCTGGTGTGGTTCTTGTGGAAATCCTCTGTACGATACCCTTAGTGGGCTGTGTCATTGTGGAATAAAACCACCAGGACAGTTTCTTCTGTGATTGCTATAATTCTTGCCCTTCTGCTCCCTCAGTTTTCTCTTCCAGGACGCTCGCTAGCTGGAGAGCTGGTCCTTTAATTTCCTTTTTTCCCATCTTGCATCTCAGAATTTTCACTCTGCTGCCCGCGAGATGTCCCCGGGTTTATCTCCCGTCCGTGTACGGGATTTCTGTGACTGTTCCAGTGACATTGTTAGTCCCCTGGGGCTCGTCGTTGCTCTGCCTCTGCCCCCTTTCTTCCTCGTGGACAGACCGCCGCCTCTGGTCTCAGCGTGTCAAGCCCAGCTTCCCGTGAAGGATTCTCTGCTCCTGCCTGGCTTCTCCTTCTCTTGTTCTCCGTTATTTCTCCCAGACGCCTTCGCCGTGGAGGCGTCCCCCCAGTGACTGTGCCCCGCAGCCATCATTCCTGTCGAAGAAGGACCCCCAAGCTGGTGGAGAGGAGCAGAGGCCCCTAAGGCTTTGGTTTTTACTCTGGACTGACCTCCTGGGTCTGCTGGTGGGGGCATCAGGTCAGGGAAGGGGCTGCTCGTCTCAACACTTGGTGTCTGGACCCCATGGGGTCTTGGGTCCACAGGCTCCCTGGGTCAAGTTCTGTCGAGGTCACGCCCTCTGTCCTGTCTGACTGAGGTCCACCGAAGCCCCGGCTGTCTCGGGGGGAGGAATTTGAGTAGCGCTGTGCCAGTAAGTGTTCAACAGCCAGCTCTCTGGGGGAGGCGTGGGGGCAGCCCCGCTCTATAGCGTCTGCTGGGTTCCAAGACGCCAGTAGTCCTACGGTGGCTGATCTCAAGCGACCAGCACGATGTCAGCCACCCCAGAAGGTCTGAACTGTGTTGCTGTGCCGACGTCCTGCCCCTCACCTCCTGCCCCGCTCCCTGCTCCTGGCACCTGCCGCTCACCTCCTCGCTTCTTCCCAGAGTTCACTGCCCTCCTTCTACAGCGGCTGTCGTCTCTCCCTCCTCCTTCAGGCCTCACTTATTCGCTATCCTGTTGGCGGATGTCAGGAGGCCGTGGAGATGGTTACGTGCGTGCCGTCCGCCTGTCTCCCCGAATCCCCCCCTACCGGAGTCCTTCCAGGTCCCCGGTGATCCTGTCCCCAGGCAGGTGCACCCACAGCAACACCTGCTCTGGGAGCCCTCGGGGAGCAAGGTGGGGGCGGGGCTGCAGGGACGGAGGAGGAACTATGGGTTTCGGTGTGCTGGGGAAGCATGGCTGACCTCGGAGCTGGCCCATCCTTGTCGGGGGTTGTCTTGTGGTGACCTGGCTGGGGGGCACATGTCCATGGCTGGTGTGGGTCGGGGTGTGACGTTGCTGACGGGGGCAGAGCCGAGAGACAATGGAGGCTGCGGTGGGGGTAGGGGGAGGGGCGGTGTGGGGTCGGGAGACCGCGCGGAGGAACAAGGGCCCAGGACGGGTTCCTTGGGGAGACCCCTGTCTGCCAGCGCCGTCCACACGGAGCACTTAACCCGCCACCCCTCCTGGAGCGGGCCGTCGCCCAGCGGCCTCGGGAGGCTTCCTGCCGCTCTCGGCTCCCAGTTGGCCAGCCCGTGGGCGTCCTCAAAGAGGACATTTCGCTGCATGTCACGGTGCTGGAGTCAGTGTCGCTGGCATCTCCGCGGATGAAATGGCTTCTGAGCAGGTCCAGGGCACACTTTTTCCTCGTGTGGTAAAGGCTGAGTAGGACAAGGTGAGCGGATGACCTGCCCTTGGCATTTGCTGCCCTATCCTCAGAAGGGTTACCGTGTGAGGTGCTCTTAGTGCCGAGACGCTCCAGTCCATAGAGAGCCGTCCTGGCCGCGGACCTCGGTCAGGTGCTGGAACACAGGGGCTTCCAGTCAGCACATCCTCTGCTCAGACGGGAGACACAGGAACCCGCCCACGACCCGCAGAAGCCCGCACGTGGGTGCCCACAGCCACACCGCTGGGATAGCCCTGAGGGGCAGCAGCCGACCTAGATGCCCGTCCGGTGATGGACGGACGCACAGATGTGTCTGTCTGCACAGTGCGGTACTGCTCAGTTGTGCGCAGGAAGGAAGCGCCAAGAGACGCTGGACACGAATGACGAACGTGACAAGGGTCGTGCTGAGGTAGAGAAGCCAGACGTGAGACGGTGCGTGTCATGCAATTCTGTTCATGGGAAACGTCCAGAGCAGGTAAACTGACAGAGACAGAAAGCAGACGCATGGCTGTGGGGCGGCGGGGGAGAGTGACAGTGGACCGTCACAGGGATCCTGGCGAGAGGGATGGAACTGTCCCAGAATCGGGGTGGCGGTGGTTACATGGCAGTGAATGTGCTAAACCTGTTGAATCATGCGTCTTAAATGCATGAGCTGTGTGTTCCGTGACGTCCGGCGGGACCTGGCCCTGCCTCTGCCGCCGCTGGGTCCGCTGTGGCCGAGCTCCCGAGACTTCCGGGGTCTTGGCCTCCTCTTGTGTGAAACGAGACCGTGATACAGCTACAGGGACACTCGTCACATCTGTGCCTGCCCCATCTTGCGAATACCCTTCCCGTGCGTGGGGAGCTTCCCACATGGCGGATCCTGCCCATCCAGGGTGAAGCGAGCACTCGGGTCCTGCCTCCGGGCACTGCCATCGGCTGCCTACACGTGTCGCTGCCTCCAGCCGGGCCAGTATCTGGCCCGGGTCTCCCCGAGGCCCTTGGCAAGTGCTTGGAAGACAAATGAATGCTTGTTAATAATAGATAGCGCGTCTTGTAATATCGTTCGGCACATTTACTAAAGAAACTGATGGATAGCTTGCTTCTGAAGAAACTGTTTCTCCGTAAAACTGCCAAAACCCCACAGTGTGCCAGGATGATACTTGTCATTCCCCCCACCCCAGGGCCCTGCGGCCCGCAGTGCCACCGAGTGTGTCCTGATAGCCTCCGTGTTGTTCCTGTGGAGTCTGGGACACCTGCAGTGCCACAGACGGGCCTGCTGTGGAAGCCTCCCTCGGGGAGGAACCCCACAGGGTGTGGGGACAAGCCTGTGCCCCCCACCTAGCCCCAGGAGATGAGGAGTTCCCAGAGGGACCCCAGCCTCTTTACAGGGAAGCCCATCTGGCTCTGCGTGGAAGGAAAGTGAGTTATCCCTCTTCCCAGACCCTCTGGCCCGACCCTTGACGCACATGAGGGAACAGAGGCCCAGACCAGGGGGACTGGGGGGAGGGCTTACCTCAAGTTCACAGCTGAGCTATGATCCCCGCCCAGAGCCCCTGCCTGGGTGAGGGTGAGCACATGCCTGAGGCTGTGTCTGTGGGGCACTGGCCACCCAGTCCACAGATGGCAGAGCAAGAGGTTACGAGGGGACAGAGGCATGCAGGCAGCGGTGACACACTCGGGCCCCCACAGCGCAGACCACACAGGCGGCAGCGGGTGTGGGACAGGCAGGGTTTGCATCTCGAGGGCAGCTGCGATGGCCTCCGGGTCCCTGCGCCCAGCACCGAGCCAGGCTTCGTCAGCGTTTAACGCGGGACTGCCGGGAGGCTTCCTGGCCCCAGCTCTCTGCCCTGGCAGTCCTAGAGGGCGTTCTCGCTGCTCCTCTACAGACGAACTCACAGGAGCCCCGTGTGTGCTTGCCCAGGGGCCCAGTGTGGACAGTGGAGACCGGGCATCGAGTTTCCGCAGTGATGATCTGGCTCAGAGTACAGCTTCCACCAGAGCCCTCTGCAGTCAGACAGAAAACGTAGTTGCGAGGAGTGGGCCCTTTTGGAAGCCAGTAAGGAGGGACGGTTTGGGTAGGTTGAGCGTCAGCATTTGACAGTGGGGGTATGAGGATTCCGCTTGTCTGCAGAGTTCTCCCCACCTGCACGAAGGGCAGTAAGGTAGGCAAGCAATGGCCCTCCAAAAGACGTCCAAGCCTTTGTCCCCTGGACCTTGGGAATGTGAGCATGGATGGCCAAAAAGGTGGTCTTTGCAGATGTGATTAAGGGAAGGAGCTTGAGATGAGATCATCCTAGATTATCTCTCTGCAGGGGCCCTAAATGCAATCACATCTGTCATGTTGGGGGAGGCTGTGGCCCTGTGACCCTGGAGGCAGAGGTCAGTGATGGGACCACAAGCCATGGAGTGCTGGCCACTGCCAAGAGCTGGA
Organism: Enhydra lutris kenyoni; assembly: GCF_002288905.1. NCBI lineage: Eukaryota > Metazoa > Chordata > Mammalia > Carnivora > Mustelidae > Enhydra > Enhydra lutris. Next base: position 3,829,544 of record NW_019154098.1, read on the forward strand.
GAAAACGAGGAACGGAATCTCTCCAGGGCCGCCGCCAGAGGGAGTGCTGCCCTGCCAACACCTTGATTTTGGTCTAGTGATACTAATTTCAGACTTCAGGATCTAGAACTGTAAAAGAATAAATTTCCATTGTTTTAACCCACAAAGCTCAACATCTCCAGGATCTCCAGAAGCTTATCTTTAAGGTAGTATTTCTAAGTAAGGTAGTATTTCTAAAGCCCAGCTCTGATGAAAAGTCTTTGTTCCCATACAAGTTGGTATACCTAGTGTTTGTACATGCTAGCAAGAAACAATCCGAAAATGAATTAAGAACACAATTCTGCCTACAATAGCAGGAAAGAGAATAAAATACTTAGGAATAAACCTAACCTAAGAAGTATATGGTGTATATGTACACTGAAAATTATAAAATGTCCTTGCAGGAAACTGATGAAAATGTTTAAAAACCTAAGTAAATAGAAAGACGTCCTTTGCTCATGGATTGGACTGCTAATTTTGCTGAGGTATCACTAGTCCCCAAACTGGTCTGCAGATTCAACACAATTCTGATCAAAATCAAAAGCTAGGGGCGCCTGGGTGGCTCAGTGGCTTAAGCCTCTGCCTTCGGCCCAGGTCATGATCTCAGGGTCCTGGGATCGAGCCCCGCATTGGGCTCTCTGCTCAGCAGGGAGCCTGCTTCCCCCTCTCTCTCTGCCTGCCTCCCTACCTACTTGTGATCTCTCTCTCTCTCTCTCTCAAATAAATAAATTAAAAAAAAATCAAAAGCTAGATTCTCAGCAGAAAATAACAAGCTGATCCTAGATTCTTAGGAAAATACAAGTGACCCAGAATAGCCAAAATATATTGAGGGGGAAAAGAAGAACAAAGCTGGAAAATTTACTCCTCCCAGTTTCAAACATACCATAAAGCTATAATAATCCTGAGCTGCCTGGGTGGCAGTCAGCTCCATCCAACTCTTGATCTCAGCTCAGGTCTTGATCTTGGGGTCATGAGTTCAAGCCCCACATTGGGCTCCACACTGGGCATGGAGCCTATGTTAAAGAAAACGCTATTATAATAAGACAGTGTGGTTCTGGCACAAGACATGTAGGTCAATGGAATAAAATTGAGTGTCCAGAAATAAACCTTCACATTAATGAATCGATTTTCAACAAGGTGGCAAGACAGTTCAATAGAGAAAGAAGAGTCTTTTCAACAAATGGCGCTGGGACGACTGGATATCCATGTGCAAAAGAATAAAATTGGACCCCTACCTCACACCATATGTAAAGGTTATCTCTAAATGAATCAAATACCTAACTTGTAAAAGCTGAAATTATCAAACACTTAGAAGAAAACATGGGAGTAAATCTTCATGACTTTGGATTGGGCAGTATTTTCCCAGATTGGACACCAAAGTACAACAACAAAAACAAAAGATAATCTGGTTTTCATCACAATTAGAAACCCTGGTGCTCCTAATTTGGGACACCATCAAGAAACTGAAAAGGCAACCCACAGAATAGAAGAAAATATTTGTAAGCCATGTGTCTGATAAGGGGCTGGTGTCCAGAATATATAAAAGACTCTTTCAACTAAGCAATGAAGACAAATAATCCCATGTAAGAACCCGCAAAGGACTTGACTGGATGTTTCTTCAAGGAAAAAGCCAATGGCCAACAAGCACATGAATGGATGTTTAACATTATTAGTCCTTCGGGGAATACAAATCGGAAACACAGTCTACTCCACTTCTCCCCATGAGGATGGCTGGTGTTGGCGACGATGTGGAGAAATGGGAACCTCATATGTGGCTGGTGGGAACGTGAGCGAGCACAGCTGGTCTGGAAGCCAGTCTGGCGGTTCCTCACAAAGTTACACATAAAGTTACCGTGAGGCTGGGTGGGCCATTCCACTCCCAGGTAAATGTACCCGCACAAAAGTACATACATGACAGCGGCGTTGCTCATCAGAGCCGACCAGGAGAGACAGCACCGGCGTCTGCCCCCAACGGACAGATGGACACGGCGTGGATCGTCTGTGTCACAGGCATTACCCGCCCGTGGAAAGAAATGCAGACCTGTTCGTGCCACGTGGATGAGTCTTGAAAACATGATGCCGGCTGAAGGAAGCCCAACACGGGCTCACCTCTTGTTGGATTCCATTTATATGAAACGGCCACAAGAAGCAAATGTGGAGAGATGGAAATGAGACTAGTGGTTGCCAGGCTGGGAGGGGTGGGGGATAGGGTGGGGAGGGGTGGGGGATAGGGTGGGCGGGAACAGACCCACTGGGGAATGGGGATGCACACCTCTGTCTGAGTCCCAGCATTGTGCGGTGACCTTCAGGGCCCCCCCACAGTGCACAGCTGGGCTCTCAGCACCCGAAAGAGCCCAGGACAGTGCTCAGGGGCTGACTTGTGGGCACCGCTATGAGCAGCACTGAAAGGAAAAAGGAAGCATCTCAAGCAGGCGCCCTCCCCACGCTCCCATCACCACCACCGCTGAGCCCAAGCCCGGCTCGCGCTGTACTAGAGAGGTCAGGTTTTCTTACAGCAGTCTGAGCCTGACCACAACCTCCCACGCTGGGTTTGCTCAGGGACTGTTCACCACGGGCTGATGACCCCGAGCTTTCCCGCACTGGGGTCCCTGTTCCCTCCCGTGCCATTTCGAGGATTGATCTCAGGGTGGTAATTGGCTCATGCTTGGCTGGTTTTCAATTCCAAAGTTCTGCCTCCCTCCTCCGGAGCCTCACAAGGGGCCTGGGCAAACGCTGTGATCTCTGGTCGCTTCCCGCACGCGAATCACGTGCTCTGGGTTTCAGGTTAGTGCGGAGGTTATCGTTCAGATAGTTGGAGAGGATGTCTCAGATGCTGAGTGATGGTTGTAAGTGCTCATCAAAGTATCCACTTACTCATGACGTCCCTCCTCCGCCGCCCCCACCGCCCGGCTTGATTACAGACCCCATCAGCCGCATTGCCTGTCAATTAAGCCATGCAGGGCCCGGGGAGAGCTGATTCTGAGTCACAGAAGCACCTACTTCTGTGGCTGGAAGGTCTCTGGGGATTATCGGACCATGTCCCTGACCCCTGGGCAGTGTTTGAGAGCTCTGTGTCCAGGAGAAGCATGGGGTCTTGCTGAGGGGCCCACAGAGAGGTCAGCAGAGATGCCCAGCGGCAGCCTGCCTCCCCCCACTCGTTGGCAGGGACCTTGCTTGTGCTGCGGTCGTTGGTGGATGGAGTCATGGGTGGGGTACAAACTTGTGTGCGCAGCAGCTGGGACGCTGGGTCCCCACCCTGACCTGCCATGGCCTGAGGGGACCTGGGCCAGCCCGCTTCGGCCCCTGAGCCTCGGGTGTAAAGAGCCCACCTCGGCACAAAGAACCAACTTCTGTCCTCAGTCTGCGCACGGGAACCCTCCATGGCCCGTCTCCCCAGGGAGCGGAGAGGACTAAGCGACTGAGGCATGAGGAGTGCCCCGCACTCAGTCGGCGCTGCGTAAATCCTGGCCCTGCCTTTCTCTTCCCTCGTCATCTTCCCCCAGGCTTAGGAGAGGAGGAGTAGATGGGCCTTCTCAGGCCATGGGTCTGTCGCCAGGTCCCCTTCAGGACACACACAGCCTCCGTCAGAAGAACAGCCTTAGAGGTCCGGGGACTCTCAGCAACCCTGTACCGATTGTTCGGGACACGAGGTTGCACAGTCTGCTTGTGTGTCTTCCTCCGACACCTGTCCCTGCCAGCCTCCGAGAACTCCCGGGCAGACACGGTGTCCATGCCACCATGTGCACGAGGACAGCCTCTGCTGGTGCCGGCCCTGGACCTGACAGAGAACGGAGGGGAAGGCTCGGTGTGCACGGAATGGGGGCTCTGTGGCCGGCCCCGTGCCAGGAACGGGACCAGAAAGGACAGCCAGGTCACTGTCCTGCTCCTGGGGTGTGCGCGTTCCCACCTGGGTCCCCCGAGTGCCTCCCCGAGCCCCTTGCAGGGACCACTGCCTCTGGCCTAGCCGAGGCTCCCGGAAGCCCCCCACATGTTGAGAGTGCACTGGTCTGCTGACAGCAACTTCCGGCAACGTCTTCGAGGCATACAGTAGTTTGGCAAACGCTAGAGGGCGTTCTTGTGAATGTGCCCGGTGGGTTCTGAGGTCCCGGGCAGAGCCAGGACGGAGGGCCGGGGGCACCAGGACATGTGGGAAGTCCGTCCACGGGCACCAAGTGCAATGAGGAGGAGCCAAGTGAAGAGGGTCAAGGAGGTGGAGAGGTAAGGACAGTCGTCAGGGAAGGCCTCTCACAGGACACCTGCAGGAAGGGAGAGGGCAGGAGTGTGGGGGCCGTGCAGCTACAGATGCAAGAGGCTGTCCCGCAAGGGGGAGTCTACACGCCCCGGGCGGAGTCGGGAGCAGGGAGGAAGGGAATGGGCCCCTGCACCCCTCTCACAGCTTCGTCTTCACAGCAGCCCTGGGAGGTAGTAGTTCTGTCCCATTGTACAGAGGGAGAAAGTGAGGCTCAGAGAGGTTGAGCATCCCCCCTAGGACACGCAGCCCCACAAGTGGCACAGGCTCCCCTGCCCCGGAGAGCTGGGTCCCTTTGACCTCCCGGTGGAACGTGCCAGACCAGTGAGTCCCCCGTCTCGGGCAACAAGCAAATCCTGTTGGCTCTGAGACTGCCGGGAGCTCTGCTGTGCAGCTGCCCTGCCGGCCCCAACTCCTGTCCTGCAGACGGGTGACTGCCCCGGGAGCCCTCAGTCACTCCGCTGTCCTCTGAACAATGCTGGTTCTCAGCTGCTGTTGGGCAGCGTCTCTGCAGGAAAGGATTGAAAGTCCAGCTAGGTAGGGGCTCTCTGCCCCGGAGACGGTGCCGCCCGGGAACCCCATCGTTGGCCCGTGGATGCCTGCTCTGCCGTACTCAGGCCTGCTTCCCCTGAGCTGCTGCTGCCTTCCCGGTGGGTGCAGATGGGCAGAAGCCTTGCCCTCTTTGGGGGCTGCCAGGGGCTTGTCCTCACAGAAAGAAGGGGGGCCCCTGAGGCCTGGCCCCAGGTGTGCTCAGGCTCCTGCCAGCAGGCTGGGGCTCCGCTCAGGAGGAGCAGTGACGCCTTGCTGTCCCGCACACGGAGAGGGGGCACCCGTGTGTGCATGTGTGCACACGCCCCCCAGGCTGCAGAGGCTGCCCGTGGCCAGTCACCTGAACAAACGAGCTGCCTGTCTGACCAGGAGGTGTGTGTGGTCCCTGTAAGCCCCGTGTCCCCCTCCTGCCTCAGGTGCGCCCCCTGCAGCCCCGTGGACACGCGGGGCTGCTTGCTTCTTTGTTGGGGCCATCCGGTGCCTGTGGGATGTCCAGCAGCACCCTGGCCTCTGCCCGCTAGATGCCAAGGGCATCCTTACCCAGATGTGACAACCAAAGTTGTCTGCAGACGTGAGCAAGTGTCCTGGCATGGGAAGAGGCAGAATCGCCCCCGCCTAGAATGCCAGCTCTGCAGCCCCACCCTTTGCCGTGCCGCCAGCACCCCGAGTCCCGGGGCTGGGTCTCTGGCTGGAGGGCCCGGCACGCCGGTTGTGCCCAGTGAGCAGGGACCCCTGGGCCTTTGCACCCTATACCTTCAGCCCCGCACCCCATCCCCAGCGTGGCACTTGCTGGAGAACAAAGCTGCCCTCCTGGGGTCATTTATTCTCAGAGGACAGTTGTTGAGAATCTGGGCGGTCGATTCCGAACTCGTGAATTCGATTAGCTGAGCTGAGCTCTTTGGCGCCAGTGTTAGCAGAGCACTTGGGCTCCCGGTTCAAACAGAGCTAAACTTATCTTTGGGAAAATAGACTGTGTTTGAGGCCTAATCATAGGCATTAAAGCCATTAATTAGTAATAAGATTCAATTTCCCGGTGTCCTTGCCCGCGTGTGTGTCCTGATGCCGGGATTGTGCCGAGAGCGTGTTCCGCAGATGCACGGGCAGACACCTGCTGTCCCAGCTCCGCAGTCACACGTCGTCATGTTCCCCAGCCCAGCCAGGCCCCAGATAACCCCATTACCGAGGGAGATGAGCCTCACCACATGTCCTGCCCGCGGCGGGGAGGGGCGGCGGCCGGGCGGCGGCAGGAGACGGCAGCCCGCGAAGCCCTTCTTAATCACATTACCGATTTCGCCTGTTCCGATCGAGGCTGTTAATGAAATGGATGTGCTCAGCCCTATGTGGAGCTCTCGCTCAGTAAGGCTGCCTTTTTGTCCTCCCCAGTAATGCGCTTGCCTCAGTCTTGCCGAGGTCTCCCCCCTCCCGCCAATCCCCTGCCTCCCTGTGGGGCAGGATCGGGGTGCTTACCTTTGGTCCCAGCCCTAGAGACTCAGGAGCAAATACGTGGGAGCAGGTGCTGCATCTCAGGGCGGGAGGCCACATGGGTGTCGGAAGAGGGAGGTCTGGGCGCCGCAGGCTCCAGGTGCCCCCAGCTCTGGCCACCGCAGAGGGGCACCGGGACTGTGACCACGCACGTGTGTTTCCAGGTTCCACGAGGTGATGGCCACGAAGCTCGGATCCTCTAGGAAGCTCTGCTCCAGGCAGGTAGCCCTCCCTGATTTTAAAGTGTGGCTCAGCAGGGCTAAAATTGAAATCGCCTGGGGGACGATAAGGCCGTTGTAAACAAGCACATGAAGGCGGGTCAGGTGAGGCCGAGGTCAGGAGCGTAGAGGAGCAGACGAGGCAGCGCGCATACCCGGCCACCTCCTTGGGGTTCCAGCGCGCACCTGAGGCCCTGCCCGGCGCTGCGCGGGCCCCTGTGACCGGTAAGGGGAGAGCGTGCGTGGTGGGGGGGGGGGAGCGGTGATCGAGTGGGAGCTGCATTTCCCCAGACGAGAGCTCCAGACTTAGTATTTCTGGTGCAGTTTTATAATTTTACGATGTTTAGATTAACATTCATGCTGATTTTAGCTGCACTGGGTTCTTAACTCCCACAATTTGCATCTTAGTGTATAGAAATTTCTCCTATCGGAGAGACCCAAGTGTGCTGTGTTTTGGCTCTTTTAAAACAGAGTGCTTTTCATGTGGACTTTTCTTCCAAATGCCTCCGGTCTGACCTAAAGAGTGTTGACAGGGCCTCCGGCCCAGTCCCCAGATGTGATTTTGTCTGTGGCACTCACTGAGGCCAGTGCACCTGGAATCCCCCCGAAGCCAGGCAGCCTCGGTGCGGTGTGTGGGTTAAGCTGCTTAGACACGTGGTGGGTTGACCTTGTGTCGGGCGAGGGCTGTGGGCCGTGGGCCACGAGTTCTGTTCCCTCAGGGTCGGTGGTTTGAAACCATCTCAGGGTTCCTTCCCTCTCCTCATGCACACTTCTCTGCTGGGTCTGTTTTTTCCCTGGAGGGGGGAGGTGGCAGATGGAGCCCAGGCCAGGCACAGACCCTGTGTGCACACAGCCTCTGCCACTGCCCCTGGGTGGCCACCCCAGGACCCATGGGAGGGGAGCCAGAATCCATTCCCAGTAGCTCCAGGGGCCCTGCTGCACGGGAGGCATCCTCGCCGGTGACCTCAGGCCCCATGGACACGCACTATGGGTTTTCGGGCCATCGGCCTCAGACCATCGGGGTGGCCTGGGAGAGGTTCCCACCATCTCTGACCCTCAGTCTGCTCTGATGAAGACGGGGCCACTGCAGGTGTGCGAGGGGCGGAGATGGGAAGTGTGACCCCAGTGGTCACCATTGTTAATCCTGTGGTGGCAACTGTCGGGAGGTACCTGTGCCCGGTTCTGATGGCGTCGCCTGAGAGGCAGTCGTGGCCCCAGGATGTGGACTGCCCGCTGGCCACGGAGCCTGGCGCGTGTCGGCCACAGGAGCTCCAAAGCTGGGAGTCCTCCCTGCTCCCGGCCGCGCTCCCTCCCCGAGCAGCCCTGTCTTTGCCCTGCCTGACGGTTACCAGTTTTGACAGGCCAGGCTATTTTTAGAAACCTGTTCCCACTCCTTTTCCCTGTGGGAGAAGGAGAGCAAGTTAAATTTTAAATTAACCCACCACCCCTCCTCCTCCCGCACACACCAGCACACACAGTGGCCACTCTGGGTGCGAAGTCTTGTGGGAGGGGCTGGGAAGGGAGGGTCTGCCTCTGGCCAGGCTCTGGGGGGCGTGGGGGGCGTGGGGGGGCTCTGTCCATGATCTGGGCAGCTGCCCTGTCCCGTGTCGCAGTCAGCACCATTGCACTCAGCAGGAACAGGTTCAGGGAGAAGGGGCTGGTCACGGCCGCACGGCCAGGAGGGCCAGCACCTGTCCACCACGTGCCCTCTGCCATGCGTGGGAATGGGCTGGGGACGAGGAGGCCCCCTTGGAGCGAGGGTGCATCCCTCCGTGCACAGGTGGTCCTGTCATCTGCAAGTGGCCCTCTGTGCCTTCCAGAGCTCGTCTGTGCCCAGGCTGGTTTCCCGCTGACAGCCCCTGGGAGCAAGGCGGCATCACGGTTGTCACCACCCAACCTGGAGGCCTTAAGCCTCCACGAATCACATCACTCCAGGCCACTGCTCGGAGGCGCTGTGTATGGTGTCTCCGGCCGACGCCAGGCAGAAACCTGCCCTGTGCAGACGGGTGGCTAGCACCCGGCCAAGGGCGGGACACATTAGATTCACAGCTTGAAAGACAGGGACGTCGATCTGAAAAACAAAAGTAAAGTCCAAGTTAAATTGTCACCAGTTTTTAACGATTAACCTGTTAAAGACGTGGAAAGGATTTAAACATACATCCAGGTCTTTGACTTGACCCGTTCATGCTGAAGCTCTGTTGAGGCCCTTTTCTCATGTTGGAAAGGAGACCCCAGGGAAGAAGGCACCCCCCAGGTGGAGGTTCTCACCCGTTCCGGGTGGGCACGACGGCTCTGCTTCCGGGCTGTGAGGAGGATGGAGGGTTCTGGACAACTGATGGGTTATTGAACTCTGTGTCTGGAACTCATGATGTACTAGATGTTGGCTAATTGAATATTAATTTTTTTTAAAAAAAAGAGGAGGATGGAGGATGCTCCTAGATGGCCCCTCAAGCTCAGGCAGCGTGACACAAAGAGTGTGGTCCCCGGAAGGGGTTCATGGCACCACTGTTCCCGCCGGGGGCACATGCTCCCTCAGTGACAGCTCACTGCAGAATGAACACCGAGCTCTATTTTTGCTTTACGCCTTTGTTATTTTTATAAAAGAGAAATCCTCTTCAGATGTCCTTTCGTTAGCAAAAGTTCAGGTATCGATGTAGGTCTTCCATAAAAGCCTCATGAACCTGTGAAAAGCAGGGGCACCTGTCCTTGGCAAAGCCACTGTCCCTAGGCCTCCTCCTTGGCAGTGTCTTCCCCCTGCCGGGGCCTCCCCTCCAGTCCCCAGTCTGCCTCCCAGACTTCAGGTCACGCCACGCTTCCTGGAGTTTTAGATCCGTGACACTTACACTATGTACCCTTTCTTGGACCCACTTCTTTCATCCGGAATAACTAGAGAATTAGTCACGTCGTGGCCTGTGTCGGTAGCCTGTTCCTTCCTGGGGCTGAGTAGCGTCCATCGTATGCACGCGCCACGTGTCCCTTACCTATTCATGTGTCGGTCGACGTGTGGCTGGCTTCCATTTAGAAACAAAGCAGCTACAGCCATTTCTGTAAAAGTTTCTATGTGAGGGGCCCCTGGGGAGCTCAGTGGAGTAAGCCTCTGCCTTCGGCTCGGGTCATGATCTCAGGGTCCTGGGATTGAGTCCCGCATCGGGCTCCCTGCTCAGCAGGGAGCTTTCTTCCCTCTCTCTCTCTCTGCCTGCCTCTCTCCCTATTTGTGATCTCTCTCTGTCAAATAAATAAATAAAATCTTTAAAAAAAAAAAAAGTCTCTGTGTGACCTGGGCTTTCATTCGTTTGTAGTCATCGCCCAGGACTGGGATCTCTGGGCTGCAGGACAGGATGTCTTCTGCCCATCACCTCCCACTGTGGATGGGTTGTGTCTCCCCTCTTCCCTCCCCATCAGCGTGGCTAGAGGTGCACCAACTCTGCGAGCTGCTCAAAGAGCCCGTTCTGGTGTCACCGTTCTTCTCTACTGCTTTTCTCTTTTCTAGTGCAGCAGCTTCTGCTAGACTGTTTACCACTTCCTTTTTTTTTTTTCTTTTTGTAATTTTGTATTTTGTAATTTGTTCCTCTATTCCTGATTTCTTAACGTAGAAGCTAAAATCATAAATTTGAGATTTTTCTTTTTTTCTAGTAGGTGTTTGGTGTTATAAATTTCCCAGTAAGCATCGCTTTATTGGCATCTCACGAATTTTGATATGTGGTTTTCATTTTCACTCAGTTCAAAATCGTTTCTAATTTCCCATTTAGTTTCTTCTTTGACCCGAGGGTTATTGGGAAGCTTGTTGTTCAATTTCTAAATATTTGGAGATTTTCCAGATCTCTTCCTGAAGAGTGATTGCTAATATAATGCCATATTCAGAGAATATGCTTTCTGTTGTCACAGACTCTCTTAAAATTATAGTCGACAATATGGTCTGTATTGGTAAATATTTCATGTGTACTTGAAAATAATGTCTGTTCTGTTGTTTGAGTAACACATTCTGTAAATGTTAAGTAGATCAACTTATTTGAATGTGTTGTTCGTCTTTTATGCCCTGGTCGGTTTCCTATTCACTTGTGTCATTGTTGAGGGAGGCTCATTGAAATATGCACCTGTAATTGTGGCTATCTCTGTTTTTATTGGCAGCTCTATCAGACTCTGCTTTACAAATCTTAAAGCTCTGTTATCAGGTACATAAGTGTTTAGAATTATGTCCTTTGATGAATCGGCTCCTTTATAATTATGAGAGCACGTCCGTAATTTCCAGTTACCGGTTGGTCTGATGTTAATACGTCCACTCCAGCCTTCTTTGCCCTAGTATTTGCGTGATGTACCTTTTCTCTTACTTTCAATTTTAACCTCTTTGTTTCTTTATATTTAAAGTGCATTTCTTGGAAGCAACACACTGTTTGTGGGTCTTTTAAAATGTTATTTTGTTTTTAACCTGACGATCTCTGCCTTTTATTTGGGCCTATTTACGCATAGTCTGTTAACTTTTAACATAATTATTAACATGCTCGGGTTTGAGTCTGTGAGCTTTGATTTTTTTCTCTGTCCCAACTGTTCTTGTTCCGTTTTCTTCTTTTACTGCCTTCTTGGGGATTTAAGTATTTTTGTGATTCCATTTTTACAAAATAGACTATTTTTACAGCGGTTTTAGGTTTACAGCAAAATTGAATGGAAAGTACAGAAAGTTCCTACACACCCTCTATCCCCATCTTCTCACAGCCTCCCCCACTGTCAGGACTTCCCCCCCTTCCCAGAGTGGCACATTTGTCACAATCACTGAACCTACATGTACACATCAGTATCACCCAAAGTCCATAGTTTACATTAGGGTTCATTTTTGGTGTTATAAATTCTGTGGCTTTGGGTAAATGTATAATGACATATTTCCATATTACAGTATCACACAGAGGAGTTCCACTGTGTTCCATAAATCCCCTGTGCTCTGCCTTCTCATCCTCCTTTCCCCCAGTCCTTGACAAACATTGATCTTTTTACTGTCTCCATAGTGTTGCCTTTTCCAGAACATCATAGAGTTGAACTATACAGTGAGCAGCCTTTCAGACTGGCTTCTCTCACTTTGCAGTATGCATTTAAGGTTCCGCCATGTCTTTTCATGGCTGGTAGTTCATTTCTTTTTAGCCTAATATTTCATTGTCTGTCTGGACCACTGTTGATTTATCCATTCATCGACTGAAGTATGTTTTGGTTGCTTCTAAGTTTCAGCAGTTGTGAAGAAGCTGCTAGTTCTTTTGCAGGTTTTGCGTGGTCATAAGTTTTCAGATCACTTGGATCAACAGCAAAGAGCATGATTGCTGGATTCTATGGTACGAGTCTGTTAGGTTTTATAAGAAACCACCAAACTGTCTTCCAAAATGTACCATTTTGCACTCCCACCAGCAATGAATGAGAGTTCCTGTTGCTTCATACACTCACCAGCATTTACTGTTGTAAGTTTGGAATTTGGTTACTTTGTAATGGGTCCACAGTGCTATCCCCATTGTTTTAAATTGCAATCCCCTGATGACATATGGGTATCTTTTTACTTATTTGCCATCTGTTTGTCTGCCTTGGTGAGGTGTCTGTTCAGGTCTTTTGCCCATTTTTAGTTGGGTTGTCTCTTTCCTTATCATTGAGTTTTAAGGGTTCTGTGTATATTTTAGGTAACAGTCTTTTACCAAATATGTGTTTTGCAAATATTTTCTCCCAGACTCTCTCTCATTCCCTTGACAATGTCTTTTGCAGAGTAGAAGTTTTTTATTTTAATGAATTCCAGCTTACCAAATCTTTTATGGGTAGTGCCTTTGATGTCATATTTTGAAAGTCATTACCATACCCCAGGTTATCTAGATTGTTCTTATGATATCTTCCAGGACTTTTGTAGTTTTACATTTTACATTTAGGTCTGTGATACATTTTTTTTCAAAGATTTTATTTATTTATTTATTTCACAGACAGAGATCGCAAGTAGGCAGAGAGGCAGGCAGAGAGAGAGAGAGAGAGAGAGAGGAGGAAGCAGGCTCCCCGCTGAGCAGAGAGCCCGATGTGGGGCTCTATCCCAGGACCCTGAGATCATGACCTGAGCCGAAGGCAGAGGCTTTAACCCACTGAGCCACCCAGGCGCCCCAGGTCTGTGATACATTTTGAGCTAATTTTTGTGAAGGGTTTTAATGTCTGTGTCTACAAGTGGTTGTTCCAATATCATTTGTTGGAGAGGCTGTCTTTTCTCCCCAGTATCACCTCTATTCCTCTGTCAGAGGTTGGTTGGCTCTATTTACCTGGATCCATTTATGGCCCCTTTATTCTCTCTTCCATTGATCTATGTGTTTTCTCACCAATATCACACTTTCTTGATTACTGTAGCTTTATAGGAAGTCTTGAAGTCATATAGTGTCAGTTCTTTGACTTTGTTCTTTTCCTTTAATATTGTGTTAGCTGTTTTGGGTCTTTTTTCTTTTCTTTTCTTTTTTGTTCTATTTGTTTATTTTTCTTTTTCTGCTCCCTGTAAAACTTAGAACTAGTTTGTCAATGTCCAAAAATTACCTGCTGGGAATTCTACTTTGATCGCATTGACTCTGTAAATGAAATTAGGAAGAATTGACATCTTGCCAATACCCAGCCCTCCTGTTCATGAACATGGACTATCTCTCTCTATATTTGGTACTGCTCTGATTACTTACATCAGAGTTTTGTTGATTCCATCACGTAGATCTTACACATAGCTGGTTATATTTATACCTAAGTATTTCATTTGGGGGCAGGATGCTGGTTGACTTTTTTGTATATTTACCTTATGTCTGGCAATGTAGCTGTAATCACTTAGTTCCGAGACTTTTTTTTTTCTCAGTTCTTTAAAATTTTCTACATAGATGATCATGTCATCCGTGAACAAAGATAGTTTATCTCCTTTGTTGGGTTTTAACTCTAACTCTTTCATTTTATTATTTTAGGGGCTTTTTTAGGGTTTATAGTATACATCTTGATCTTATCACAATCTCTGTAGAAGTGACAATATACAACTTTATGTATACTTTAAGGACCTCTAGTAGTATAGTTCCAATTCTTCTTTCTGAACTTTAATATTATTGTCACACAGTTTATTTCTATACGCATGGCAAATCCCACAAAACATTGTTATTGTACAGGGGTTTAAATAAGAAAAAAAATATCTTCTGTATTTACCCATCTAGTTACCATTCCTGTGCCCACATTGCTTCTTCTTGATCTGTGTCTTCACTTGGTGTCATTTTCTTTGTGCCTAAAAGATTTTAACATTTCTGAATGTTCAGGTCTCTTTCTGCTAAATTCTTTCTGCTTTTTATATTTCTGAAAAAAAATCTTTATGTCACCTAGTTTTTGAAGGAGTTCTTTTTTGCCTGGTTTCAATTTCTAGGCTAGCTGTCCTCTACCCTCTGCCCCACCAAGTGGGGGGGGGGGGGTTCTCCACTGTCTCCCGTCTAACCTTGTTTCTGATGAGAAGCTGCTATCATTCTTCTCTTTGTTTCCCTGTATGTCACGCATATTCCCCTCACCAGCCCCCCTTCCTAGCTGCTTTTAATACCACTAGGTTTGAGCCATGTGATTAGAGTGTGCCTTGGTTTAGTTTACTTAGTATTTCTTGCGCTTAGGATTAGATTGGCTTTGGGGATCCAGAAATTTATAGTTTCTATCAATTTCAGAAAAATGTTGGCCATTATTTCTCAGTCATTTTCTTCTTTCTCCCTCCATTCTCCTCTGTTTCAGGGGACTCCATTTGCAGATACGTTTGGCCACTTAAAATGTTTAAAGAGCTTACTAATGTTCTTTTTATAAAATATATTATCTGTGCATTTCACTTTGGATAGTTTTTACTGCTGTGTCTTCAAATATACTCCTTTTTCTTCCACAGTGTAAAATCTGCTGTTAACCCACCCAGTGTGTTTTCATCTCAGATATTGTACATTTCACGGATAGAAGTTTGAATTGGGCCTTCATTGTGCCTTCGGTGTCATTGCTTCACTTCTGGAACATCTGGGAGAGATGTAATTGCTTTAATGTTCTCATTTGCTAATTCTGACATTTGTGTCAGTTCTGGGCCTGTTTTGATTGGTGGTTTCTTCCCTCCTCATTGTGAGTCATGTTTTTCTGTACCTTTGCTTGCCTGGTGATCTTTCGCTAGATGCCAGACATTATCAATTTGATCTTGTTGAGTGCTGGATATAAATATCCTTGAGATTCTAGGACACGGTTTTATTACTTAGGAAAAGTTATATCATTTTGGTTTTTGCTTTCAGGATTTTTGGGGCAGGACCAGAGCAGTGTTTAGTCTAGTGCTAATTATGCCCCACTAGGAAGGAGAGAGCTTTCTATGTAGGCTAGCACCTTGCAGACGCTGATGTTTGATTGTCTGCCGCTGGGAGCAGGCACTGTTCTGGGTCTGTGGGTGCCCCCAGACACATTTCCCTCTGGTCCATTGAGGCAGCCCCTGTCTGCCCTGGCCTTGAATCTTTCTAGTACTCCGCTGAGTACATGAGGGGGATCTTCTGTAGTCCCCCTCTTGCTCTCGTCTTTTGGGTTTTCTATCCTATGAGCTGTAGCCGTGTTCATCTCTTGGACTCTCTGTCTGCTCAACCCACAGACATGTGGGGGCCCTTCTCCCTGCGTTACGACCCCAAAGCTCTCAAGGAAGCGAGCTGAGGTGTTCCAGGGCTCACCTCATTTCTTTCTCATCTCTTGGGTCACTGTACTTTGTCGCCTGATGACCAATCTCTTGAAAGCCATTGTTCTCTGCATTTTGTCTCCGTTTGTCTTATGCCGGAAGGAGGGTAAATCTGTCCTTCTACTCCTTCTTGATTGGAAGTGAAAGTCTTCCACTGTAGATGTTGTGACATGATTTTGTTCCACCAAAGTGCCCATTATTATGTAAGAAGTCTCACGGCCAGGAGGAGTAACTTATGCATTATTGTCAAGAAGAAAGCCATTTATTCATTTATTTGCTCATTCAGGAAATGTTTTCCTAGCCCCTACAAGGCCAGGAGGAGAACGCTAGGAATAAAACAGGCACACTCTGTTTCCTATGTGGCTAATTTGGAACTAGATCCAAGGAATTTTAAGAGCTCGCCTGGGAAAACTTCAGTAAAATAAAGCCCTCCGTCCTTCATGCGGCAGACATTTACTAAGCACCTGGCGCCTGCCAGGACCCTCTCGGCCCTGCCCCGAGGAGGACATGGCCTGGGAGCAGCACAGGGACAGGGAATCCAGAAAACTATCTCCTGAATGCTAGAACAAATCCATAGAAAAGACGAGTGTGTTTCATTTTGACCGTGAGGTAGAAAGTACCAGAGAGGGTACCAATGGAACTGAGTTTTGAAAGATGGTCAAGGCACAGGGTCACGGAAGGCGAAGGATCAAGGTGTGTTGGGAGAAGTGGGAGAGCTCTGGGGTGGCTGGGACCCGAGTGCTCAGGGCTCAGTCCGCGATGAGGCTGGTGGTGGGAGAGGCTGGGGTGGCTGGTGGGAGGCTCCAGGCGGGGTCACACAGGAGTCAAAGAGTGAGGAAGCCACAGAGGGTTTAAGGCACAAATTTTAGGAACAAATGATGATATGGTCATTTTATATGAATTTAGAGGCATGGAGGACTTTTGCTTTTATGGTCTCAAAATCCTTTTTGTTTTCCCAAAGGAACTTTATTGTCATTTCTCAAGTGAAATGTATTTGTTGGCTTAGGAGCTCTTGAAGCCGCACACGGGTGTGTCTTGCCGTGACACAGCTGTGTTCCCTTCCATGTGTACACGCATGTGCACGCACACACATGCGTGCTCACAGGCAGATGGATGGAGACGAAGCTCCCGGCGTGCTCGGGGCCCGCTCACAGGCGGCACTCCGGAGGCTGCGTTCAGGGCCTGGCGCTGCGGGGAATCGGGCCGTCGATTCGGAATCACACTTCTTGAGTGCGTTGCGAGAATCTCCTTTCTGCGGACAAGCCGTGCTAACCCGCGGTCTCAGTCCCACCCCTGTGCCATCCAGCCTTCCCGAGGAGGCCCGCTTCTCTCTGCAGCCCCGAGGACAGATGGTCAGTGCTGAGCCACGAACAACGGAAGGACTCCCATGGCCGCTCATGTCCCCGGTTAGTGCGCTGGCCTCGCGGACCAGGCTCTGCTTGAGCCGCTGGGGGACTCTGGGCTCCCAGTCGTCTGACTGGGCTGGGCCTGGCATTGGTGTGCGGGCCAGTGTCCTTGTAGGGTACTGTGTCTGGGTCCTGACTCCCCCTGACTCATGTGGGCCGGTTAAGTCTGCCCAGCCCGGTGCTCTTGTCTTTTCTAGGGTCGGAGCTGGGCTGGAGGCCACCACCCATGACTCCGGGAGTGCCCAGGGAGAGGAGAGAGACAGCCCAGCTGCAGGGGCACCGTGAGCCACCAGGCCGGGCTGCCCCTGTGCCCGGCACATGTCCTCAAGATATCATAGCAGTCAGGGGTCGGGAGGGGACCTGCCTTTGGATAGGCCCCAAAGGCAGAGTTGGATTTCAGCAGCAGAAGTGGAGAGAGGGGTGCTCCCTGTGGGCACAGCTACATTGAGGCCCGGGCCCTGAGCTGGAAGGACAGATGGTCATGGTGGTCAGGACGGGGCACTTGGTCCTGGCTGGGGTCAGACAGGCTTTGTCGTGGGGCCCCAGGGAAAGAGAGAAGCATGCTCTCCCAGGGCCCTGTAGCCCACAGGGCAGAGGGCAGCGGTGACCCAGACTCGGTGCTCACACCCGGCTGAGGCCGTGTCTGTGCTGGGGGTGACCCCGTGCCTCGCGCCGGCCCACAGCCCTCCCTCCCGGACCTGGCCTCCGCCCCTCAACTTGCTGGTGCTCCCGGAGAGCAGCTGGTGATTTTTCGCCCTGAAAGACATGCTCTGTGCCTGGCCTGGGCCAAAGGCCCTCTTCTCAGTTTCTGGGAAAAGCGAATTTATCAGCTTGTGGAAAGGGGAAACGTTTACAGGAAAGGAAGACACAAAACGAATGACTGATCACAGCCTGGTTCTCGGTCTCCAGAGACCAGTGCTCTAGTCTCTTGCATTTGTTAGGAAAAGGAGCCAAAGAGAGCTCATCTGGAGAACTGGGGGCCCCCTGAGGGCCTCCTGCGGGGTCCCTCCCTGTGTCGACAGGAGGCCACACGCAGGACACACACGGGGCATGAGGGGCAGGTGGGAGAGACCCGTGCTCCCCCGGGGGTCCAGCCCCAGGCTCCGCAGCTGCTGAGAAGCCTGCTGGGCCCGCTCTGGCTGTGTTGGGGAGCCCTGGAGTCACGGCTCTCCATGAGCCGCTTTGTCGTGTGTCACCGCAAGGTAAACGGCACTGGGCCATGTCTGTCTGCGACTGGCCCACTGTGTGCTCTGCTGCTCTGGGACTTCCAGAAGTGTGTGCTGGGGTTGGGGCTGGGCCCGGGCAGCTGAGGCCAGTTCTAGCTCTGCCCTCACTTGTCAGCCAGATGCGTGCCTTCCCCTCACCCAGCCTTCCTGTCCTTATCGGGATGTGATTGTCTCCATAGTGAACGGCAGCGAGGCGCTCTCGGGTTGGCAGGGAGATACCCGCATTCCCTCGGTAAATGTTAGCAAGTGCCTCTTCCCTGCTGGCCGCTGCTTCTGGCCTGGGGAGCACAGGGCCTGCCCCGGAGCGAGGCAGGGCCCGGGAGCACGGGGAGCATCTGCCCTTGCTGAGCGGTTGGCAGGAGCGGAAGGTCTTCCCTTGCCCACCCACCCCGCCCAGAGAGCTCCGCTTCCCCTCCCCTCCCCTCCCCTCCCCTCCCCTCCCCTCCCGAGTGCCTGCTTTGCTATTTGCTCATCCTGCACCTGCCCCCCCCCCCAAGCGGGGCCCTTTCTCAGGACCCATCCCTGCCAACAAGGCACGTCCTCTTAGCCGGTTTTCTGCTTTCCCCACCAGAATATGAGCTTCTTGAAAGCAGGTAGTTCTTTGAGGTTCCATTTCTTTCTAGAAACTTTGTCTTTTCTGGAAGAGTGCCTGGCACACAGGAGGGATTGAATGAAGGGTCACGGGGTGAAAGATGCATTGACTCACTTTGCAACCGGTTTTAGGCACTGGGGCTGCCGCGCAGAGGCCCGTGGAGATGGTGTGGCTTGCGTTAGCAGCTGGCCAGGGTGCGCCGGGGCGGCGGGCTCCAGCGCCAGGCAGCAGGTGCCTGGGAGGCCCTGGTGGCGATGGAGCGGGAGCCACAAAGCCTTGGGGCCACGAAGCCGTGGGGCTGTGGTGTGGGCACAGAGGGAGTGGCTGCGCCTCTGACCTGAGTCCTGTCCTTTGGAGAGGGCCCTCCCGTCACCACCTTGGTCACCCGAGAGGCAGTCTGCCTTTCAGACTGATCTGCTGCTTTGCTGGATATCGGGGGGGGGGGGTGATTTTAGCCTCAGGAATGACCCCAGAGCAGGCACCTCTTCTGGTAGCCACGGGGAGCTTTATCTTCCCTTACTGTCGTTTTAATCCCAGTTAGCACTAAGTACCGTCTCACTTTTCCTTTGGATTTTAGTTAAAACCTATTAAAGTGTCCAGGGCGAGGAAAGACAGAGGGAGAGACCTCGGTGCGCCTGGCATTCTGCTGGTTGGGCCCTGCCACACGTTGCTTCTGGGAAGGCGAGCACTCCCTTGGGAGCATGGCTCCCCGCTGAGAAGCGGCCCGGGTGTGAAGCCCCTGCCCTGTGGGGCCCCTGAGAGGGGCCACAGTGGGGAGAGCAGGCTTTAGGCTGGAAGGGGATGTGGCAGCCCAGCCAGGCCCCACCGCCTCCATGCCCAGCCCTGCAGAGACACGCTGGGGCTGCACTGGGGACTCCCTGTGTCACCAGGAGATAAGCAGGACTCCAGGCAGGGGGGCAGGGGGTCGGCTGGGGTGCATTGGAGCAGGGAGCTGATGGGCAGAATGTGGGATTTCTTGGTGACCCTGGGGCCGTGGGGTGTGGGGCTGAGACAGGATGGCTGTGGAGACAGCCGGGACGAGGGGTGCGGGGCCTGTGGAAGGCGCCCTCCCAAGGCCCTGGCCTGGGCTGCTGCATCGTCTTTCCCGATATTCACCTTCCCCAAGTGAGTCAGCAGCCCCTGGGAGCAAGGGGCCCACATGCGTGCCTAGTCCCTGTCCTGCACCCCACCAGCAAGGACACTGCGGCTCCTGTGGGCCCTGGGCCGCTCCTAAAGCAAGGAGTGGTTGGGCCTCGCCAGCAAGGAGCCGTCCGCTCTGACTCAGCCCCTTGCCACTGTGGGTGCCCATGGGCAGGCGGCTTCTGTTTCCTCATTCCGGAACGAGGGGATACCCTTGTCTTGGTGGGGCCCCCGTGGTGGGGAGAAGAGGGCGCTCCATCCAGTCCTCTTCCTCCCCACCTGTGTGCACGGACCCGCGTGCGAAGACCCGTGTGTGCGGACCCGTGTGCGTGGACCCATGTGTGACTGGGCTCACCTGTGCCCTTTGGCTTGATGAATGATCACTTCCCATTTGGATCCCGAGTGGGTTTGTAAGCGGGCTGTGAGCCACACCTAGGCCTTGGAGACTGGCAGGACTGGCCAGTAGTCATTGCATTGTGGATTCCTGGCCAGGAGTGGCATTGGGCCGTTGGGATTTCTCCTGGGACCATGGGCCCATCACACCTGCTGTCCCTCTGGCCCCAGCAGATCTCGACCCAGCTGGGAAAGCTACCTGCTGTGGCTCACACCCACCTTCCCTCCTCTGCACTGGGCCCACCGGTGTCCTCCATCTGGATGCTTCTCCCCCTCCCTGCCCACACCTGCCTGAGTTCCCTATGGGGGCCTGTGTCACCCAGCCTTGAAGGGCTCCCAGTGAGGACAGGGCCCTTCCTAGCCAGCCCAGCAGTGACCTTGCTGTGTGGGTAGGAAAATTTGACTCTCCTCTCACAGCACTTTGCATTTTCTCCTTGTGTCGTGCTCAACTCAGCCCCAAACCAGAACAGTTGGCCAGAGCTGGGGGAGCAGGACTTGAGCATCAGAGCTGGCCCAGCCATGTGGTATGGTCCCTTGGCTTCTTGGGGGCTGTCTTCATGTCTGTAGTGTGAGGAGTAGCCATTCCTGTCTCATTGGCTATTATGGGAATTGAGTCAGGTGGCGCATACAAAGGCCTTGGGGCCAGCAGAGGCTGGCAGCCATGGCTGTGGTCATCGCCAAGGGGACGGATAGCGGTGGGTGTGGTGCAGCAGCTCTCGACCAGGGCTGTGCGAGGCTGGGCCCGGGGCTCACAGATGCACAGAATGTGTGATGGATACAGTTACAGCAGAAGTGTGGAAGCAGGAGGCAGTTCCCTCTGGAGAACAGGATGCTCCCCAGAGATGTGACATCTGCTTAGCTTTGCCCCTGAAAAAGGGTCTTTAAGGAGAAGCCAGGCCAGAGTGGGGCTGTTGAATGCAGAGCCTCAAGCCTGTGACCCACTCGTGTCCTCCCTTCTGTGGGTATAGCCCTGGGATTGGGACCCTAAAAGCAAACCCCACTGGTGGCCTGTTGTGTCCCTACCTGTTGCTGGTTAGGAACGTCACAGATAAGGAAATGGAAATGTCCCAAATTGGTGTGTCCTGTCCAAGGTCCCATTGGTGGTAAGCGTCAGAGCCCTGATTTGAACAATTATCAGGTTCTAGAGACCCTGGTGCAGAGATCGATACGTGTTTGCAGAAGGAAGGTTTATCAATGGATTACAACTTGCGTTTGGAGAATGCGTGTGAGCCTTTGCAGGAACTCACACTGGGGTGGGATACAGAGCACGGGCTGGGGAGGAGGCCTGGCCCAGCCTGGGGCCACGGGGGCTGTGGGCCACCCAGTAAGCTGGAGCAGGGGACCTCAGGATGACCAGGTTGGGGCCGCGTCTGAGCAGGGTTCCACCGAAGACACACGTCCTGCGAGGGCTGCCAGAGCCCGAGGCAGTGCCCAGTCTTTGAAACTTACTTTCCATCTCTGTTTGTCTGTGTTGGGGCCAAAGGGATTTGACAGGTTCCCTGAGGACTACTGAGAAAGCTGTTGAATTGCTTTTTGTGTTAGATGTTTTGTCTATGAAAATTGCTCGGTGATTATTTTTGTGCCTGTAACCCTTCTGGGGATAAAGCTCTCCAGACTGGATCTGTGTCCTTAAAAGGGGCCACAGGCAGTTTCTGAGCTCCGGGTCCAGCGTGGAGGAGCCCAGTGAAGCAGCTGTCCCACCCCCTGGCCCCAGCAAAGGTCCCCAGTAGGGAGCAGCACAGGGACACGGAGTGGTCGGTGTGGCCTGCTGGGCTGGTGTTCGTTTCCATGTGTGGAAGTTCAGCTGCGGGAGAAGCGTCCGTCCGTGTGACCCAGATGCAGATTGGTGTGGGCTCTGCATTCCCAGACCATGTGTCTCTCGTACCCACTCCGGCCACCACTGGGGCTTGCCAGGAGCCCAGCTCTCTGCCTGCTCAGGGCCATCCCAGTCCACTGCCTTCCTCACCGAGCGCGGTCTGGACCTGTGAGCGGATCACGAGTGCTCCCTCGTTTTCCGTTCTTAGACTGACTCTTCTCCTGCCCGGGCCCAGCGCCTCCTTTGAAATCCTGGCTCTTCACCTTCTGGGGCATCAGCACGTCCCAAAGCTCAGACGGAAGTGGCCGTCTGCTCGGGGGAGCGCAGACCGGGGCAGGAGCACACGGCTGCGCGCCCTCTGGGCGGGACCCTGTGGAGGCGGGCTCGAAGCTTGGGCTCCCCTTCTTCCTGCTCCCAAACGGGGCCACACTTGCCCAGGTCCTTATGGTGGGGCCTCTTCTGAGCAAGGTCTGTGAGCAAGGAGCCACGGGACGGAGAAGATGAACTGACCGGGGCGGGGAGGGAGCAGATGAAACCAGCCGATGCTCTGGCCACTGTCCGGGACCCACCTCTGCATGGTGTCCTGGGCTGTAGTGTGGCTCTGCTCCCACGTCCAGCTCCGCAGTCCTCCTGGGCTCCCTCCATCAGTGGCTCGTGCCCCTCCGCAGAGCTGCTGAGGCCTCCTGTGACCCCGCCCTCCTCTGGGCACCCCCCAGTTCCCACCCCCTTTACAGCCCATTGTCTGGACGGCTCCAGCTCCTTCTTCTCGGCGTCTCCTGTGCGGTCCTGCTGATCTCCCTTTCTTCAAAGAGCCTCCCTCACGGGCCCCGGGGACGCATCGCCCTGCGGGCCTGCCCTTGCTCTCACCACGCCGGGTGCACGGATGCCCACATCTCCGCCCACTCACCAAGCCCCAGGGCTTCCTGCCTGTGCCGCAGCTTCCCCCCCGTCCCCACCCGGCCTAGAAGTCCTGCGCCGTGCAGTTTACCCTGGAACGTGTGTAATTCGGCAGCTTCAGAATCTGCACGAAACTGTGCCCCTGTCGGCACCATCTCATTTGAGAGCATTTTTGTAGTCCCAAACAGGAGCTGTAGACGGTGGGCCATCGCTCCCCGGTCCTCCCCGTAGCCCTGGCTGTCCCACACCCTCTTCCTGTCTCCACGATCAGTCTGGACATCTTGCATCCACAGGAGGGGGTCACACCATGGGTGGCCTTGTGTCTGGCGCTCGCTTAGGTGGTACTGTCGGATTTCTCAGTGCTGCGGCGTGTGTCTGCCTGTCGCTCCCCCACACAACCCCTGCCTGCTCGGACAGCTAACGGGCACCTCAGCGCCACGAGGCAAGACGGACTCTGTAGTCCCCTGAGCTCCCAAATCCCCGTTGTTGGCCGTTCCCCCTCCAGGCCCCTCACTCACCCCCTGACCACTTCTTACCATACCCCCCATTCACCTGGGCTGAGCAACCCCCCACTGCCCCCGTCACTCTGCCCTGCTGGTGGCAGGCCGAGGGAGCCCGCCAGCTCCCACGTCTCCTCTGCCACAAGCCCCCTGGGGGCTTCCGTTTCACTTGATGGAAAGCTGTGCGCATCTCATACTCTAGAGGCCCTCCCCAGCTCAGCCCCCCACGCCCTGGGCTCGTCTCTGCCCAGGATCGCTGTGTGCTCAGGCCTTTCCACCCGCTTGGCCTCGGCCTGACGCACGTTCCCACAGGTATCTGTGCGTCCAGCTCCTTCCAGGCTCAGCGTCAATGTCACCTCCTTACAGAGACCGTCACGGACAGCCTCGCATCTCTCTGTCACTGATGAATGTAGAGACGTGCGTGCGTGCGTGCGTGTGTGTGTGCAGGGGGGCGGGGAGGAGGCTGCTTGCTGGTTTCCTCTCCTACCTCTCCCAGGGGTGACCCCGGAAGTCAGGGACCTCACTGGGTTCCCAGCGGGGAGCCAGTGGCAGTACCTGGTGGATGCCTATGAAAGGGTTTGCTGGGAGAGGGACGGACAGATGGATGGACGGACAGATGAGAGGGCCGGCTGGCAGGGAGGACAAGCCAAAGGTTCCATCGGATTTTCGGAGTTTTGGAGTTCCCGTGACTCAGGAAAGGCATTTCAGTAAGGAACTGTTCTCCCAGATAAATCCACAGGTTTATGGCCCACTCTCTCCAGAGACCTGCCGTAGCGTGGCCGTGGCAAACGGTCGCAAGCTCTGTGGTCAGACCGGGCGTGTCCCACCCCGGCTCCCCGCAGGGCTTTGATCAAGTCACCGAACCCACCTGAGCGGGTCTTCTTCTCCCGAAAGCCTAGCTTACAGGGTTACTCAGAAGACAAAACCGAGTTGCTTGAAACACGCCTGCTGCACGCAGTACCTCGTGGCTGTTGAGGTCCTCAGTCAATATGGGTCTTTCCAGGGCTCCCTCAGAGCACGGACAAAGCTGTCAGCCGGTCCCGTTAGAGAGACCCATCTCTGCTTTCGGGAAGCCGTGAGCCAGGACGGCCCGCATGGCCTTGGGGCTCGGACGGGAGGTGCAAGGCGGGCCTGGCCGTGTTGGAGCCTCCGCCTCTCTCCAGCTACGGCCTGCTGTGCCCACAGGGCCCTGCCTGCTGCCTTGCCTCGCCCCATAACCCCAGGAGCCTCAGAGCTAGGGTTCTGATCCCCGCTCTCTGGGGGACAGAGTGCAGCTCAGGGCTATGATGGAGGCCTAAATCTTACCGCTGAGAGTGGTGACCTGGGGGCCCCCGTTCCCAGGCCTGCACCCCCTTGCTGAGCAAGCACAGGCTGCTCAGAAGATGGTGGAGAGGACCGAACGATTTAGGAGAACAAACTGTTTCCAGCATCTGATTCGCATGCGGGCTTCTCAGATGCTCACGACACACCACTCCTCTGGGCCCCTGATGCCACAGCCCTTAACAAGCCCTCTGCTTGGTGCCCCGGGTGCGGGGGGAGCCCCACACAGGCACTTCTTGCTTGTGAGTCCGTCTGTTGGGAGCCAGGGCTCCCTGTCTTCTGCCCAGGTGTAGCAGGGCCCTTCCTCAGGGGGCCAAGAGGGAGTGTCCCTGCCCTGTAGAGGGCCGCTGTCCCAGTGTGGAGAGTGCAGAGGAGGGAGGTGTGGAGGGGAGCAGAGCACAGGAGGTGAACGTGCACCGTGGGTAGCCGGGGGAGAGGAGAGCAGGAGGACACTGGAGCTCCAGAAAGGGGTGAGGGCACCGGCTTTGGGGAGTGAGTGGGCGTGTGGCCCTGAGTTCAGGCTGACAATCAGGGGCCGTTTCTGTGGGGGCCACCCAGCCCGGCGAGCAGAGGGACGGGAGTGCTTGCCGGCTCGACGCCACGTGCCGGAGGGGCTGCCGCGTGCAGGGCCGTCATGTATCCTGCCCTCAGAGGGGATGTCTCAGCCTCGGGATCCTCGAAGGTGCGGCAGACCGAAGTGTGGAGGGGAGGAATTTTGGAGAGCCGGCCAGGGCCGGAGCTCTCTGAGTCCTCTCTCTCCTGCCCTGAGCCCTGGGGGCCCAAAGATTCTAGAGTGATTTGAACTCGGCCCTCCCCGTCCTTTGGAAGGGGTCGTTGTCAGGTTAGGAGGATAAAACAAATCCGACGTTGGGTTTGTTAGCTCCACGTCCAGCTTGTGACTGTGCGGACGCCGCGAAGGCGGGTCTCCACTGGTGCTCCTGCCCGAGCCCCACAGACGGTGTGGGTGGGCCCGGCTGGCCTGCATCTCTCCCCCGCCTTTACCGGCAAAGGCCGGGGCTGCCAAGCCCCCGGGCCAGGAGCCTGGTGCCCTGCCCGGGAGGCCCCTCTGGGACTGCGGTCACTTTCCTGCTAAAAGCAGGCCCAGAAAGCAGTGGTTTCAGTCTCACCGAGGCCATGTTCTTGGCCCAGAGAGGTACGTGCTCCTCGTCAGCAGTGGCCAGGAGGGGCCGATCAGCCAGAGCAGGAGGGAGCAGAAAGGCTGATTCTAACCTCCCACGACCCGCCTGCAGGCTGCCGGCGTCTGCTCCTCCGCAGGCTTCCCCGAGCCGGAAATGGCCTCCTTGGCCCACGTCCGTGTGTCCCACCGCCCGTGCCCCAGACTGCTCCCCCGGCCCCCCAGGGTCCCAGCCATGGTGTTTGTTGTGTCGGAGTGAGTCCTTACTACGGGTGGGCGCCAGGAGCTCGCAGTTCTGCCTGCAGAACTGTCCCCCTGGGGCAGATGGTGTTTTCTTTGGACGCGACTACAGTGGTTTCCGGGTGCGGCCTTGAGTGTCCCCGTCCACAGGACGGGCCTCTCTCTGCACCTGGTTGGATCAGGAGAGGCCCTGTGGCTGCTTTGACCCCCCAGATTATGGCAGAGGGTCCTGATGGCTTCCACTGGTCTGACGGCTCCCTCTCCGCCCCTCAGATGTCAGCAGCATGTATGCTGTGTGACCACACCGAGACCACAGTGCCATGGGGGGCCATGCAGGCCTCCGGGATGGGTCAGGAAGGAGCAAGGGCCCTGTGGACATCACACGGGTCAGAGCAGACGGACGGCCCTGCCGAGCCCTCCCTCAACCCCTGACCTCAGCTCAGAACCAGGAGCCAAACCCAGTGGCTGTTTGAGCCACTGTGTTTCTGGGGCATTTGCCATGCCCTATGGTAACCAGCACCCCTTGCTCCCCGTACTCCCCTTGTAAGCCCTCTCCACAGCGGGTGGGGGCCACCTTGCTCCTCCCCCGAGGCCACCCTAACAAGGTCCAAGCTGAGCGGCCCAGACAACAGAACTCTCTGGTCTCCCAGGCCTGGTGGCCAGAAGCCCGAGACCAAGGTGCTGGCAGGGCTGGTTCTTTCTGCGGCTGTGAGGGAGAGTCTGTTCCGTCCTCTCCTGACGTCTGCTGGGAGACAGATGGTCCGCAGAGACCCACACACGAAGACTGTTCACTCGGTGCTGCGCTGCTAAGATACAAAACAGGGACTGTAACTGAGGGCCAGTGGGGTCTGGGAAGGACCTCTCTGGGGGCAGGCCTTGAGTTGGGAGCCGAATGATGGGCCAGGTGCAATCACGTGCAGATCTGGGGCAGTGTTCCAGGCGCAGCAGCACATGCAAAGGCCCTGAGGTGGCGGCAAGCGTGGTGTCTTTGAGGAACAGAAGGAGGCCCTGTGGGCTGTGGGGACGATGGGGGTGGGCAGAAGCCAGGCTCCAGAGGGTCCTGGGGCGGCTGCTACAGTGTGTGGGTTTTATTCTAAGTGAACTGGAGAACCACTGGTGGTTTTTCAGCAGGGGAGTTATGCAACATGACTTGTGCCGCTCTGTGGAGAATGAGAATAGCAGCCAGGAGGCCAGGTAGGTGGAGCTGGTGGGGCTGGTAGAGTGGATGGAGGGGACGCGGAAGGGGGGGGCGTGGAGGTGTCACTGGGCCTTTCTTGAGCTGCGGTGGAGGCGGGAGTGAAAGGCAGGGTCCGTTGGGCCCCCACGTGGGGTGCTGGGGAGATGGCTGGCTGTGTGGGCAGAGTGCGGATGGGTCCTGGAAGACACTTGGGGTCGGGGCCAGGCCTGGGAGGTGAGGGGCTGTGGCAGCTCGCAGCCCGGGGGAGGGGGTTCTCTGTGGGCATGGCCACCCTGTCACCCTCCGAGCCCGTGGGAGGGGACTACAGGCCAGGTCCCACCACCCAGAGGAGGAGCCTGTGCTGCGTTTGGGGGGCGGCAGGCAAAGCGGGACTGTCAGAGGCTACAAAGGTGTCCCAGGCGTGGGCTGTGAGCCAGGTGAAGACAACGTCCCTGAATACCCTGGGCCCCTGCTGTTGGGCCCCCAGCCAGCGGCCTTCCCGGCCCTCCGCAGCTGCTGCAGGACTGGGGGTGCATGTGGGGGGCTCTTGCCCCGTGCCCAGGCCCACACGGGCCAACAGCAGAAGCCCTGCACTACCGTTCAGGGTAAGAGAGTACCAGAACTAGCTCGTATGGTCCATGAAGTCACCCCGGGACCTCCGAGCCCCGCCGAGCTCCCCAGGGCAGTCATCACGCTGCTGGGCGCCCACCCTGTGTAAAGCACCCGGGCCCAGGGGCTCCATGTCCCCAACACCTGGTGTCCTGCTGGGGTGTCTCACATGGTGGTTGAAGAGCACAAGGGCCTCCTTGTCCCGGGCTGTGGGGTGCAGGGTGTGGGATCAGCCCACTGCAGGGGCCCCCCAGCTTTCAGGAGTAAGGGGGGCCACAGCCGCTTTTGCCCTATTTGCAGTGGGCATCTCAGAGCTTGCAGGGGCCCTCAGGTGGGCACCTAGAACCCCGCGAAGGAGTGTCTTCGGGAGCAGCCTATTGGCCATCAGACACTCAGGCAGGCAGGTTCCATGGGATGACGGCTGGGCCGACCCCTGGCCAGGCAGGTGCAGGCTCTGTCCCTCCCCCATCTGCCTTTGCAGTGGGTCAGCCTCCTTGTGCCAGGGCGTGAGAACATAGTCTGTGCTCGGCAGGGAGACAGCTCCCAGGCACGCTGGGTAGACTTCAGGCCCAGGGCATGCATGGGGGTGGGGACTGCTGCTGGGGCTCAACCAGAGTCCACTGAGGGTCCCCCACTGGCACCTGGACCAGAGATGACCCAGAGAGACTGGGAGCAACAGGCAGCCCCCAAGGGTGGGAGGGGGTACCCTGTGACTGCCCGAAGAGACCAACAGGAGTTTGGAGCCCTAATGAAATCTCCTGTTTGTCAGGTTAAGAGCCCCCCACCCCCAGTCCCAGCTCCCCAAGGAACAGACTGTGTCTGCAAACAGCCACCTGTCTCCCAAGCCTGGTTAGGGAGGGCTAAGTGGCCCTGGGCAGATGGCAGCCCCCAGGGGCCCCGCTCAGTTGGGGCAACGTGCACCCACTGCTCCAGAGCCGGGAGGGCCGGGGTCTCTGGTCATCACCCCGCGTTCCCTGAGCATCTGCAGGCCGGGCCCTTAGAGCGAGCAACCCCCTCCCAGCTGTCCCTAGGCCTTTGCTGTGGACAGTGAAGGTTGAGGGGAGACAGCCCAGGGGGAGAGGATCGGGTAGGCCCCATCAGGGGTCACACAGACAGATCTTCTGGCCTTGCCACACCCCAGCCTCGAGACCTAGGCATGGCCTTGGCATG
This sequence comes from Enhydra lutris kenyoni, assembly GCF_002288905.1. Classification (NCBI taxonomy): domain Eukaryota; kingdom Metazoa; phylum Chordata; class Mammalia; order Carnivora; family Mustelidae; genus Enhydra; species Enhydra lutris. The sequence goes on from NW_019154098.1 coordinate 3,858,367, forward strand.
GTGTTGTACCCCATCTCTGGTGCAGAAAGTGACTCTCTCGCCAACGGTCATGCCGGGCCCTGGGGGATCGGCAAGTGCCTGGTCCCTGCCTCCACCCTCCCAACCTGCATCCCGGGGGACTTCTTTGTCTCTAATTTTTTATTTTCTGTTAATGAGAAGCCCGTCGGCAGGCCACTGACGAGATCTGCATCATTTTACAGGAGGGTCAGCCCTGTCTGCTGGGGTGGGGCTTGGATCTTACAACTGGGCCAAGACTGCTTCTCCTCGGACTCCCCAGCCTGAGAAGAAAGCCGCTGAGCCTGCCCTCACCCTAAACTTAACGCAGGGCCCGAGGCTAGGGAAAGAGGTGTGCTACTTCATGTCATGGGGACAGACCTGCTGAAATTCCCCAACAGCACAGCGGGAAGTGCGCTGACCCCGAAGGGGTTTGTCTGCGCTTCTCCATCCTATCGGCACGCACTGTCCAAGTCCCCTCAGAGGTCAGAGCAGGGGTTGATGGTCAGGAGTCTCCCCGCTGGGGCTAGTGGGGCCCCGTGTGTCCCCATGTGGCCCAGGCAGACCCTGGAACAGCTCACAGCCCCCGCAGATCTGGTGCTAACATGACGGACCAGGAGACCAGCTGTCAGGGCTCCGAGCCTGTGCTTAGAGCAAGGCACATCCTGGCATGGGGGACCGACAGGAGCCCCTTGCTCTACTTGGGCAGGTCCAAGGGGCTTCACAGAAAAGGGAGCAGGGGCTGGGGGTGTGGGAGGAGTGAAGAAGAGACCCTCTTGGCTGCTGGGACCTCTGAGGATCTGTCAGCAGCTTTGCCAAGGACCCAGCGTCCTTTGGTCTGCTGCTCTATGGAAGGCTTCTGAACACAGGGCCACTCTCTGCCTGTCCCGGAGAGGGAAGGGATAGGCAAGGGGCCCCCAGAACCTTGGCACTCCACCAGGCTGGGCCCTTCCCGGCCCATCTTCCTGCTACCACGATCTCTTCCTTGCCCTTTGCTCTCTGAATCCGGGATTACAAGGACAGAGAGTGAAGGACATGTATTCACCCGCCACGAACCCCAACCCCCGCCCCACCCTCCCCACCGATGGCAGGCTTCCGTGGGGACCCAGAGCCTCTGGACACGCATCCACACGTGGCCAGGCCTTCTGTTTAGATGAAGCCCGGAGGTCAGACACCTGCAGTGTGTGGGTCCAGGTGGCCGGGGCTCCCAGAGGCAGGGCTGGGGGTGGAAGCCAGGCCTGGGAGCTGCCCCTCCACACCCTGCTCACCGTAGTCGAGCGGCTGCCTATCCTCCCCAGGCCTGGGATCGAGCGCGTGTCAACCCTCCAACACGGGGCTTTTGGTGGCTATGGGGAAGTTGTTAAGGAGAAAACAGCCGACACGTGTTGAAATGAAAGGAAAGGTATTCTGGATGGTTCCTGCAGGGGTCAAGACATGGAGAGTGGGGGGCGATCAGGCCCCGGCCCGTCAGCTGACAGCAGGGTTTAGACACCAGGAGCGGAGGAGGGGGAGGAGACAGGAGGGAATTCTTCCTGCGGGCAGGCCCTGTGATCAGATGGGGGCGGGGTTCCCCCTAACTGACTCAGCGGCAGCAGCGTGGAGGGCGCAGAGCCGGACAGAGGCTTGCTCCCGAGGCCTGTTTGTCGGCCCCTCCCAGCCTCGCCTCTGGAATCTCCTCCAGGAGAGAGCCATCCCATCACCCTCTGCTCCGCTGGCCCCCGAAAGCCAAAGCAGATGGCCCTGCCGGCCCTTTCCGGGACCCCAGGCAGTGACCGTGCCGTGCAAGGTGGAGCTCCTGTGGTTCGCCTCGTGTGATCGTCACGGGTGCTGTGTGCACTTAGTGCTATGGCCCATTTTACAGATGGGGTAACAGAGGCTTGGAAAGATGTCCAGCCAGGGTTTAAGTCTCTGAGCCAAAACGGAAGGCTGGTTTTATGAGAGCAGAAGGGAAGAGAGTTGTACCTTCGGCTTGTGTCCCGCACCAGGGTGGAGACTGGCTCGTGGGGTCCTGCGGGACACAGGGAGGGAGCACTCCTGGTGCAGGGAGAAGCTGGGCTGAGATGCCGCCCCCACGAAGTTTCCGCCGATCCCACGAGAGCTCTGGAGAAGGGGTGGCTCCTTGGGGTGAAGGGTCTGGGTCTCAGTACCCCATGTCAGCCAGACACTGGACGTGGGCCACCTGGAGAGGGGGTGGAACAACGCCCCTAAGTCAAGGCTGCCTCTGGTGGGGGCTGTGTGCAGGGAGCACTGCCAGCCCCTGGGGGACGAAGGCCGCACCGTAGAGCAGCGCCTGTGGGGGTGTCAGCAGCCGCCACAGACTGTGCTCCTGGGGGCGTCAGTGCTGTCTCTCTTGGGGGTTGCTGTAGCCATCTGGGGTTGAGGCCATCCGTGAGTCTGTGGTGGCATGTGCTGGTGAGCAGGGGCTGAGACCAGGCAGTCAGAAAGGGCTCTGGGGGTCGCTGGTGACCACCTCATCTCACAGCAAGACCCTGAGGCCCAGAGAGCCAGGGAAGCTTGGCTGTGCCGCCCGCGGGATTGCTGCCCACATGGGTCCCCCTGGGCCAGATGAACCAGAGTGCTCCAGAGCGGCTCTCTCTGCAGGTCTCAGCTCGAGGGTTCATACCTGGCGTGAGGAAGTCAGTTCAGGGCGGCAAACATTTGTTGACCACCTATTAAGTGCCAAGGAATGGGGTTGGGCGGCGTAAACAGTGCGACTGTGCTCCAGCCACGGCGATGGGCTGACAGCCAGCCAGCCATCCCGTGAGCCACTGTGACACAGCGTAAGGGAAGGGGGCTGACGTGGTCCAGCTCGGCGGTGCCAGCCGCAGGCACGTTCCGTCATCCCTAGGACCGCCTTCAGTCTGTATTCCAAGTGGGGATTCTGGACCTCCTAAAACGAGTGGCTTGCCACAGGGCCAAGGACAAACAGATGTCAGAGGTAAGTCAGTGTGGCCTGTTTGATTCAGACCACCCAGTAAACGCACGATCAAGGCCCCAGGGAAGCGTGGAAAAGTCTGGAAGGAATAGGAAAGGCTTGTGTTGGAGACATTTGTGGGTTTAGGCCCTAAAGAGTTAATGAGAGTTCAGGCACTGGGGGTATCCCACCCTGAAGGAAGAATAGAATAAATTAGTAAAGGAGAAAAATGAAATAGAGAAATACAGTGGAAAGTAAATGAGAGAGGGAAGGAGAAAGGGATGGATGGACGGATGGATGGTAGATGGTGGGTGGATGGACGGATGGTAGATGGGATGGTAGAGGGATGGTGGATGGTAGGTAGATGGATAGATGGCGGGTGGTGGATGGGTGGTGGACGGATAGATGGGTGGGGGCTGGGGGGGGGGGGGATGGAAAGATGAGTAGGTAGGTGATGAGGGATGAATGTGTGGGTACCTGGATGGGTGGGTGAGTGGGTGGGTGGATAGGGATAGACGGACGACATGTAGTCTAGTGTTGGTTGAGTTTGTGAAGATAGAAGATGAAGTATCCAGCCTGTGGACCCAGGAGCCCCAAAGCTAGGCAGGTTAGAGAAGCTGTGAGGGTCACGTTAGCTGAGGGTGCCACAAAGCCACGGTCAGCAGTTTCAGAAAGCAAAGAAGCAGAAGCCCAGGCCTATGGCCGGGGTTTACACACTGTTGTTGGAAGCAGGTGGACAGTGCACAGAAGTGAGCTAGAGAAATGAGACCAAGAGATGAGTAAGAGCTGGTGGAGGCTCCGATACCCGGAGCAAGGATGCTTCCGGGTGACCCGGCTTCTGGAAGGGCCGGGCTTGTCCGAGAGCCACACTGTGGTCAGAGCCAGGGGCTGTGGTCTCGACCCCGGAGCATCCAGGGTCTCTGGACCCTACAGAGATGCGTTCTGTTCCGTTTGGGCTACTGGTCATTCGCAGCTGAGAAGCGCTGTGGTTTGCAGACTGACATGTCACAGAACCGGGCCAGACGTCTCAAATGCAAGGCCAGGCACGTGGAGCGGGTGGGCAGCCTGTAACCGTTCGCGGGGATGGACGGGCTGGACTCATTTCCAACGGTGTATCGGTCAGCTCTGGGGGAGCAGGGCGGTCGTCCCTCAGGGAGGCCCCTGCAGCCCCGCAGGCCTGGTCCAGGCCCTGCTCTTGACAAGGCCCCCCACTCCCCACCCAGTCTGGTTCCCTGCAGGCCTCCGAGTGGGCAGAGCCCCAGCCGGGCCGCCCGGCAGAGGGGCTCTAGGCTCTGGCGCTGGCAGTGCACTCACTTCCTCTGTGTCCACAGGGCAATCTGTCCAGTCTGTGTTCCCGGCCGCTGCCACAGGCCACAGGTGAACTCACACGGAAGCAAGGCGTGCGAGCTCGGTGGCTGAATCTCGGCTCGGGCAGGTGACCTGACCTCTGTGCGCCTCATCTGTAAAACGGCGGCAGCAAGACTGACGGTGCCGTGGGTGGGTTGTCCCAGGAAGCCTCAGAGGGCCCTTGTGAGGCTTCATGGGGTAATCCGTCCACGGCAACGAGAACAGTGCCAAGCGCACAGGGAGCCTCGGAAGAGTGGGTGTTCGTATCCTGTTGTGGTGGCGGAGGCAGCGGCTGCAGGGAGACGGGGAGCAGGGAGGCGGACAGCGGCTCCGGAAGGAACCGGCCCCTTCCCTCTCACACGCCCTCATTCACAGGCGTTTGCCGGCCAAGAGAGGAGTGAGCCTCGGGCCCTGTCTCTGGGGCTCCCAGTGTGTGGGGACACAGCAGGGACAGGCAGGGACAGCCAGGGTGGCCAGGCTGCAGTGGGGAAGGCTTTCCGGGGAGGGACCCAGCCCTGGGAGCAGAAGGGCCTGCACGCACACAGCATCCTGATGCTCCGTAGCCCTTTTCTTTATCTAGAGGGTGGGGAGGGGCAGAGCCAGAGAGAATCTTAAGTGGGCTCCACACCCAGCACAGAGCCCAAGCAGGGCTCGATCTCACAACCCCGAGATCGTGTCCTGAGCCGAAACAACTGTCGGATGCTCACCCAGCTGAGACGCCGCACCCAGCTCTGGGGCCCTTTATTGTCCAGCATCCCTCCCGGCAGGCCCCCCATCCCATCCTACAGACGGGGAGACCGAGGCAGGGTGACGGCCGCCCGGCAGGGCTTGTTGCCCCCCCCACCCCCAGGGCAGCCCTGACGCACACCAGCTCCAGTGTCGGCCCTGCTCAGGTGTGTTGTCTGTGGTCACGGGACCAGGGAGCCGTCTCCGCCAGGACAGTCTTGACATCTCTGCACAGCACTCACCCGGGAAGCGCTGGTCCTGCTGGTCTTGGTCTTGCTGGAGGGGCAGAGCTCTCTTGCGTTGTTGGCCTGAGGACAACGGGGAGGAGCAGGTGCTTGTGTGACATAGGGCAGCCACCAACGCTTAGAATGGCACCTTCCAGGGCACACCACCTGCTTGTGCTGGGGCTGGCAACCCTGTGGACAGCTGCGGTCCCAGTGACCCCCCAGGACACATCCCTCAGGCCCTTGGGGTGATCCCGGGACCCCTAGATCCTGGCCTTTCAGAAGCCACGCAGCCCTGGAGGGGGGCACGAGGGCTGTCCCTGAGAGAGTGGAAGGCTACAAGCTTGCTATGGACCCTGTCAAGTTCCTTCTTCTCTGGCTCTGGGCTGTCTGGCTCTGGGCTGTCCAGCCCTGGGGGCTGAGCAGTGCAGGGGTGCCCCTCGCCCCATGCTCCTCTGCATACCTGGGAGGACCCAGCCAGTAGCATGGGGCTGCAGCCCAAGGGCATGTCTCGTCTGTGCTGGCGTCTGCTGGGTTGGAGGGGCCGAGGGGGAATGGCAGACTGTAGCTGGCCAGGGCCCCAGGGAGACGTCCCTCTGGGACTTGGTACGTCCACCCTCCTTCATGTGGCACAGGCCTTCATCAGCGAGACTCGGAATCTCGCACACTTCCTGCTCTTGGAAGCCTCTGGGATGCTCCAGCGCTCATCAGAGAAGCTCAGCCTGGGAACTGGGAACACCGCTCCAGGCCTCGGTCGGTAGGAGTAGCTCCGATGAGGGCCTTCGGGACCAGCATGCCGCCCTTGCCACAGCGGGACATCTGGGGCACCTCACCCTGAGACTCTTTGCTCCGACGTCCCCCTGCTATGTCCTCCTACACTGTCTGGCCCCTTCACCCTGGGTGGGGTGCGGTGGGCCCCTCACCTTGGGTGTGTGCAGACCTCAGTTTCCCCCAATGCAGGCAGCTCCCCCAGGCCCTGGGGAAAGCAGAAAGTGAGGTGCCCCGTCTCCCGTCTGTATCCCTGTGAACCCCTCAGCGCCCTTCCAAAAGTGGTGCGAACTCGGTGGGGTGGTGCTTGCCGGTGGCTCAAAGGGGCAGCTTTCTCGTGGCAGGGGCAGCTCCGACCCTGTTCCCGGTTACACGCAGAGCAGCAAGCTCACCACCACCCCATGGTTTGGTCACTTGGGCCGCTCAGAAGACTCTTCTGGGGCCCCAGTCGTCCCTGATGGACAGTGTGCTCCAGGACGCCGTGGTTCTAGGGGAAACTCTGGCTGTTGTCGTTCTAGAGTCTGTTTGACCCATGAACATGGGCCAAGCACCAGCCAGGTGTCAGGCCCAGGCTGCGTGCGGAGGGGGGACGGCTCCAGGCACCGTGTCCAGCGAGCACAGCAGGCAGCACACATAGGGCTGTGGCTCAGCGGAACGAGGGGTCTGTGCCCGGCTTCCTACAGTCACGTTGCGGGGCTGAGCCCGGGCACGAGTGCCGGGAAGTGACAGCCTGTTCTGAGAGCATCTGGCTCTTCCCTCTCGTGGAGCAGGCAGGGAAGCAGAGGCTCAGAGAGGTTAAGTGAGTTACCTCAGGTCACACAGTAAGCAGTAGATAGCTGAGTTCATTATTCAGTTGGCACAGTGAGTCCTGAGCCCGTCCCCTCAAAGAGCAAGTCTCGACCGGAGGCAGCTTGTCACAGAAGACTCCTGAGGTGGGTCCGTGCACCGCGTGACAAGGAGCTGGTTTGACCTGGGTGTAGAACAGGTGGTCTTCCTGGAGGAGGTGCTGCTTGGGCTGAGTTTTAAAGAGGCCAGTAGGAGTCGGCAAGGAGCAGGGTTTGAGGGGCATTGCGCATGGCTGCGGAGGCTGCCAGGGGCAGGGTGGGGTCACAGGGCACCAGGGGAGGGCGACACAGACCGGGAGAGGCAGGCGGCCTTCAGCTCAGTCTGGAATACTCTGGAATCATCGCTGCACCAAACATCATTTTAGGGCTTCGCTCTCGAAACCCTTCTTTTTCTGCTTTGCCGTCTCCCCCACTGGACGTCAAGTCCAGAGTCCTGTCTCCTTGGCACGGCCCGGGGCAGGCCTGCAAATCATGGTGGGAGGCCCCACGTACACAGGCCATGCTGGGCCCTGGGGAACGGTGGAGGCGCCCAGCCCCAGGCCTCAGGAGCTGCATCCCCCAGGTCAGTGTACAGTGTCAGGTGCAGGGACCCTGGCACTGGACTGGGTGGGCAGCTTCCCTGGGGAGGGAGGCCGAACTGGACAGGCGAGCTGGGCGGGCTCCTAGGCAGAACAGCACACGGCCCGTGTGGACCGTTTCCTGCACCGGCCGACCCCCTTGTGCCTGGTCACCAGAGAGGAGGGCCTGCGGGTCACTGGTGTGTGACCCGGCCTGCAGGGGAGCAGGTCCTGGGCTTGGTGCCGCGTCACAGAGGCAGTGTGGGGGCTCCCTGGGTGGCGGGGACCTGCTTTATGTAGAAAGGCTTGCAACGAGATGAAAACCGAGCGTTCGGAAAGGTGCAGACGTTGCCGGCGGACAGAGGAGTCAGTTTAAATTCTCTGCTGTGCTCAGAGCGAGGGCTCTGCCTAACGCGACCGGCCCCAGGCAGATTCCCCATTTCTCTCTCCCGCTTTCCTCCCGGTACATCTCCTGCGGGCTGACGCGCGTGTCTTAGTCGAGGCGTTGGAAGGGGGTGGCTCTACCAGAGGTTTGTCCCTGGTGAGCCAGGGTGTTCCCTGTCCCAACGGGCAGGAACGGGGACCCGGGGCCCGTCAGCTCCAAGCCGCGCTCCTGCGTTTCCTTCCGAGTGCTGGGAGCTGGTCCCGGGGGCACTCGAGGCCTGTACTTGTCACCACTCGGCATGGTAAGAAAGAGCCCGGATTTCAGGGACCGAACACCAGCCTTCCTGTATTTAGGTTTTGTGCTGTTTTTGGTGGGGTGGGGGGGCCTTTCTGGAACTCATGGGGGATCCCAGTTCTGCCCATTCTGGGGCCCCGCCTTCCCCGTGGCCTCCCCCGAGGCTCCGCGCCCCACTTCTCCATCTTGATGGGAAGAAGGTGATGGTAGGAGGCGCGTGTTTGTGGGCCGAGTTTGGGGGACATCGTTTCCCCTCCTGTGCCCCAGCCAGGACTCCGTCCCCTGTTCACATTCGCCACCCGGGAGGCTGCGGTCTGGCGGTGTGCCTGGCAGGAAGGGAACAGTCTGGCAAGCCCCCTGGAAGGCTCCCTTGGTGAAGGGGACGTGTGAGCAGGGCCTTGTGATGCAGGGGCGGGGGTTGTGTGCCCAGGAGAGGGCCCCAGGAGCCCAGCACAGAAGGCAGGGGGGACACAGAGGGCTGTAAACGCCACCGTCAGCACGGAGCCCTCAGGGAAGGGGCCTGTGCTGGCTTTGGTGGTGGGGAGACCTGGGTTCAAATCTCTGGGACTGAAGGGGCCGTGGCAGTGCGCTCGGAGCTGCTGCCTGGGGCCCCTCATCCCAGCTCCCCTGCTGGGCAGGCTCCCAGCTCAGCCCTGCTGGGCGCGTCTACTTTACTCCACGCGCCAAACCTCTGGGTGCGGGGCATGGTGCCCGCCTTCCGATGAGAGAGCAGACGCTCTGGGGTCTGAAGGGCTCACCCCAGCCCTCCACTTGGCGTCTGAGCTCAGCCGAGAAGCCCAGCCCCAGAACTGTGGAGGGTGTCCGTGGGATGGGACCCCAGACCCAAGCGTCTCTGCCCATGTTCACCACGGTGCACAGACAGGCACGAGCCACGCCAGGATACAGCCCAAGGCAGTCTTCTGGGCGAGTGGGCGCCCTCCGTGCCCCTCCTGTGCTAGTGACGCCCTGTGCCAGGCTGGCAGTGGTGCTCCGGGGCCCGAGAGTCTCTCCACGGGTGCTCCAAGCCGCGCCGGCCTCCCCTGCAATTCCAGCTTGCCTTAATTTTGATTTAATTCCCTTTAATCTTTAATGAAAAGTTGTAAAAGTAAATTACTTACCCAAGAGAGCCACACGGCTCCTCGGGAGCTGCCCTCCACCTGCGGGTGATTACGCGTGTGGGCCTCGGACGGGCTCCCTCCCTGGGTGCCGGGGAGGAGGGATTCTGCTTTATGAACTAATTAGATACCTCCGTAACTGCTAAAAACGCGTGCCATTTGGTGGGGTGAGAGCAAGCTCCGGCCTCACACGGTGCACACCCTGGACGATCGCCGACCGGGCAGATAGAGCCCGCGTTCTGGCCCCGCAACCCGGGGGGTGCCTGGTGGCTGCGCTGGGCTCCCCAGAAACCTCACGGTGGTCCTGGGACCCGCAGAGCCAGCCCTCCTCCTGCCCGTCCGTCTCTGAGCCTGCTCCCCCGAGGGCGTGGCCTTGTGAGGAGGGGAGGGGGGGTGGGGGGTGGGGAAGAGTGAGGGGGGCTGTGCGTTCTGCTGCCCCCTCCCCCAGATGTCCACTGCCTTTCTGCCTGCGAGGCCTTGCCCAGAACACCGTCACCCTACCTCCTGGGCATGCTCAGGCTTCCGGTCTCTTCCCCAAATTCCCTCAATATGCAATAAAGTAGCCAAATTAAAATTTAAATGTCCAGACTAAGGGAAACTGCATTTGGCGTAATCGGTCAAGACCTGCAGAAGAGGGTGTGTGTGTGTGTGTGTGTGAGAGAGAGAGTGTGTGTGTGAGAGTGTGTGTGTGCATGTGCGTGGAGACTGCAGGGCGGCTTGCTGAGGGCCAGAGTGGTCTGCTACACCATCGGTGCTGGGCTTCCTGTCAGCCAAAGAGAAGAGATCAGTTACGGCTCTCATTGGTAAAGAAGGAAAACACGTCGGCTACTATCATGTTGGCATTCGAGAAAGTTGTCCACTTTTTACCGGATGCTTGGACATTCCAGGGGCTCATACCGGATCTGCCTGTGACTTCTTCCAAGGGACGGCCTGCCAGCTGGTGCCGTCACCAGGGAGGACAGGGCCCCTGGGTCCCCTCGCCGTACCACTCTCCTCACGTCCTAGGCTTTGCTTGTTTTTCCGCTTGAATTTCTCTGCTTTGCTTAAAAAGTGACAGAGCTTCTCTAGTAATCCCCAAGCCTCACCTGAATCCAATGTGACTCTCAAGTTTAGGCCCCGCCCCACATTTATGTTGGCCAGAAAAATGCGTGTGTCTCCTGAGGTTTGCCGTTTACAGGTGCTTTCCCTGAAGGTGGCTGGGCAGAGCCTCTCAAACCTGGCTCAGTGGGGCTGTTCCTGGGTCTTCACCGGATTAATTTCTACTGCGTGGTTCTCACATCTTTACGACGCTTTATCCAAAATCAGACATTTGCTCCTGAAGTCTGGCTGCTGGTTTCTTACTGTCCCCAAAGGGAGGAGGGTTGGAGTGAGGCTGAGGCAGGACTCGGGAATCTTGACCTAAGGGAGAAGCCCGTGGCTTGTCTGATAAGCCTGAGGGGCAAAAAACCCGCCCTCTTTGCCGCTGAAGGTGATTTGCACATGACCTTGGGGCGGGCTGGTATTTTAGGTGTTCCCTTCCCCCTCGGAGGAGCCCACTGTGCCACTGTGCAGGCGGCTCCACCAGGGGGTCCTGCCCCAGCTTCTGCCCCGCTCGCTCGGCTCCTCTCTGCTGCCCACTCCGAGCGAGACTGTGGGCACGTGCACGTCCACACTGGATGCTCAGCCCGCCCCGGGCCCAGAAAAGCAGACGCTCAGGGTACAGCCGGGCTGGGAAGTTCTGCTGGGAGAAGTCTCGCTGAGGTCAGAACCTCCCGGCTGTTCACAGCTTAGCAACGTGTCCTGATTGCCGGGAGCTCGCACCTGCCCCTGCCCCCTCGCCCACCCTCTCTGCACAGAGCAGGCTGGGCAGACCCCGGTGGGCCCCAGAGGCCCAGCCGGACCGCCTGCCGCCTCTGACCTACTTGTCTTCAGGACCGGCTCCTCATGTGCCGTCCCCCAACACCGGCTCCGTAAACCCTGCCTCGGACCTGCCTCTCACCTACAGCCATGCTCCCGGCCCTTGGTTGTCCCAGAGTCTAGCCCTGCGATCACTGGTGGCCTCAGACTTGCCAGGCCCCTACTCTGTGCTATGCGTGGGAGAAGAGGATCCCACACTAAGCCCCAGCCATCTGGTCCTGAGCTCCAGAAGGAGCGGAAGCTAAGGGCTTGGGATTCCAGAAGGTTCTCACGGCTGTGGATCCAGGCACCCTCCTCCGGGAAGCCCCCGCTGGGGACACGGGAGCAGCCCATGCTTACCTCACTGGCCCGCAGCAAGCTCTCTAGGGTGAGGCTCCCACAGAGCCGGGTAGCGGGGGCAGGCCCTGGGCCTGGGCCCCAGCAGCTCCATCGGCTCCCCACATCTCAGTGTCCCTACACCACAGCCCCACCTGTCGTGTGTGCCCTCCAGGAGGGACATGAGGCTGCCCGTCGGCTTGGCTGATGAGTAAGACCCCGGCAGGAGGGTTCAGCACAAGACCCCTACCCCCGCCCAGGGCGCATCCCTGTCCCCCGTCCTCATGGCTGGCTCCCCACCCGAGCCCCCACCCAACAGTGGCTGCCCTTGGCCAAAATGCAGGCCGGCACGGGCAGCTTCCACTCTCCTCGAGCCTCTCCAGTGCCACCCCCCAGGGCCCTTCCCTCCTCTCCGCTTCTATTTATAGCAGGTGCTTCTGCCAGAGCCCAGGGACGTGCTGTAGCATAAACGGGGCAGCGGCTTCAGGAGGAATTCTGAGCCAGACAAAATTAAGTCCGTGACTCTGGCTGGTATTAAAAGTGAAGGAGAAGCAGGCCTGGGGGCGGAGGGAGAAGGTGGACCGGCCCGATTTAATGCTTTGAGGGAAGAGACTAATCTGCTCCCGGGAGAATTCTCATGACATGAGATTCTTCGCATAAATAACATCTTCCACGGGAAGTCTGGCCTGCGGGTCGGGGACCCAGAGCCGGGCAGTGGCAGGTTGGTCCTAACATCCTCCCTGCATGGGGCACGTCAGGCTTGGCCCGGTCCCTCGGACACACAGGTTAAAGATAAGTGACCTGGGGCCAGAAGGGGGGCTGGGCACAGCCAGTGAACGGGGTGGGGTTCGAGTGCGGCCCAGAGCACACCCACGCCCTTGGTCAGCTGCTTGGTCATCTAACGGGTACCAAACGGAGCAAGTGCCTACCTGGCCTGGTGTTGGGGACCAGGCAAGTGCCAGTTCTCCTCGAGCATCCAGGGAAGAAGGACCACAGCTAATAGTTAAGCAGTTGGGCGAACAAGAGATAAGGTGTCGAGAACCGTGAGAAAACAGAGGGTATGGAAGAGTAACAGGGGTGGGCGGGCTCTTCACTGGGTGGTCAGAAATGGCCTCTCAGAGGAGAGGGCCAAGGAGGCAATAGCAGGGGCAAAGGCCCTGGGACAGGTACGTGCTCGGCAGGCGCAGGCTAGAGGAACAGGAGGGAGATCACGTGGTTAGAGCAAGAAGTGGGGGGATACAGCAGCCTGTGTGATCGAGCCCGACTGGAGCTGCGCAGGGCCCTGGAAGCCAGGGTCAGTGGCCAAAATCTGATCAAACCTCCCCTTTGTTCTGAGTGTAAAGAGAAGCCGTAGCAGGTGAGTAGCAAGTGAGGAAGTAATACAGTTGAGCGGCATTTTTACACCATCCTGTGACTGCTGGATGGCAGGGGGAGAACAGGAAGTGTGGACATAGGGGGGTCTGCTAGGAAGCTGGCCCCAGCTCAGCTGGAGGCGGGAATGCTGACTGCTGATCCCGGGGTGCCGATGGACTGGGCATGGGTGCCAAGCAGGAGTGATTTCGGTGTGACCTTCAGGTGTGAGGCTGGGCCTCTGAGATGCCATCACCTCCTCCCCTGACCCGGCTACTCCAGGACACCCTCCCCTCATCATAGCTGCTGAGTCCCTTTTGTCAAGGGAGGGGACATGTCCCACAGGTTCCAGGGGTGAGGACGCAGACATCCTTTAGGGGGCATTAGTCTGTCTACCTCACCGTCTTCTGTGGCAGGAAAGCAGACTCAGGGTTCTGGAAGTTTCCAGGGGAAAGGTTTGACCCCCCAGAGTCTGAGCTCTGTGTGTCCTGCTCTCCGCTCCTGAGCAGCCCCAGGAGGAGGTCCCCTGTGCACGGCTCCCTCGCAGCTGTGGGACCTCATCCACCGCCACTCTTGGGGTCCCGGTCTTGCTGTGGGCACGTGGTCAAGGCACCCACCTTCCCCATCTAGAGGGCAGGGGACCACCTCGGACAGGACTCCCACCGGGAAGCAGTTAAGGGGAGGCTCTCCTCCCTCAGGCACAGCAGGAATGACTCCCAAACAGCTCGCCTCTGAGAAGAGTGTATTCATTCCCAGCTCCTTCCTAGGTAGTAGGTTTCCTGAGCCGCTGGTGGCCCGCTCAGGCCTGTTCTCTGATCTCAGCTGCTGCTCCCTGCCCCTTCGAGGGGTCCTCTGCCCAGGATGGGACACGGCTGGTCCAGTTCAGAACCAGACAAGGGAATTTGGTTCCAGCAGGGGGTGCGCTGGAGAGGCAGTGCCGATGGGGTGCCCAGCCCCCCACCCCCGAGCACAGCTAGCACCTCCAGCAACCCTGGCACTCTTAGGCATGTCTTTCCCAGATTTCTGAACCAGCACCCTACGGGTCCCAGGAGAGACCACCCGTGGCATCCTCCTCGATTCAGGGAGCCCGCTGTCGTTCACTCAGGGAACAGCAGACCCGTGCTCCACTCGGCTGTGAGTGGAGTGATGTGGGGCGTTCTGGGCCTTTGGACCTGATCTGAGATGTTGGCCTGCAGAAAGGGAGGAAACGGCTGCTTTCTAAGCACAGAAATGCTCCAGTGTGGTGGGCAGTCATTCTGGGCGCCAGATCCTGGGGTGGCATGCCCGGCTGTCCCCGTTTGCCTGGGACCCAGGGCTTCCTGGATGCAGGATTTCCAGCACTCATGCCAGGCTGAGCTGGGACAGTTGTCACCCTGTGAGTGAAGACACGGCAGGTGGCAGGTGGGGTGGGTTCTGCCACTCTAGAGAGCCGCCCCTCTTCTTCCCCTGGGGGGCAAGCCGTCACAGCTCCGAGGAAGAGCCAGCGATCTGGGGGCCCAGGGGGAGTGCTCCCCTCAGACCAGGGCAGGAAAGGCCTGGCTGGGTCCTCTGCCCCCTCTCTGGTTCTCTAGCCCTACCCCAGGCCTCTGAGGTAGGATCATGGGATCCCCCCTGCTTAGCTGGGGGCATGTCCACCACCCCTTCCGCCCTGGCCTGGCCTCAAGGCCACAGATCCCTGCTCCTTCAAGAGAGTGCCAAGGGAAGAGGACTGCCAGTAGCTGCGCACACAGCACTGTCTCCCCTCCCCCTTGCCCGGGAGCTGGGGGCCAGGGAAGGGTTCACCAACAGGTGGGCTGGGAGCCGCTCTGCTGCGAGCCAGAGGCCAGTGCTCAGCTACCCTAGCAAGTGAGTAATGCGCACAGTTCTCTGCAAGGAAAAAAAACGAGCAGAGACGTAATGAGCCAGCCACCCTTCGCTGATTTGCACATAATCGTATCTTTCCCTTAATGGAACCAGCAACCGAGGCGCCCGACTCCTGCTCCCTCCATTCTCCCGTCTGATTCAAGAGGCTTAGGCGGTGCCTGGTCGTGTTCACTGTTCAGCAGACGCGACCGAGGCCCGCGGTGCCTGCCAGCCCGTGCCTGCGCTTGGTGGAGGGCCCCGTCCGGGCCAGGAGGGAAGCACCCCGTCGCGCCCCTGTGGCCGCAGCCTGGCTGTAGCGCGGGACCAAGATGTGTTTCCGGGGTCCTGTGACCCCAGCTGCAGGCGCTGAGAGGGGGTGAGGGTCGGCGGAGGATGCTGGAATGGACGGGTCTTACCCCGTGGTGGCCCAGCGCCCACACAGCCCGCCGGGCGGAGGCTCTGCCCCCGGGGTAGGAGCCCAGGGGAGGTGATGCGGGGTCGTCAGGGGGGAGGACGGAGGTTTCCCTCCTGGGAAGGTGGGGATGCGGGGAGGGGCAGGCAGGAAGCAGACCCTCTTAGAAACGCTCTTACTCCTGGGCCAGGGGTTCCGTTCGTGACACTGTACCCGCGGAACGCAAGGGAGGAATTTAGACGGAGCTCGGTGTAAAAACTCGCACACTGGGGTTATTTAAATACGGAAACGGTGCGCATGACCTCCCGGGGCTCGGGTGGGTAAATCACTGTTTATTCCTTTAACGGAATCCCCTGCCGCCTTTGAAAACATTCTCGCTAAAATGTCCGCGTGTGGACCGTGCTGCTGTTCTCGAGGTCCCAGAGCGCCAGCCAACAGGCCACGGCGGTGAACACACGGGGGGGGGGGGGGGGGGGAAGCGAAGGGAGAGTGGTGGCTGGGAGAAGGGCTGGCAGCAGGGGGCACTTAGAAAATTAGTTTTATTTCAATGAATTTTCCAAACTTTCTATAATGTGTTATAAAAGCTTGTGATTTTAAAGAAACGAAATATGGTGGGGAGAGACTTGGTCTCAGGCTTTTCTGGAAGAATGGACTTGGTGGCACACATGGTGGGTGGTTCTGGACCCACAGCCCCTCCCCACCCCAGCCTAGCGGCATTCAGAGCCGTCCCCATGTGCTGCCTCGGGCCTCTGCCCGCCCCCAGTTCCCGGTGTGCCCCCCGTCCACACGCATGCACGCTCCCACTCCCACACACGTGTACCGCTACACATGCTCTCACTCACACGTGTTCTCACACATGCACATCCACACACTCATACACACACAGACTGTCTCATGCAGTCACGCACACACACACATGCATCGCCCATGTACGCACTCTCACTCCATCTCTCCTGTGCGCGCGCACACACACACACACACACACACACACACTCACTCCCGTCCCTGGCCTGGCTGCGCGAGATCAACTGGAGAGAGCAAACCCCCGCCCCCCCCAGGAGAGCACGTCCCTGCAGGGAGGGTTTTCCTTGCTCCCCCAAGGCAGGCCACCCCCAACTTTCCTCCAGTCCTGTGCCTCCAGGACCCGAGTGAGGAATCAGCCCCCTCCCACGGGCTCCAGGGCGCCCCCAGTGGCCGGGCGGGAGGGTCTTCCCTGCGGTCACCTGGTGGAAGCGGCTGCCAGGCAGGAGGAGGTGTCTCCCGGTCCGCCTGTGGACACAACAGCTAGAGGTCAGCCGAGGCAGGCTGGCGGGGCTCGGGTCGGCCCCTTGCAGCCGCACAGCTAGCAGCAGGTGACACAAAGTCACAACATGGCCGTGGGCCCCCCTCCCTGACCTCCACGGTCGGGTCCATGAGCTGGAGGCCTCCTGCCTGGCCATGTCGGTGGCAGAGCCGCCATAAGAAGGGACCGCGGACTGTGAGCATCACCCGACAGGCGCTGGCCCCCTCCCCGGTCTGCAGGCCAGGTGTTGGCTGGGCTTTGCACCCTACAGAGTCTCAGGGAGGGGGGCGGGGGGGCTGCTTCCTGCTCTCTCAGCTCTGGGCCTCCAGTCTCTGCCTCTGACCTCATGGTGGCCTCTCCTCCAAGTCAGCTTCCCCTCGTCTGCCTCTCCCAAGGATGCGTCTCATTCTCAAATCCCACCCGGGCCTCCAAGTGGGTCCCCCAGACCTCCCCTCCCATCATCCCGCAGGGACGTCCTGGGAGTTTGAGGGGAGTGGGGGTCCTGGCACAGCACCTTCCAGTCTACCAACCCCCCACCCCCGTCTCCCCCACCCCTCCGCCCCCCATCCCCGCTCTGCTCCTCAAGGTCCAGACCTCTCCCCAGCTCGTGTCCTGTCACCTCTCTGGTGCCCCAGGGAGGGCCCAGCCTTCCCTGGGGGGCTCTGGGCGGGCCACTGTGCACGTGTGTGTGGCAGAGGCCCAGCCAGGTCCCAGGCACGCCACGACAGCCCCTGCCACATTCTTGCCTTCTGGTTCTGATTCTCTTTCCTGGCTTTTCTCTCCGCTGTGGGCCATGGCCACAGCCAGCCCTCTCGGACAGGAGCATGGGAGACCCCAGCTGACCCCGGGCCCCTCCAGCATGGCACAGACCCTCCGGGGGACAGCTCTGGTGTCCACACCTGTCTTCTCCAGCCTGCACAGCAGGACAGCAGGGACTGGGCCACGCGTCTGTGCCCAGCACCCAGCCCGCACAGACGGGGCGGCTGCCTTGGTGTGGGAAGGAGGAGGGGAGTGAACGGGAGAATGAACAGGAGACGGGTGCGCAAGGCCAGCGGGGCAGTGCCCTTGACAGTTTCGTGTCCGTGTCCCTTGCAGATGTGCTGGTGGACGGACAGCCCTGTGACTGTGAGGCCGCGGCCTGCCGGGTGGGCGACCCCGTGCGTCTGGAGGTGCGGCTGACCAACCGGAGCCCGCGCAGCGTGGGGCCCTTCGCGCTCACTGTGGCGCCCTTCCAGGACCACCAGAATGGGGCACGCAACTACGACCTGCACAGCGCCGTCTCCTTCGTGGGCTCCGGCACCCTCCACCTGGACGCAGTACGTGGCAGTCTGTGAAACCCGTGCAGCCCCTGTGGTCCCTGTCCCTTTGTCCTCAGGTCCCCCCCCTCCCAGGTGGAGGGCCCAGCGGTGGGTGAGCCCAGCCTTGTCTGTGCTGACCCTCATTCACCCAAGTTGCCGCAGAACATCACAAGTCCTGGCTGGGACCCAGGACGGTGGGACCAGCCTAGAAGCTTGCTAAGGAGACAAAGCAGCTGCAGGTGGCCAAGGATGGTGTCAGACCTGCTGCCATCCCCGCCCCTGGCGCCCCTCAGTCCGTGTTCCCGGCCTACCGTGGCTGCCCGCGGTGATGTCCGCACAGCACAGCCCTCAGCCAAGCCCCGATCACCCGCAGAAACGACATCTCATCCCAGCCACGCCCCGGCCTGCCTCAACCCTGACATGGCCCGGGGAGGGACGTGCTGTGCTCCTTCTGATGCTGGGAGCTACGGCTCAGAGAGGGCAGCCACCTGCTTGGGGAGGCACAGCAGGGAAGCCCTGGAGGGGCCTCCCCTCCCCTGTTGCCCCTGTGTCCAGGCAGGTCCACGGGTCTCCTGGGGGCTTTGGGGTTGGTCTGCTCCGGGCTGACATCTGTCCCTCCTCCTACAGGTGCAGCCTGCAGGCCAGTCGGCCTGCCTGGGAGCCCTCCTCTTCCTCTACACGGGCGACTTCTTCCTCCACATCCGTTTCCACCAGGACAGCGCAAGCAAGGAGCTGCCGCCCTCCTGGTTCTGCCTGCCCAGTGTGCACGTGCGCGCCCTGGAAGCACCAGCCTGAGCCCCAGGGCAGCCACAGGGGCCCGGCCTGGCCCCCACCTTCCCGCCATCCCGCCCCAGCCCTCGAACCCACGCTTCTTCCCCTTTCTCCTGTGAGCACCCCAGACACGGCAGCCTCACCCCTCCCCGGACTGGCCAGCAGGGCCCTCTGCTGCCACTTGGTACTAACCGGACCCCCCAGGGCAGCACCCACCCAGCCCAGGCCTCCCCAGCCCCGCCCCCCACCCGGTCCCTGGACCTGTCCCTGTGACCTGGGGATCGCGGCCCAGCCAGGAGAAAGGAAAGGCAAGCATGAAGGAGGGCCACGGCCTGGTGGGGCCTGGGAGCCTCCCCTGAGCCCCCTCAGACCTTGAACTCCCCCACGCACCGTCTCCCCGCCCCCCCGGGGCTGGCTCTTCTCCCGAGGGCCGAGGCAGCCCCGCAGGAGGGATGGTGCTGGTCGATGCCAGGCAGATCCACCCATTTCCCCGGCAGGCAGACCTCCGGGCCCGCACCAGCAGCTCCAGGCCCGGGGCTGTTTCCGGGCCAGGCAGGGTTGCCGTGGGCTGCATGTGTCCGTGTGTCTGTGACAAGTTCTCCAATAAAGGGCCCGCCTTGCTTCTCTGCGGTCCGCCCGTGTCCCTCCGTGCATCTGTTTGCCAGCATGGCCCGGGGCCAGCCCACCCGGCCCATCAGCCCCGGCTCAGGCGGGGCTTCCCATGCAGCAGGACGACACAGAAACCCCCCGGGACACACACGGCTGGCGGCCTGCAGGGTCGGGCCTGTGTCTGTCCATCCCTTTGACCCCACAGCCCCCACCCCGTGCCTGCGCTTTTCAGGCCTGGCTCCCCGGCTCCGGTCGGAGCCCTGACTCGAGCCCCACTGTGGGCCTCAGCCCCTCATGACGGCTCTGGCCATCTTGGGCTCCTGGTTTCTCTCATGAGGTCCACGAAACATCTGCTGCTCTTTTCCATCCCCACCAAACATGGGGAGATCTTCCATCCCGCTCAAGCCCTCGGGGAGACCTTTGGGCGTGACCGCGGGCATAGGTTGGGCTGGGTGGCCCTGACCTGATGGGACAGTCCCTGTTGCAGCCACAGCCCTCAACCCATGAGGCTGGGTTCCCCCCCCCCGGGCCTCCCCTCCTCCCTGCTCCCTTGGGGGCCACCCGCCCGCTGGTCCCTGCAGCAGCCACTGCCCTTCCCGTGGGCAGGCTGGTGCCGCCTCTGTCCCCACAGCATCAGTGTGTCTGGCACACGTCACTCCTGGGTCAGGACTTGGGGACTCCCCGTTTCCACAAGGCTGCCCGGGCAGCAGGGATGGCAGTGACTTGCTCTCAGGGTCTGTCATCAGGCTGTCGTGGGGCCTGGGTGATCTCCATGAGACCTGTGGGCTCCGGGCAGGGGAGAACTTTCTCGACTCCACCTCGCAAGTGGCCGCAGGTGTCCACGGAGGGCAGCGCCTCCCAGTGCCGGGCGTGGCTGGGACACTCGGCCCCTCCCCTGCGTTCCCCAACTGCTCTGGGCCCAGGGGCACTGCCCCCCTCCAAGCGGGGAGGGAAACAGGGTCTCCAAGTGCCTGGAGCACATAGTAGGGGACAGTGGAGCAGGATCAGAATCCCGCAGGGGTCCACCCTGCTGCTCCAGCCTGTGTCCCCCAGGGGACGTTGGGAGGGGCTGCCTGCTGCCTCCTGCGGTTTTGCAGGGGCTCCGGCTGGGAGGGTGAGCAGGGCGGGAGTCTAGCCTCGCCTGGCAGGGCTGGGCCGCCCCAGGGAGGGGCACCATATTCGGGTGGCACCGAGCTTCTGTGGGGGCTGTGGTGGCCCGGCGCCCCCGGCTCCCTCAGACTGGGCTCACAGGCTGTGCTCCTCCCAGTGGCCCGCCCTGAGCAGCCTCCCCTGGCCCCGGGCCAGGAGGAAGGAGGACGGCATGGAGCGTCTTGGCAGAGGGCAGCCTGGGAGGGTCTTGGCTCAGTGCCCCCCTAGCGAACCCGGAGATGCAATTCTGAGCCCAAGCAGCATGTCTGGGAGGAGGGGGGCCCCACAGGGGAGTGGGGGGCCAGAGGCAAGGGAACGAGCATGCAAGGGAGCATTATAGTGAGAGAACAGCTGCCTCGGCCCCCCGGTCCGGAGGTGGGAGCACGAGTTCACTCCTGCCTGCCAGCCGGGGCCCTAGCTTCCTGGGAGGGAGCAGATGCCGGCCTCGGTGGTCCCGGGGGCCATGGGCGGTCTAAGGGGTTCTTGCCGGGGCGGATGGGGTGTGGAGGCTTGCCCAGAGCCATTTCTGAGACAGGCTGAGTGTCCTGTAGTAAAAATAGACATTCGATCTGCGCCCCCACTTCCTGACACTGAGCCCCTGCGTCGCTGTGATTTCCTGGGCGATAGCAGTGTCGTGTTCTAATGAGAGGTGGTCGCCAGGAAGACCCAGAATGACCAGATGCTTGGAACTCTCAGCTCTACCCCCATCATCAGGGGGTGGTTGGGGAGAAAGGGGCCGGAGGTTGAGTCAGTGACTAGTTAGTCGTACCGCTGCGATGGACGTCTCTGCAAAATTCCCGAACCGCGGGGTTCAGAGAGTGTCCTGGTAGCTGAACACACCCACGGCCTAGAGGGTGGTCATCCCAGGTGCGGGGGACAGACCCTTCCAGAACTCCCCTGTGCACCTCTTCCCTGGGCCATTCACCTGCATCCTTTGTAACAACCTTGTAATCAGCTGGTAGGCGCACGTAGCATTTTCCTGAGTTCGGCGAGCCCCATCCTCACAAACCATCAAACCTGAGAACGGGAACCCCAGTTACAGCTGGTGGGCTAGAGGTACAGGTGTCCGGGACTTTCGAAGCGTGTCTTCTGCAGGGGCGGTTTTGTGGGACTGAACCCTTCACCTAACTCCAGGTAGTTCTCGTCAGAACTGAGCTGACCTGTAGGACACCAGCCAGGATCCAGGTAGGGAGCCGGCCGGGGGGGGGGACCCCACACATGGCATCCGAAGGCATTGTGAGCAAAGGACAGGTTCCCTCACTAAGCCAGGAAGGGAACAGACCTCTGACCCCAGGACCCGCTGTCCGGGCCGCCGCCCGTGGCCTCCCCTGGTGCGGTCAGGGTGGGCATGCCGGGGGTGGTGTGTGGTGCCCTGGTGCCCTTTGTCAGCCGCCCGAAGCTCGCAGCTCCATAGGGAAAGCGAGCCCAGGGGGTCCACCGTGGCCGGGGCTGGGACTCAGAGCAGGAGTGTCTGCAGCAGGGATGGCAGAGCCCTTTGCTCAGGCACAGGAGACCACTGCCAGGGCCGCGTGACCATCTGTCCGAGGCTCCTCCAGGACAGGGCCAGGTCTGCCCCATCCCCCTTCCTGGACGCCCATCCACGGAGACCGGGTGGGCAAGCCCGCTGCGGGAGGCCGTGTCCGGGGACAAGTTCTGGCCCGGCCACTTCCTCGGCTCATCACCTGGGGCGTCTGGGTGTCGGGAGCTGAGGTCCCACACAGCCCTGCGCGGGGCAGGTGCTCACTCAATGGCCAGTTGGCCCGTCGGCCACGGTCTGTGCCTTGTCCCCGGGCAGCAGGAGGTCCCATCTGTGGTGTCCGTTCTGTGCTGAGTCACCCTGACAGGTAGGGACCACGTGAGGCTGTTCATCCTTAGCTCATGACCAGAGACGCTTCCAGAAGGACACAAAACAATGCCCTGGCTGCCACTGCTGATACTGGGGGCCGCTTGCCCTGGGCCAGGCAAACAGGAGGTAAAGTAGGGCCTGGTCCTTCTCTGGCCCAGTCTGAGGAAGGAGCCCAGGAGCCTGCTGGGCTTGACTGGGTTATACTGGATGCCGTGTTGCCAGCCGGGAGAGTGGCACCTGCCCCAGCCGGCCTGCTGTGAGTGCTGTGGGGCCTGTAGGTGGGCCTGTGGGCCGGTGCATGGGCCCATCAGTGGGAGCCAGGCCGCGGAGCCCATGGTTGCGGTGGAGGCCTCTGGGGAAATTAAGTTCTGGTTGGCTGGGTCTGTGGGGCAGGAGGATCAAGAAGGACTTCCTAGAGGAGGTGGCCTGGGGATGTGGGGGCAGGAGGAAGGGATCTCTAGCGGTGTGGGAGGGCTGAGCACTGGAACACAGAGGGACCAGACCACTCCTCTCAGCTACTGGGGACTCACGGGGCCCCTGCTCTGCTGGGCCAGGACCCAGGAAAAGGTGATGGATGACCTGGGGTGGGGGGCATGGAGGAAGGGGTTGGGCTCTGCTTGGGGTCAGACGGGGGACATGACCCTGACCTTGCCTCGGTTCACCAGGGGAGAAGATGGAGGAAGAGTGAGCAGAAGGAACAGCGTGTCCCAGGAGGCCTGGCCCAGAGCAGCGGGCAGATGTGTGTGCACACTTAGTGTGACAGAAAGTGCATGACCTCAGGGCCTGAGGGGGACAGGACTGCCCAGGACGCACGTGGGGGCCCCGGGGCAGGTGAGGTGCTCTTGGAGAGGAGCCCCGGAGCCCAGCAGAGAGGCCAGGCCAGGAGACAAGAGTCTGGAACCAGATGGCCCAGGAGGGAGAGCAGGGGGGCTGTGGCTGGGGGTGTTTAGGGCTGGGGCCTGGTGGGCCCGGGGGACGGGGGTATCGGCCACTGCCCGCTTCTCCTCGTGGCCTTGCAGCCCACCCCACAGCCCGCCCCGCAGTGCACAACCTGTGCTCAGCCGCCCCGGCATTTTCTTCTCAGTCTCCGTGCCTGTTCTGCCTTGGGGCTTCAACCGTCCTCTCCTCCCGGATGGGCGCTCTGCCCACGGGCCTCCTGTGGCCCCTTGCCCCTCGCTCTCAGCCCCACATCGTCTCCCATGAGGGGCCTTTCCCGGCAACCTCCTCTCCGCGGAGGAAGTGGCCCGGTCTGGAGTGAACTCTGCTCACTCATGTGCCGTGTGCTCTGTCCTCTGCAGGAATGTGAGCCCCTGGGGAGTGGCTGGCAGGTGGGGGGCCCTGGGTGGGAATCGGCTGTGAGCCAGCCCCAGCCTGGGGGCCATGCGGTGCGGAGTGGGCCAAGCATGAAGCCCGGAGCTCAAACAAAGCTCCAGCGTTCCTTGCTGTGTGACCACGGGCTGGCCACTCCACTTCTCGGAGCCTGGCTCTCTCTCCTGTAACGTGGCGGTGACAATGCCTCCTTCAGTGGGAGGTTGAAGGTTGTATCTAAAGATGCTGGAACAGTGGGGGCATGGCTGGGTGCCCAGCAGACATTTGTTGAATGGAAGAATGAGCACAGCCACTCACCAGCCCTCTCAGCCCTGCCCCCTGTGACATGTGTCGCCTTGGCCATGCCCCTGTCACCTCCCTTGGCCCCAGTGTCCTGCTCTGCAAAGTGGGATCTACCCCATTTCAGCCTCTTAATCCATCACCCACAGGCACAGGAGACGTGGGGCTCTTCCAAGGATCTCCCGGCCTCCTAGATGCTCTGTGTCATGCAGAGGGGGCCCTCTGCAGCCGGCAGGACCCCACATGGCCCCCGCATGAAGAATGTCGAGCAAAGTCAGATGGGATGCTCTTTGGTCTGTATTTATCTAACTCTCTCCCCCAACACACACACACACACACACACACACACACACACAGAGTCAGTAAAGAGGCCACAGGA
Organism: Enhydra lutris kenyoni; assembly: GCF_002288905.1. Taxonomy (NCBI): domain Eukaryota; kingdom Metazoa; phylum Chordata; class Mammalia; order Carnivora; family Mustelidae; genus Enhydra; species Enhydra lutris. The sequence continues at coordinate 3,882,293 of NW_019154098.1, forward strand.
GGGGGAAGGGGAAGAAGTTTGGGCACGATGCTGGGCCTGGGTCATCGGGGCCCTCAAGACAAGAAGACCCTAGGCCATGCATCCGCTCTCTGTAGTATCCTCAGTGGAGTGGGCTGCGGGCTCCCAAGGACCCACGCGCCTGAATGGAGCGGGGCCCACTGGAAGTCGGGAGAGAGGAACTAGGACAAGGTGCTCGCTCGGGCCCACGGCAGGCGAGGCGTGCCTCCCTGCAGCAGCCCTTGTCGAACGGAAATTCGCAACAACCTAAACGACCATTAGTGGGATTGCATGGGTCACGTGCACCTGCTGGGACGAGGCCAGTCGCGCCAGGAGGTCCCTGCGCAGGCAGCGTGGCCCTGGTGGCTGTGGCCGACGCCTGCGGCCACCCCCCCCCCCACCGCCCCGCCAAGCAGACAGTCCACCCCCCACCCACGAACTATGACTTCTGTGCATCAAAAACGCTCTAGAAAAACATGTTTCAGAGGTGGAAGGGATACGTGCCTCTGTTAGATTCGTGGCCTCCTTTGGGGTCAGAAGAGACTTTCGGAATGGGGTGCAGGTTGGGGCACTTTAGTCCCCTTGCACACGCTTCACAAGGATATGTGGGGGAGACAGAGGTGTGACAGAGCCAGAGATGATGGTGTTAAAGGGACAAGATGAAAGAGAGTGGGACGGGGAGAGACGGTGGAGATATGACGATGGAGATGAGAGAGACGAGACTGAAGCCTAGGAAAGCTCATGTCCAGTGGGACAGTGCTTGAGTCCCACTGGAGGGCATATTGGCGATTGTCATTCTTCTTTGACTTTCTCTGCGTTTTCAGTGTCCATAAACAAACAAAAACCTCACAGCAGTTGCCGGAGAAGATGCTGCAGAGAGAAACCTTGAAGGGAGGGAGATAATGTTGTTTTTTTGGAGGAGGGGATGTCAGAAAAAAACCAGGCACCCTGAAAAGTGGCCCAGCCAGAGCCTGTGCTCCCATGCCCCCTGCCCCTCCCACTGTCAGAATGCCCCCCACGGTAAGAAGTCAGAGCTTTGTCCTGGGGTCAGTGGGAGCCAAGGAGCCCTGGGAGGCAGGGGTGCGGCTTGCTGGCCTTCACGTGGCCGAGTCATTCCAGTCGTGGAGCTATGTTACCCATCAACTCCCACCCAGACTGGCCCTCCCATGAATCGGCAGTTCCAAGTCTCACTCCCTAAATGCCTTCCTCAAACCTCAAGTCATTGCTAAGTTTGAAAGTTGTCCTACATATCTAGCACCCCTGCTACCCCATACCCGGCACCTTACACGAGTAAACACATCCTTTCTGAAGGAATTCATGTTTGTCCCACAAATTCCCAAGGGTTCCTACAAGGAAAAAGAATAAGTCAGCATTAAAGTTATCATGTACAAAAGGAATCATTGCATCAGATATGAGAGCCAGAAGAAATAAAACTTAGACTCGATGAAAGAAATCAACGATTGGTTTTATCACCCAGAGACTATAAAATAAGTATGTTTAATATGTTATGAAAAGTAAAAAAAAAAGATTAAAATGAATAAAGATCGAGAGCACCGTAAAATAATCAAATGGAGCTCCTATAACTGAAAAATAGAATTAAAATGAAATGCTTGATGAATAGGTTGAAGAGCAGATTAAACCCAGCTCAGAGGAGAACAGGTGAATGAAAGACAGAGCTGAACACATTATAAAACATGCAGCCACGGGGGCGCCTGGGTGGCTCAGTGGGTTAAGCCTCTGCCTTTGGCTCAGGTCATGATCCCAGGATCTTGGGATCGGGCCCCGCATCGGGCTCTCTGCTCAGCAGGGAGCCTGCGTCCTCCTCTCTCTCTCTGCCTGCCTCTCTGCCTACTTGTGATCTCTCTCTGTCAAATACATAAGTAAAATCTTAAAACAAACAAACAAACATGCAGCCACAAGGACCAGAAAGCATGAAAGAGACCGAAGAAAACACGGAGACCTAAGAAAACAGAGAGAGAAGCTCTCACATATATATCTAATCAGAGTTTCCGGAGAAGGCAGTAAAGAGAGTAGAGAAAAGGCAGTATTCAAAGAGATAATGACTGAGAACTTCTCAAAATGAGAAAGACAAACATTCCACATATTTAAGAATCTCAACAAAATCCAAGTAGCATAACATTTAAAATATACAATAGGCACATCATAATACAATTTCAAAGACCAGATGAAAGGGATAATTTAACAGGAGCCAAAAAGACAAGACAAATTACCTTAAAAAAAAAAAAAAAAGAATTTGCCTGATAGCTGACTTCTCATCAGCAAAATCAAAGTTCAGAAGTCAGTGGAATAATATCTGAGAATGTGCTAAGTAGCACAAATACGTTTCAATGGGTGAAATAATATTTTCTTATTAAAAAAAATAGGGCTTTCCAGCACCAAAACCTCATTAAAGGGAGTTCTGAAGAATGAACTCCAAGCAGAAATTGACACCAGAACGAAGTCAGAAACGCCATAAAGAAACAATAGATGAAGTGGCACAAACATGAGTGTATCTAAGTAAGCACCTACTGTGTGAATAATAATCACGGGTGTGGAGTTCAATCATAATAGAATTAACATATACCGCCAAATAATACATAAATGTTGGTAAGGGGATGATCACAATCAAAGTGTTCTAAGGTGTTTGAATTTCAATTTCAAGGGTTTAGATGAGGGTAAATATACTGCTTAACCTAGATCGAAGCTTTGGTGTTTTAAACACGGAAATTTCAATTCTGGGGTAACCATTGGGAAAACGAGAAATACCATGAGCAATTTCTAAGCAGGACACTCTAAAAGGAATTCAGAAAGCACAACTATTCAGTCCAAAAGGAGGCAAAAAGGGAAAGAAAAGGGGCCCCAGAAATAAATGAAAGTGCACAACAAAACCACAACAATAATGGTATCCTCATATTATAGTTGGGAAAAATGAGACACACAGCAGTTAAGTAACAGAAGTGATTGTAAAGTAAGTTACAGAAATAAAGTACAACTATACCCCAGATAAAAGACTACACAAAAAGGAAAAGAAAATATGTACTAGAAAAATACCAATAAAAGAAAATTTAAAGCCAAAAATAAATTACTTACAGAGATAAAGACAATGACATCATGATGATAAAAGTGATAACTCACCAGGAAGCTATAATAACTCTAAATGCAACCAATAATATAGCCTCAGATACACAAAGCAAACTGTGATAGAACTACAAGAAGTAATACATCTGTCTATAACTGAATGGTCAAGAAAACAAAAAGTGTTAAATGTAGAAAATTTGAAAAATTCGGTCAATAGATTTTATTTAATAGATTTATGTAGAACACATCACTCAACAGATACAGAGAAACATTTTTTATCAAGCATGTGTGTCAAAATTTGCTTTATGGCCCAGTATATAGTTGAAGGACTGTTATCACATTAAGACATTCCCTGAACCCAATATACTTAGAAATCAATTACCAAAAGATGATCATAAAAGTCCATGTATTTGGAAATTAGGATACTTACAGTTATCTCAGAGCTGAAAGAAGGAATTACACGGAAAAGTAAGAAATATTAAGTTGAACAATAATGAAAGTATATACCAAAAGTTCTGTGATACAGATAAACTAGGGATGTATAAACTTAAGTGCTTGTATTCAAAAGAGGGAAGTGTAAAACTTAATGAACTAAGCACCATTCCTAGGAGCTGAAAATGATGGTAGAAGAGATCAAAGAAGATAAAACACTATAAAAAAGATAAGATCATAAATTAATAAAAGAAACACATAATAACAAAAAGCCAAATGTTGTTTCTTTTCTTTTATTTATTTGACAGACAGAGATCACAAGTAGGCAGAGAGACAGGTAGAGAGAGAGGAAGGGAAGCAGGCTCCCCGCTGAGCAGAGAGCCCGATGTGGGATTCAATCCCAGGACCCTGGGATAATGACCTGAGCCAAAGGCAGAGACCTTAACCCACTGAGCCACCCAGGTGCCTCCCAAATGTTGTTTCTTGGAAAGGCTAATAAAATTGAGAAATCCCTGGCTAGATTAATTAAAAAAAAAAAAAAGGCACAAATAACCACCTTACAAATAAGAGGGGACATCAGTTACTGCAGACAATAATAGGATATTACAAAAGGAAATTATGAAAAACTTCATACCAATGAACTTGAAAACATAAATGAAATATATATTTTGTAGAGAAATGTAATAAGAATTGAAATTTATGATAATAATAATTAGGCTGAATAATCCTAAAGCCATTAAGAAAGCAAATTTGTAGCTAAAAAATCTGTCTCAAAAATGAAAATCCAGGCCCAGATGGTTTTTACCAATAAATTCTAGTTCAAGGAATAAAACATTCCAAAGATACACAAAATATTTCTGAATGTGGGGAAAGAGGAAAAACACTCATATATTTTTTATGAGGCTTGTATAACCTTGATACCCAAATCTGACAAAGACAGCATGAGGAAAGAAAATTTCAGCCTAAATCACACATCAACGCAGATGCAAAAATTCAAATCTAAATGTTGGCAAGCAGATTAGTCATAATATGAAGAAGATAAGCATATCATGACCAAGTTGCATCTACTCAGAGAATGCAAGGTTGGTTTTGCTTTGGTAAAGATATTATGAATTCACCACATTAAATGAAAGAAGGAAAATCAGACGATCATTTGTATAGATGTGGGAAAAATCTTTAATAAACGTCAACATTCTTTCATGACTTTCGAAAAAAAAAACCCCAAGCCCTTCCAAAACCTCTTAGCAATTTAGGTCTAGAAGAGAGTTTCCCTAACCTGATAAAAGGATATCTAAAAAAGCTACACATACAGCAAGCCTTACTCCTAATGTTGAAGTATTGTAAGCACTCTGTGGTCAGAAACAAAACAAGGATGCTCATTATTGCCACTTCTGTTCAACACTGTATAAGTGGTCCATGTCAGCACAGAAATGTGAAGAAAAGAACGAATTAAAGGGCATAAAGGCTAGAAAGGAAACAAAACTGCCACCATCGGTACATTGTATCATCGATCACACAAAAAGTCCTAAAGGATATTCAGATTTATTAGAATTAATAAGTGCTTAGCAAAGATGTCAGATACGAAGTCAGTATAGAAAAATCCACAGCATTTTTGTACCATAGCAACAAACAGCTAGAAAATGAAGTGATAAAATTTACCATTGGTAGAACTACAATATATAAAGAATCTGTGGCAGGCAGGATAGTGGCATTCCATAGATGTCCATGTCCTAGTTCCCAGAATTATGTGAATATATTGGGTTATATGACAAAGAGGAGTCACGGGTACAGATCAAATTAAAGTCTCTAATCACACAACTTGAAAACAGGGAGATTATCCTGAAATATCCAGGTGGGCCCAATGTATTCAGAAGGATCCTTAAAAGGGGAAGAGGGACACGAAAGACACCCAGAGAGCTGGCGTCTTGAGAAGAAATCAGCCTGATGTTCCCGGCGTTGAAGATGGAGGAAGGAGCCATGAGCCAAAAGATACCTCCGTCTTAGAAGCAAGGAAACAGATCCTGCCCTAGAGCCTTCACAAAGAACACAGTCCTCCAACAGCTTGCCTTTTGCCCATTGAGACTCAGTTGTGAATTCTGACCTCCAGACTATAAGATAATAAATTTGTATTGTTTAAAGCACTACGTTTGTAGTAACTTGCTACAGGAGCAACAGGAAAATAATAAAAAAATAAAAGATAAAAAGAAAAGAGATAAAAATAAAAAGAGTAAATCTTTTCTTTTATTTGCAAGACCATTAGGGAGAAAAAAAAGTTTACTAGAAAATCTAAATAAATGTGGAACCCTCTGGCTCATAAAGATATAAATTCTCACTAAATTGATTTATAGAACCAACATAAACCCAATAAAAATCTTCACAACATTTTTTGGTGAAACTTAGAAAGTTGATTTTGAAATTTATTTAGAAATGCAGAGGTCCAGTAATAGCCCACATACTTTTGAAGAATAAGGCAAAATGTATTATGATACAAAATAAATAGAGACTGCAGAAAAGAAAAATGGATGAACGGAAAGCCCAGAAACAGACCTATGCACATATGGACACATGATGTGTGAAATGTTGCTACCACATACCAGTAGAAAGAGACAGACTTTTCCTTTAATTGTGCTGGGAGAACTGAGTAGCCACAGTGAGAGACATTAGACCCTACTACAAACCATATACAAGAATCTGTTGTAGGTTAAGACCTAAATGTGAAAGGCAAGGGATAAAACATTTAGAAGACATTATAGATATCTTTATGATGTTAGGGTAGAGATGGATATCCTAAATAAGACACGAACACAAGCCATAAAAGTGATAGATGTTACTATATTAACATTAAGAACTTTTGTTCATAAAGTGGAAAGACAAGTCACAAACTGGGAGAACTATGAGGAGGGTCTGACACTGTAATGAGATTATTCAACCGGGACATAATATAAGTCACTTATGCTCACAACCCATTGAGAAGAGCAAGTTATATGGTCCCACCTGATGGCAACTGGGGCACGTCTTCCCTAGGGAGGAGGGCAGAATGGGATAGAGTGGGCACCAGAAGTCTCTACCACCCCCAGTAAAGCTGGACTGGTCATACCAGGTGACCCAATGATGCCACTAGCAGGTACCCATATTAATGAATGTTCAGTGGCTTGTTCAACATGAGCCATGTGCCAGAATGTTTATAGCGGATTTGTTCGTAATAAGAAAGAGGGACATAGGTCCATATGCCACATTAAGAATGGAATGTGTCAGGATGTTGTGGCCTATTTGGACGGCAGGATATGTGCAATGGTGAGTACGCAGCAGCGTAGACACACTTTGGAAACATGTTGATGGAAGGAAGAAAGCAACCGAAGAACACGTGCATTCTTATTCTAATTACACGACGTCCCCGAAGCAAGTAAAACCCTGTATTTATTGAGGAAACATACATAAATTATTTAAAAAAAAATGACAAACAAGTGAATAATTGACACAAAATTTAGCATAGATTCTTTCTGGATAAAGAAGAAGGATGAGGTTTGAGAGGGGCAAACGGGGATTTGGGAATCAGGTATGTTCCATTTCTTCACCTGGGCAGTGGACACTTAATTATATGCCTCTCTCCAAAAATTGAGATGTTCAATTCAGGCCTGCGTGACGAGAATTGTCAAAGACATGGCTTTTGGTTAAAAAAAAGGAAGATCCTTTGGCACTGATTCAGCAAACCAATAAAGAATTCTTCCCTTCTTCCACCTTTAGAATTTCGTTTCCCATTTCAAACCTGCTGATTAATCACGGTATGTTCCTGGCAACCGCCCAGGCCAGCTCCCTGAAAACGGGTGAAGCCGGAGCCCCAGGACAGGAGTGCCTTCAGCACTGTGGACAGCAACCAACAGCGGGCCCTGCGCAGAGGTGCCGAAGGGCGAAGGTCTTCAAAGTCAAGACTCAGCCCACCACCAAGCTGGTGGCCACGCCTTAAATACAACCCAGGCCTCCTGGTGCCTAATCCAGTGTTTGCTCCGCTGCCCCCGGCTTTGGAGAAAAGGACTGGGGAAAAGGACTCCTCCAATAACCAGAAGGTCACTGGGGGGACAACCACATGTGACTTCCATGTATGCCACTGAAACCTTGGGCTTAGCAGTCAGTCCAGCAGGAGTTCAGCCCAGATGCCCTCTGAGTGCTCTGCAAGTCACTGCAGCCGTCCAGGCTTCCATGTCCGTCAATCCCCTCCCCACAGCACTGCTAGGAGCATTCAACTATTTTAGACGTATCACACACTCAGTCATACAGTCTCTTGTGCACCGGTGCTCAATTAAACACAAGAAAATTCCCTTAGACTTTCCGCCTCGGTGGATTTCAAATCAGAAAGGAACTGATTTTATGGTGAAACAACACTACTCTTTAGAGTCTGTTTTGGAAATAAGCCCCATAAATTTCCATATAAAATCTTGGCATCTGCTAACAATGTCTTTCTTCTTTTAGTTTTGTCCAGTCCTATTTATTTTACTCTGTCACACTAAGAGGTGCTCGGAGAAGAGGGCAACCAGATGCCTACAACGTGTCACTCGTGCTAAGGGTCCTCAACCACACATCTTATTTCCAAAAGAAACCTGAAAGGTAACATACTCTACTTCCTACTAATCGTTAGATTCTATCTGCTAGTGTTTTATTTAGAAATTTTTACCTGTACTCTTAAAAGGCCATTGGCCTCTAGTTCCCCTTATTGTATTATTTGATTTGAAGTTATTCTAGATGCATGGAATGGATAAGGGATTTTCCCTTCTATCTTTTTATATGGCCTGAAATAGTTTAAACTCATTGAAATTATTAGTTCTTCAGAAATTAGATAATACTCAGCTGTGAGCCCATCTGCTTGTGGTGCGTTTTTACTGATAGACCGCCAATCACCTTCTAATCTCTTATATGGTAATTGGTCTATTAGAATTTCCCATTTTTTTCTTGGACTGATTTTAGTAATTTACTTTTACCAGGAAATCACCCATTTCCCGAAGGTTTTCAATTTGTTATCACAGAGTTGCATAAAATATTCTCTCATAATTAATTTTATCTCCCCTGTATCTGTAGTCATACTGGTATGTCTGCCTGCTCATTCCTAATCTGGCCTAACTTCACTTTCTCTCTTTATTCTCCATAATTGGACTCACGAGTGCTTTCAGAAAAATTTCATTAGCTATTTCAAAGAACAAGCTTTTGCATTTACATATTCTTTCCACTATTTAAAAATGTTTCCTATTTCATCAATTTCGGTTCTTTTCCTTATGAATTGCCTCTTTGTTGTTTATTTTGTTGTTTCTTTTCCTGATTTCTAAACATGTTGCTGTATTCAGACTTTCGGTTCTGGTGAAGACACCTCGGGCTGTGTGCGTCTAAGCGTGGTTTCTGCCACTCGTCTGCTTTAGTGTGAAGTGTCTTTGTCTTTGCTTTCCAGATAGTGTGTGATTTTTCCTTCAATTTTCTCTTTGATCCAAGAGTTCTATAGGAACGTTTTAAATCTGCAAATAAAGTGTTTTCCAGTCCCTTTTTATCACTTACTTCTACTTGTATTGGATATAACCAGAGCATGAGGTGAAAAACTGTTCTTGTGTTCTTGAATTGGGTAAAATTTTCTTGGTGGCCTATTATATACTGTTTTTTTTTTTTTTTAAAAATACATACTGATTTTTATTAGTGGCCTTTGGCAATGTATGAAAATGCATTCACTATTTGAGGACATATGTCCATATATATGATCTATATCACATTAACATTATACATAATTTTAACACAGCATATATTAATTGTAGAATATATAATAGTTATATAATTATGCAATATTATACATATATAATTCTATATTGTATATATTTGCATTTATCTGGTGTCATTAGTTCGTCATTTTAAATTCCACGTGTACAGGAAAACAGAGAGACAAATATATACTATATACCCATCACTATTCAATAACTGTGCATTCTTCCATATTTGTTTTATTTGCCATATTTGCACTGGGGTGTTTAAAGTATGGGTTTAATGGCATTTCACCCCTAGATAGCTGAATTTGCCTCCTTAATAAAGACCGAGGCTTCTCCACATAATCATGGCACCATTACTGCACATGAGAAAATTATAGTGATGTTCTCTGACCTTCTAAAATTCCATCTACACTCATATTTCCCTAATTGTTCCTCAAATGACTTTTTAAAATCTAATTTGTTCAGACTAGGATCCAATCAGGGGCCGTGCAATACGTTAGACTTCTCCTTAATTTCCAACACTTCTGTCCATTTCTAATAGAGATGTGCCAGTGTCTCTCACTCCATGAGCCTGTTCCTAATGGGCTTTGCTATGTATACTCAGCTTTATACCTTTTTTTCTGATATAGGCCCATGGCTATATATATCACATTATTGTATAATATTCTACTGTATCACATGTAACTATTTTTTAACTTTTTTGAGATTAACATCTGCCTGTCCTACTTTATTTTAATTTGCTTTATCCTTGCAAATATCTCCCCAACAATTCACTTAAACCATTTAACGTATGCTTTCGTTTCAGGTGTATGTCTAATAAACAATGCGTAACTGACTTTGTTCCTTCCTTCTGTTCCTTTGTTGAGCCCGGTGTGACAGTGCCTTTCTTTTACTGCGAGCCTTCAGTCCTTTCCAGTCAAGACAATAACTCTTGTACTTAATGTAGTTTTACGGTAGTCTGTTGTTGGCTATTTCTTCTGCAACACCGTTTCTCATTTTTGATGGTTTGATCAAGCTCCTGTTCCTCCCGTTTTTCCCCTTATTAATTTGCAAGTCCCTACCTATGCCCTCCTGCTCTGTTCTGCACTGAACTTTTGTGCCCCCTCGAAACTCCTGCATAGAAGCCCAACTACTTACTGTGGCTGCATTTGGAGAGGGGGCCCCTGAGAGCATAACTAAGTTTAACTGAAGTCTTAAGGGTGGGGCCCAGATCAGACAGGATTAGTTTCCTGCTAAGAAGAGACACAGAGCTCTCTCTCTCCCTCTCCTCCCCTCAGCGCCTGCGCAAAGAAGAGGTCCATGAGCACATAGCAAGATGGCGGCCATCTGCAAGCCAAGGGACAAAACCCAAGTATGTGTGAGCTCTACCTCGCCGGCCCCTTGATCATGAACTTCCAGCCTCCAGAACTGTCTGTTGTTCACACCCCCCAGTCTGTGGTATCTTGTCATGGTGGCCTGAGCAGACACTGAGACCCCTTCCCTTGCCCCCGTGGCCACCTTCTTTTCCCTGTTTGTACAACCAGACACAGATTTCTCTACCAGTAGCTAAATATAAGATGACATCTATTTCACACAATAAGATGTTCTATTTTCCCCCTAATTACTTGTCCTCGGTCCAATAAGATGACATTTCTAGAATTCTTTTATTTTCTTCCTCTCCTGTCCCCGTCAAAGATGAGATATTCGGAAAGTTTATTCTTTCCCCCGCCCATAACTTGCAGAGGTTGCTGAGCTGGGACTTTTATAAATAGACTGCCGTTAGGGTTTTTGCTCCCAGTAGGGACCTTCTATTCCAGGAACCTTATTAAGCACTTGGACGACACAGTCCAAGACAAGTCTACCCTTATTCATGTTGATCTAACGTACCCACATATCAAGGTCCACTGCTCACCACCATGTCTTTCCCTTTTCCTGTTTCTTCATTTTATGGGCTCTGCGCTTTCTCACTTTCTTTTGGGTTCCAGTCTTCTTTGAGTCTTTTCCTTGCATAAGGGATGAACACGAACTCAGGAAGCGCTCTCAGATGCCTTCCTTTTGCGTGTGTGAGTGAACAACCGGTCTGGGGGCAGGATTCTTGGGCAAAGATCTTTTCTGGGCGTGAGGTTGGCCTGAACCCCCAGGCTTGGCCATGTGGCATGCCTCGATCAACAAAACATGTTCAGAAATGATGTGGGGGCATTTCTGGGCAGAAGCTTTTGGGACCATGGCAAGGTCTGTCGGAATCCCATCCCCGTTGGGGATCTTGAAGGCCCCTGGCAGGGGAGAAGGTCTGTTGGCCGGGGTCTCAGAGGGACCTCAGTGAGCAGAGTTACCTGTTGACTTACCTGAGCCAGAAATAAGCCACTGATTTTTTTTAATTAAAAAAAAAATTTCTTGGTACGGCTATGTTTTAGTCAACTCAGGCTGGTGCAAAATTCCCCAGACTGGGGCACTTAAGCCACAGATATTTACTCTCACAGCTGGGGAGGCTGGAAGTCCGTGATCAGGATGCCCGCAGATTCAGCTCCTGGAGGGCTCTGTCCCCAGCAGTCGTGTTCTCACATGTCAGGGAGAGAGTGACTCTGGTCCCTTCGTCTCTTCACAAGGTGTCTAACACCCCATTGTGGGGCCTCGCCCTCCTGGGCTCGTCTAAATCTGATTACTTCCCAAAGGTCCCACATCCCACTACCATCACACCTGGCAGGGGCTGCTTAGGGCTTCAACATGGAATTGGGGGGAGACAGAAACATCCAGTCCATTCCATGCTGTGTAATCCATCCCATCCAGATCGATCCAGAGACGGCTAGGACAGGGGCACGTTCTCTCCTGGGGTATAACCCTTTCCTTCTTGTCTGGCTCTGAGCCCCCTTAGATGCCCTCATTTTCCTTTGTCAGCTATTTGGGGGCTCAGATATGACTGCTGAATGCCCCTGTGCTTGTCTGAAGTCCCCCCAAGAAGCAGATGCCGAGATGCACTTGAACACCCAGGAAAGAATGTCGCTGGACAGCACTCCTACGAGCAGAAATGGGGAGAGATCCGAGAGAGTCAGCACCAGGCGAGCTGACCCCGAGGGAAAGAGGAAAGAGGGAGGGAAGGAGGGACAGGAGGCCGAAGATCCAGCATCCTTCCCAGAAGAGGCAACAGACCGGAGGTGAAGAGAGGCCTGACCCCCAGGCCCTGGCCCTGACCCTTTCCTGCATGCTCCCCATGACAGCTGAGAGACGCACACGCTGGACACGCTGCAGGTCATGGTGGCCGAGCGTGGGCCGCACGAGAGCGGAAGACAGTGGATGCGTTCGGGGCTGAGCTGGCCACAGTGTTGCTGATGATGACCCTGGGATGCCAACAGGAACACAGTGCCTTGGTCTGTGACATGGGAAGGCCCTGACCTCACCTTGGCAACCTCCAGGGCCCGGACCAGGAACTGGCCCAGCAGATGCTCAGTGGAACTTTGTGTCCAGAAAGAATGAACAAATATAGCTCTGTTCTCTTCCTGATAATCTCAAATTCTAAGATCGAGGCTGGGAGAGACGAGACTCTGGGGTGGAAACCAAGGAGGGGTCCACTAGACCCACCCGGTCATCACCCCTCCCCCCTTCTAGCTGACCTCCCCCGTGCTCTCTTTCTGCATGGCCTTCTCTTCCTCCCTCTCCTTCTCTTCGCTGCCCAGGTGTCCTGCTGCTGCCTGCCCCCTGCACAGTTCCGAAGCCCCCAGGACAGTAGTGTGGGAGTCATAGTGCCCTTGTGCTTGAAGAAGAAGCAATAGCTTACGAGAGAGGGACGTTCAAGAGGAGAGACAGAGACACAACCAGCCCCACGTCCTCCAGTGCTCACCTGGGCCAGGCACCCTGCAAAGAAGACCTCAGCTTGGCCGCATCCCCGTCTCACGGACGGGGCAACAGACTCACGAGAAGGGACAGATCCGAGGCAGACAGCCAATAGATGGTGAAGCCCGGATTCCAATCCAGGGTCATCAGACTCCAAAGCTCGCCTGTTTTGCACTAGCTCTGCGTAAGTCCAGAGACCGCGCCCATCCCCCTTGCACGGACCGGCCAGGAGCCTTTGCTCTGCCCATCCGTCAAGGGAAGGTCCCAGGGCTCAGAGCGCACGCAACGCTGGTCATACCGCTGCCTCTGCCCCCCACCCACTCCCTTCAACTGGCACCAGCCTCGGGGGGCAGCTGTCCGTGTTTCCCAGAGATGGTCCTCAGTGCCCAGATGCTGCTGACTTCCCTGCAGGGGAAATCCTTAGGATTTGGGGATTTGGTCTTCTTTGGTTTTATTCTATTTTCTATTTCTACTTTTTAGATTTTATGCAACAAGTATTATTTGTGATCAAGAATAAGTAAATAAATAAAGGGGCGCCCGGGTGGCTCCGTCAGTTCAGGGTCTGCCCAGGTCCTGATCCCAGGGTCCTGGAATCGAGTCCCCCATTGTGATCCCTGCTCAGAGGGGACCCTGCTTCTACCTCTGCCCCCTCCCCCTGCTTGTGCTCTCTCTCTCTGCCAATGACAAATAAGTAAATAAAATCTTCAAAAAAAAAAAAAAAGAATAAATAGGGGCTCCTGGGTGACTCAGTCGTTAAGCATCCGTCTTTGGCTTGGATCATGGTCCCAGGGTCCTGGGATCGGGCCCTGCATCGGGCTCCCTGCTCTGCAGGGAACCTGCTTCTCCCTCTCCCACTCCTTCTGCTGTGTTCCTTCTCTCTCGTGTCTCTCTCTGTCAAATAAATAAATAAAATCTTTAAAAATAATAATAAATAAATAATAAAAGGGACAGAATGATTTTGAAAAAATAGTCAGTGATTCAACCTGCACCGTTGAGGAGATGACTGGCATCAGCACAGGGGCAGGGGCAGGGATGTTGAGAACTGGGACGCTTCCCGGTGCTGCAGGAATCATCTTGTGTCTGCCCTAAGGCGCCGGAGGCGCGACAGCATCAGACCCTGCAGTGACTGCCCTCCCTCCCTCCACTTACCCCCAGACACTCCCAGTGCCTGTGAGCAAGAGAGGCTCGGCAGTGGCCTCTGACAGGCGGGGGACGCAGCCTGGGCTCCCTGCAGCCCCAGTCTGCCGCCTTCAGAGTCATCAGAGCTGGACTCATGATTGTGTTAATTGGCCATCCATTTCCTGAGGTCCTTTCTCCCTCCAGGTCAGAGAGCTCCCCAGGCCCGGCGACCCTGTGCTGACGATGCCCCCCACCCATCCAGTGGGGAGTTAACATGGCTCCGTTCTGTCCACATGGTGCATGTGAGGTTTCTGAGTCGCTTCCACAGCCTGCGAGAATCCTCATGGTCTGGCCCTGTCTCCCATCCTGCTGGGGGCCTCGGAGCCATCATCTCTGATCTCATCTGGGCCACCTTCCCCTGAGCCCACATTCTAGTTGTGTTCATTTTCTTGCTCTTCCCCAAACAAGCCAAACCCCTTCCACTGACCCCAGGGCCTTTGCATCAGCTGTTTCCTCTGCCAGGATGCCCTCCCCTGAATAGGAACACGTCATTCCATGTCTCAGTTCAAATGGTGTCTGCTCAGGGAGGACATCCCTGACCACCACACCCAAGTATCTCTATGCCCACCCCACATGGTGCTGTCACATGTTTTCTCATTGTCCTCCAGCTTCACCCTGCTGCTTCCCCAGGTTTGTGATTCACTCTCCCTGCAGGACATGCTCCAGGACAGCAGGGGCCTTGCTGTTGGCTCCCCCACCTCCTAGAGGGCTCTGGAGACAAGAGCTGGATCGCTGAGCTGTGTAGACTGCCCTAGGCTCAGGGGACCCAGGAAGTAGATGGTGTCCGAGCTCTGTCGACGATGGGTCATGGACGTGTCATCTGTCAAAGGAGGAAGGAGGTCTAATTGCCAGTGATCCTTTTAGCCCTGGGTGATGGGGGGACAGACTTAAGTCATAGACTGGGGCCTACTATGTGCTCATCAAGATACAACGAAGCCTTCTCCATGTTCAGCTGTGGGAGCTGGGGAGTAGCTTGTTCCGTGGCCTGGGGAATTAGAAGGCCAAGTTCCCCTGCTGGGAAGCCCTCTGGGGTCCCCCAGTCTAGGCTGACCTTGACTCTCGCGGACCCCATGATACCGCTGGGGCTCTGACTCCAGACCCTGCTGTCTCCCGTCCACCTGGCAGAGCCCTGCACCCTCCGGTACAGAGAGCCCAGGCTGGCAGGTGGCGTTGGGGGTAGAGAGCAGGTCAGAGGCAGAGAAAGTTTCTCAGAGGTGCCCAGGAGCTTGTACCCGGAGCCCCTGGCACTAGTTCAACCCAGTGAAAATTTAGTCAGCCCTCTCTGTGCGGGGGACGCAGAGGGGTTCCTGTCCTTAGGAAGCTCCAGGCCTAGAGCAGGGGACAGAGCAGAGAGCTGAGCCCGGGTCATGCCCAGACCTAGCCTGGGGCCAGGAAGCCTTCCTGGAGCGGGGTCGGCTGAACCGGAAGGGCCCCGCCCACTTCCTCCTCCCCGAAAGTAGGCCTGGAATGATCCAAACGGTGCACCTGCCAGGGCCCAAAATAGCGGCCGTGTGCACGGGGACCCGCATCGCTCTGTGAAGCCGCAGCCACCGCGGCTGTGTTTGCAAAAATACCTTCTGCCACACAAAGGTGAAAACAGCAGAGGCGAGCGCCAGGCTTCTGAGAAGGGAAAACACGGAGACGCTTTCCACGGGGATCGGTAAACTGTCCGCGCAGGCACCGCACACCCCGGGTGAGGGGCTCGAGTCCGCTCCCGCCGGGAGGGCCTGGCGGCGTGGCAGGGTCCCGGGGCTGGAACACGGGTCCCGGGCGGGCGGGTGGCAGGGTCCCGGAACACGGGTCCCGAACAGCAGTGCCGCATGGACGGGGGCCCACTGGGTGGGCGCCGGCCTCCGCCAGGAGCCACCGCTCCCCGGGGCCCTTCATCCGTTGGGCCGGCCCTTCTCTTGCTCACCTCCGTCCCCCAGGAGGACGCCTCACTCGCCTCAGGTCACCTCCCGAGAAGGTAACACCTGCAGGTTTGGACCGTGGTGGCCCGACTCCCACGTACGCATCCCACAGCCTGAGTACGACCCAGGCCCCCGACCCCCACCCCCAGAGGCGCCCCCGGGACAGAGGGCGGGCAGCCTGGTCCCACTGGGTGTGGACCGAGTCCCCCACCTGCCTCTGGCTCTGCCCCTCCTCCAGGTGCTCCCCCCGGCGCAAGCGCAGGCAACGTCCCATCATGGTGCTCAGGTTCCCGTCTGGATCCCCGGCGGAGCGAGCTGCTGCCCCAAGTCCGCGCCACAGCCAAGCGTTGTTCTCATTTATTTTCAAGAGCAGAGGGTTTTGATTTTTCCTTTTGTTTTATTTATTATTATTATTGTATTATTTATTTTAAGGAGGCAGGGGGCTGGGCTCCACACACGGCTCCTCCCTGTGAATATCACATCATTCCAGGCACTGGGTGGTGGGAAAGTGCCCAAGAGAAAGGTCGCCAGGGCCATTTCCGGGCCATGTGGGGTTGTTGTTCCCGAATCCATTTCATTAATCCAGTCAGCAAACACCCGGAGCCTCTGTCCTGCCAAGTCCCAGGGACCAGGGAGCGGAGGCGGGGCGCTGGGCCCTCCTGCTGCCCTGGGGGCCCGGCTGAGCCCAGGTTTAGAACAGCCAGCTGCCTGGGGCACCCTGCCCCCGAGGCCACGGTTCGGGAGACCCTCCCCGGGGTCCCAGGTTCTGGCGGCTCCGGGGGCCCCTCGCGGCAGCTGTAGGCCGGAAGACTCTGGGATTCTGGCATTGACCCTGGCAGTGCCTGGCTCCTCGGGAAAGGCGGTGGAGCTCTTCATGCGCCAGGCCCACGTGGGGACGGGCCCCATAAAGACACCTGGAGTCCACTAACCACCTATCCTCTAATAAAGTGTGTGTGTGTGTGTGTGTGCGCGTGTGCGCGTGTGCGCGCTCACGCGTGCGCCTGGAGCTTTGGAGGTGTCCTCAGCTTGAATGACGGGGCACCTTAGCCTGGCTTTGCCTCCCAGTGCTTCCTTCGTCCACTGCGTGCCCCTGAGTCTGGGAGGACTGGCTGGTTTGCCGTCTGTGAAATAAAGTTCCTGCTCTTAAAAGTCCCCTAGCTCCGGGAGTGGATCAGAGCCCTCCTGAGCCCCGACTCCCCACACCCTCCGACCCCGCAGCAGTGTCATGTGTGAACTCCCCGGGTGACTGTGCCCTCCTGCCACAGTGGGACACCACGCTGAAGTCTCTGAGACCCAAGAAATGCCGGGAAGGGCCCACCTGGGTTTGACGCCCTGGGAGGAGCCCTGGCCAGTTGGCAGCGCATGTACCCAGGTCGCTTGTCAACGGGTATCTGGGGAAGCTGGAGGTCTGACAACCCAAGGGCCACAGGCTCTGACTGTCCACTCTCAGAACCGCTTTCCCTGCCCCCTGACATAACGTTCTGGACCCCTGTGGGCAGACCAAGGCATCTTCTCCATCAGCGGCTCTGCCTCTGCTATCTTAGGAGCCCGTCTGCCTCCAGTCTGACCCTCACTACGTGTCACCAAACCCTGGGACTTATCTCGACATCTTCTGGATTCAATCACGGAATCCACAAAATAACTTCTAACACCCGCTGTGTACCAGGGACTGGGCTCTCTCCCTCGTCCTTCTTGTCCTTCCTGCCACCTTACTGGTCCGGCCCCTTGTTGCCTGTGCCTGGCAAGACCAGGGCACAGCGCTCTAACTCCCACCCCACCCCCACCCCCACAAGGGCAGTGGCGCCTTGGCTACTGTCCTAAGCTTATGGAGCCTCAGCTTCGTCCCCTGCCGGCGAGGACGACGACAGTCTCACAGAGTTATCAGGACACAACACCCAACTCGGGCCCAGCATCCAGCAGGTGTTCAAGAAACATGTACCCAGGATCAGCATAGCAGAGGGCCGTACACCACTATCGCTGCACCACTCTCCTGTTCAAGAACCTATCATGGCTCCCTATGTCCTCTCACGTTGTGTGCAGGCTCTTCTTTGCCATCTCAGCTGAGGCCAGATTGGTGATGGCCTTGAAAGGAAACAGGTCAGTGCTGGGCCCAGGATGACCCTGTGTATATGCCTGTGTTCAAGATCCTCCCGGCCAAAGACAGGGCTGGGATCAATTAGCAATGTCTGCCATGGGCCGAGGCCAAGGGAATGTCACCCATCTACTAGTTCCAGTCCTTGGGGCCCTTGACCCCACCCTTTGCAGACCCAGTCGCCACTCCTTACTCTGCCTGGGCCTCTCCCTTGGCATCTTCTCCCTCTCCCTCTCTGTCTTTCTTGTTCTTTCTCCTCTTCCTTCACTGCACCGGACCCCCAGTGACATCAGAGTCACGGCCTAAAGTGTGGGGACCTACAGGATCCTGGCAGGCAGCCACATCTGTCGTCTGCACAGCACGTTTCCCTCTCTGTTCTGCGCATCTACTTCTTCCTGCTTTACTAAGAGAGACCTCGTGTGGGGTTGTGACCTCAGACCTGCTGGTGAGTGAACCTGACCCTGCCCTTTCATTGCCATCAAGCAGTGCACCTGCTGGTTACCTGCCAAGTGGCAGGTCCTGCACGGCCAAGATGAGGCAGGCACGGCCCTCACTCAAGGAGCTGAGTCCGGCAGGGGAGATGTGACAGGAGTATGTGCAGGGACACAGGAGCCTCGGCCAGCCTGGGGACCGGGGAAGCTCCTGGAGGACGTGCTGCTGGAACTGAATCTTGAAAGATGAGGAGATGCGAGCCCAAAGAGGACAGGGAAAGGTACGCAGGCAGAGGGAACAGCATGAACAAGGGCACAGAGGTGTCGGGCGCTGCGAGGACCATTGTGCTGAATGGCTGCCCCGCAGGACGGGAAGAAGGAGGCAGGAGCCGAGGGTGCCGACACCGAGGGTGGGTCGAGGTTTGGCCAGGAGCTCCTAGAGGGTTTTCAGCGCGGGCGTGCAAGAGCCAGCATGCTCAGAGGTAGTTGCAGGCAGAGGAGAGAGGGGATGGCCTGGCTGGAGGCCGCCAGGACCCGAGCTGGAGGAGGGGTTGCCTGTGTGGGTCCAGAAGTGGGATCCAGGCTTCCTTGCCCCTCTATGCCCAGCAACCCGGGCTGGGGCTGTGGTTCCCAAAGAGTGGCTTGGGACCTGGCTCTGAGGCCAGCTCTGTACCCAGAGGCAGATTCCGTGATCCAACGAATCTGGGAAGTGCTGTTCACAGCACTCCTGTCTGGGCCCATGGTGCCTGCTGGCAGACTGAGGGCTCTGAGAAATCCTGAATTGTCCCGTTGAACCAGCATCCCCAGTGTGGCCAGAGACACTTCCCCGGGGACATGCTTATTCATATCCCAAAGAGTCTGGCAAGCTCCTGATGGACCTGGCTGCTGGTTACAGAGTGCTTCCCTCTGGCATTTGCCCCTGCTGGGGGCTTCACATGCAGACATGCTGTCTACAGCAGGCGTCATGGCCCATGAGCCATCAGTGAGGGCTGGTAAGGCTAGGGGTGCAGGGAGGAACCCAGAGTGCTGGCATGGGCCCCCAGGGAAAGGGGAGGATCCCATCACAGCTTTCTCTTCTCTCTATTTGTGATTGGGGCCCACGGGGCTTACTGCCTCACCTTTCTCATCTGTAAAATGGGGGCAACGATTCTGCCTCCTCTGCCTCTTTTCAAAGATGGGGGCGTCAACACGTCAAGGCGTGAGCAGCACCACGGAGATATGATGATCTGGAAGCCTCGGCCATCAGTCCTGGGCCAGCACTGATGAGTGTGCCCAGAGGCACACGGGCACCAGCCCGGGAGCCCGGCCAGCACACTGTAGCTCCCTGCCTTCGGCCAGCAGCAGGATGGGTTTCACGGAATGCTGCTGCGGAAGGGCCGGGCTGGGAGTCGATTCCACTCCAACTCACCAAGTGGGGCTAGAAAACACTGCTTGGCTTCTCTGGATAAGATGGGGTCATACTCCTTAGCCCCTAGAGGCTAAGAACATGCCCAACGCATGTAGAGAACCTAGCCAACGAGTAGGCAGGAGAGAGAGTTATGAACCATGATGTTCTTTAGTATCTGATCAAAGGCATCTGTTTTTACGAAAGATGACACTGAGGTCCAGGGAGGCCCAGTGACAGACCACTGAAGGAGCACAGACAGGACGCCAGTGGCACTGGTCAGCCCTGAGTGGCCTAAGTTGCACAGAGAATGCATTGCTGCCCCAAATCAGGCATCTCTTTCTTGGGTGAGGAGGTGCTTTCCTGCCCCCCGCCCCCTACTTCGCCCTAGCTCCTCTTAGAGATGCTTTCCCAGGGAGCTCCTCATTGGTTGGGAGCTGAGCCCCGCCCAGCCAACCTGTGGGGCCAGGGGGAATCCTGGGCTCTCATTGGCCACAGCGGAGCTCCAGATCCACTCCTATCTGGGCTGGAGCTGGTGCTCCCAGAACAGTGGAAGTAGAGAGGGGCTTGGGCTCCCCAGAGGCATGGTCACTGCTCTAACCTCTTTGTGGCCTGTCAAGTGGTACCAGCCCACACTGCTAGCTGAGCGAGTGAGGCGGAGAGCGCTGGGGACACAGTGCTGGGAAGACTCGCAAGAGCCAGGTTCTGCTTCACGGAGCTCGCTTCCACCTGTAGGTCAAGACCATGGGAGGGATGTGGGGTGCAGAGAGGGCTGTGTGGGAGCGTGTGTGTCCTCCTCCAGCCCTCAAGATCGCTCCCTGAAGTCTGGCTTTCTGGGCTTCTTTTGAGTCCAAAGGCCATATTTTGGAAGAAAAGGAAGAACCAAGGTTTTTGTTTTGTTTTGTTTTTGGAGAGGTTGGGCTGTGCTATCCAAGGCGCTGTGACTTTGGGGTCAGAAGGCAGCTGGAGCTGTTGAAGGAGGTGCTGGACGGAAGCCCCGGGCCCGTGACTCTCTCCGTCGGCCGTGTTCCCATCTGCAAGACAAGCAGTTGGGACGAGTTACTCTCCCAAGTCCCTTCCAGGCGCTCACAAACGGTGCCGTTTTCCAGCAAGGCTGTGTGGAAACCGAGAGTGGCTCTCCACAGAGCTTGGGGTCTGTCTCTGGAGAGCGTCCCGGCGCGCCCCGCCCCCGCCCCCGCCCCCGCGGGCAGGACAGCCTGGACTCCGCTGCGGAGTCGGCTCAGAGCGGGGACACCTGTGGGTCGGAGTCCAGTGCCCCCTGGCGGCGCCGGGGCGGGCGGGCGGCTTCCGGACGGCCGAGGCCCGACGGCTGTGACTCAGGGGTGGCGCTGCTGCAGGGCGCCAGGAGGCCCAACTGGGGTTCCTTCGTGGGCCGAGCCACGGCGCGATTAATTACCAGCTGCGGGAATCCTTGTCGCCCGCTCACGGTGACTCACCGGGCGGCCAGGCGCATTCGCCTAGCGCAGGGGCCTCGGTTTCCAACGTGAATTCCAGGGGAGCACCTGCATCAGGGGGAACTCCCGTTCCCTGTGCCTAACGGCGCCGGCGGACCCAACGTCGACCCGACAGCCCGGATGTGGCCCCCAGCTCGGGCCCACTTGTCCGTAGGGCAGGGGGCGCAAGCACCCACGAGTCTCAGAAACAGGGTGGACAGCGCCCCAGCAGGGGAGCCTCCGTGAGGCATAGGGTTCCCAGACTCGCCTGGCCCCCAGTGCCTGCGGATGGGGAGCCCGGAGCAGCGCCCGAGGGGGCGACCCAGAGGGGTCAGCGCTCCGGAGCCAGCCAGCTGCGCAAGGCTGGGTCCATTCCCTGGCCTACTCTGCGGTGCCCTCGGCCACTCCTGCCCGCTGTCTTGGACCGCCGCCGGGGGGCGTCCCTTTCCCCAAGTCTCCACTTCTTCTTTGGCTGGGGTCCAAGGAAGGTCGCCAGACCCAGGGAAGGGGAGCCCTGGGTCTCGGCGCCTTCAGCCTACCCATTGGGAGCTCCACCGCTCAAGTGAGGGTTAAGGGGGTCGGTGATCGAGGGAAACTCCTCGACGACCTGAGGGGGACTGAGGGAAGCGGGCAAAGGTGGCTGATGTGGGAAGAGGATAAAGCCGGTCTTCCGATTCAAAGAAGAGCTGCGCCCCTGCGGGAGCCTGGGGTTCCCTCCCTGGGCTGGTCGGGAGTGGAGCCATCGCGAGGCGCCGTGTGCAGGAGGAGGGGCCAGGATCATGTTCTGGGTACACCCGGCGCCCAGCCTCGGGGAACCGAGGAATGTTTCTGGGAAAAGCATCGGGGAGGGGCAAGGAAGGGGGAATGCGGCATCCTTCCCTGAGGCCCGGACCCCAAGAGTGGCGGCCGGTGCCATGCTCAGCACTCTCCGGTTAAGAGCTCTGGATCAGCAGGTGCTGGGCCACCTGTCCAGCGACGCTCGCGGGGACTGAGGCGGCCCTCGGGACCCCAGCGCGCGATGAGGAGGTGCGCCCCGGCAGGGACACGCGGCCGCGCCAGGTGGCTGGCCCCGGGGAACGCCCTCCCCCCGTGCCCTCGCCCCCCCCCCCCCCCCCCCCCGCCCGCCCCGATCTCTCCTCTCCCTTAAGCTGCTGGTCGGCCTTCTCCGGCTGAATCCCGTTTCCTCCCCCAGGCACGGTTCTCCCAAACTGTCCGCCTCGCGTGGCAGCAGGCGCTCTCGGGGAGCTGGGCGACAAGGACCGGAGCAGCCTCATTTATCCTCCCATCCCCCGCCAAAACCTGCTGGTGGCTCCGCCTCCCACCCCCACTCTGGCAACACCCAGGCCTCAGCCCGCCTCCGCCCCCTCCCCAGCGGCACCGGCAGCCCCTCCCTGGCTCCCTCCGCGTGCGCCGCGCGCCGCGCTCGGTCTGCAGCGGAGCCGCCGCGGCCGCCTCGCCAGCTGGCTGGGGACCAGGCGGGAGGTGGCGCGCCCGGGAGGCTGCGGGAGGGAGGGTGGAAGGGAGGGAGGGAGGCCTGGCCTCCGCGTAGCCCGGCCCCCGCCCCCCGCGGCCCTCCCGCCGGAGCGAGGTGCCACGCGCGCGCGCGGGCGCGCGCGCGCGCTCACACACACACACACACACACACACACACGCACACACACACACGGGCACACACGGGCACACATACGCACAGACACACGCACACACACTCGGCTCCCTCCGGCGCGCACGCACGCAGCGCCCCTGACAGACCAGCGCAGCGGCCGCCTCCCCGGACGCCCGGACGCCGGAGGGCCCCGACCCCGGCGCGGCTCATGCGCCCGCGCCCATCCCGCAGCTCCGCGAGGCCCGCGGGACCCCTCCCGCCACCGCCGCCGCCTCCGCCTCGCCCGCCGCCCCCGGAGGAGCGGGCTGGCCGACCGCCGCCGCGCAGTCCCCCGGCCGCCCCCGAGGCCGCTCTGCCGCGGGCCCTGCCGCCCTGGGGCCGCGCCCCGCTCCCGCGCCTCGGGGGCTGAGCGGAGCAAACTTCGCGGACCGGCCGACGCCCGGCGGGGACCCCGCCGCGCCCCTGCGCGGCCGGGTGGGCGCGGGGCTCTCGGACCTTCGGGCATCCGGCTGCCCCGCCCGCTGCACCTGCTCGGCCCCCTCCCCGCCTGCTGGGGACTCCGGAGACGCCGCCACTTCGCAAACTTTTCCACCCCCCCTCGAGGGGGGGGGCGAGGAGGGCTGAAGGGGAAGGAGGTCCCGCGAGGCGCGCGCAGACCTGCGGGCTCCTAGCTGGGCGCCGCCGCCCGGGAGCGGGACCCGGAGGGGCGCGGGCCCAGGCGGCCGCCCTCCGGCCGCGCTCCGGCTCCCGCTCCCGCCCCTGCTTTTCCGGCGGGAGCGGGGGGCGGGGTGCGGAGGGCAGCGCGGCCCGCGCGGTGCCCAGCGGGGCCGCCGTGCATGGCCCTGCGCAGTGGGGCGGGCTGCTTCGGCCGGGTCTGGCGCAGGGTGTCGGGGTTCCCGGACGCCTGGCCCCGGCGCTCGAGCAGCCTCCTGTGCCTGTCCGCCTTCTCGCCCGAGCCCGGGCCCGCGCCGCCCCTGCCCCGCCAGCCGCCTCGCGGTGGCGGCGGCTGTGGCTGCCCCGGCGGAGGGGGGCCCCCCCAGCCTCCCCGCCCCCCGCCTCCCCGCTGCTGCTGCTGCTGCTGCTGCTGCTGCCGCCGCCGCTTACAACTTGGAGGCGGCGGCGGCGGCGGCGGAGGAGGCGGCGGCGGCCGCCGGGCGCTGCAGTGGGACGCGCGCGGCTGCGAGCCTGCGGGACATGCCCCCCGCGCCGGCTCCTTGCTGGCGGCCATGAAGAGGCAGAACGTGCGGACTCTGTCCCTCATCGTCTGCACCTTCACCTACCTGCTGGTGGGCGCCGCCGTCTTCGACGCCCTCGAGTCGGACCACGAGATGCGCGAGGAGGAGAAACTCAAAGCCGAGGAGATCCGGATCAAGGGGAAGTACAACATCAGCGCCGAGGACTACCGGCAGCTGGAGCTGGTGATCCTGCAGTCGGAGCCGCACCGCGCCGGCGTCCAGTGGAAATTCGCCGGCTCCTTCTACTTTGCCATCACGGTCATCACCACTATAGGTAAGGGATGGGCGCGCCGCCGCCGGGCTCCCCGCGCCCCGGGAGGAGTCCGGGGAGGCGGCTGAGCGCGCGGCGCAGGGCTGGGTGCGGGGCGCCGAGGGTTAAACGCAGCCTGTAGCCTGGGGGCCCCTCCCGCCGCGCCCCCTCCTCTCTCCGGAGCCCCCGCCTCTCCTGCGCCTCCGAACCTCTCCCCTCGCGGACCCCACCCGGAGCTGCGCTCCGCGCCGGTGTCTGGACCGGGCGTGCGAGCCCCGAGCGAGCGTGCCGGAGCCTGGAGGGCGGAGGCGCCACTTTTGCGAAGAGAGTGGAGCGCTAAGAATAATCCCAGAGCAGACACCCACCCACCCACCGCCCCAGCGCGGGCTGGGCTGCGCGGGGTTCCAAGCCTTACACTTACTACCTCTCCGGGACTTGGAGAGGGCTGGCCTGGCTCCGCGGCACGGAGAGGGACTCGCGCGGAGGGGGACCCTCGCAAGGCTCGTCTTGTCTGAGCCCAGATTTCAGCTTTCCTTCCTCCTGGCTCCTCTTGGAATTCTGGAGCCTGGTCGTGCCAGGACCCCGGGGGTGGGGGGTGGGGGGGAGAGTTTGTTCTCTGGTGATTGGGGTGGGGGTGGCAGCCCCGTGAACCGCTCTGAGAGGGCAATGGAGGGCGGGAGGAGGGCAGAACCTGTCCACCCCCAGGCCGTGCTGGTGGGGAAGGCAAGTGTGCCTGCTGCCTGGAAACTGGGGAGGTTCAGCCCTGGTCTGGGGAGGGAGTCCGGTTGGTGCGCCCTGGGGACTCCTGTGGCTCCCTCTCCCCAGGGCGCTTCCACGGAGCAAAGCCTCTGAGAGGTGCCTAGGGCAGTGCCCCCACTGAGGTCAGGGGGTTTGGAGATCCTGCAGGTGTGACATTTTGAGACCCTTGGGAACTGGATCAGGTCACTTCGCCCCAGTGGATGTGGCAGTAGGGAGGGTGGCATCTCTGTGGTTTCTGTGGTTTGCAACTTGTCCTCCCCCCCCCCCCCCCCCCCGTGGCACCCTCCTTCTGCACGGACATCTCCGTGGACCTGTCAGGGCCACTGTGTTGGCTCCCGTGGCCTCTTTTCTGGGCCAGTCCAGTTCCCTGTGCCCCCTCGCTGTGAGATGAGGCCTCCTCCTGCTCACACTTCTCTCCTCCCTCCGCCCTGAGTCCTCTGGACCTCCTTCTCTAATTTTCCCCTTGCTATTTTTCTTTGTCTGGAAAGCTCTGCCTGCTGAAAAAGCAGGATTGCTCAGTACCATATGCAACAGGAAGCGCCAACACAGGACGGCCTGTCTCGGCTTCTTGGTGGAGAAGACTTTGTAGGGAGTCATCTTGTCTGAAATGTTTAATTCATTGGTGCAGGTTTTTATGTTTTTGGAAGGAAACCGCTCTTCTGTTGTCTATGTAACCAGCTCTGGGCCCACCGGCCCCACGCGCTTGGCACCCCCCCCACACCCCACCGCCAAAACGCAGAAAAGTCCTTCCTCCCCCACCTGTGCTTCCAGCCTCTGAAAGGGCCAGGCAGTCGTCGCCGTCATGCTTGTCTTCCAACTTGCAGCCCGAGGTGCGGTCGCAGTGTCTGGGTGCACGTGGTGGTGATCCTGGGGGTACAGGGTCCCACTGGCTGTGAGCCCGAGGGTGAGAAATATGCCTCCAGCACTGATGGCCCCGGGGGAGAGACCCATCCTTCCCTAAACATGCCTTTAGTGATCTAGCCCCAAAGCAGGTGACATCTGCGGGCACACCAGCCCCAGGACTGACATGAGCCCTGGAGACCCGTGGCTGGTCTCACGTGCTGAGCTACAACACTGAGGAGAGGATTGGAGGGAAAACCAAACCTCAAGATGCTCCCATTTACCTGAAAAAGGAAATAGGGAGACTGACAAGGTTCCCATCAGGGGGTGTTTATTAATCCTTATTGGTAGTTCCGGGCACGTGCTTCCAACACTCAAGGCTCCAAAGAGAAAAGTCAAGGAGCGTGTGGCCAGATGGAGGCCGTTAGTTCAGCGGGGGTGCACGGGTGGGACTTCTGTCGTCCAGGACCAGAGGGGCACCTGATGGCTGTGGATACTTCTCCCTCCCTTCCTTGAGTTTCCACCCGAGTTTCTGGAAAGAAAACTTGGAGTACATATGTAAGGACAAGGAAGAGAACACTGCCTTTACTTAGCTTCCCCGACCTGAGCTTGGAGCCCAGGGAGCTGGCTTGCAGCCCAAGTCTGGTCACCCTGGAGGACCCAGACAGGTCATTTCTCTTTTCCCAGTGCGGCGTCCGCACCTGTAGAAGGAGCCGGGGACAGTGCTCGCCGGCCAGGCTGAAGCTGAGGGCTGGTGGGCCCCTGGGCGCTTGCCACTGCCTGTAGGACGCCCTGCGCACAGTAGGTGTGAATCCACGCTCCCTTGCAGAGGCCAAGTGCGTGCCGGCTGCCTTAGGACAATGTTTAGCAGGAGAGCTCAGATTTACGGGAAACAAAGCACCTTTCTAGCTAATTCTGTTTGTTTTCTTCTTTTTTTTTTTTTTTTTGTTTTCTTCTTTTTTAATATAAATGCAAATTAAGGTCCTCCTAGGCCTAGAACAAAAACCAGCCCCAAGCCAGGCCCTCGAGGAGCTGTCTCCTATTGGACGGCGATATGAATGAGTCAGGTGAATCTTCACGGGTGTTCTTGTTTTTAATCTAACCTTGAGCGATTTCTCGAGCACGCTGCAACTTTGAGCCCCGTCAGTGAGGCAGGCGGGCTCTGGTGGCACTCGTGGTCCGTAAGTGAACTCCGCTTCTCGGGTGCAGTTATTAGCTCACTCTTGGAAATGGATTTTAAAAATGTATAATTAGCACTTTGCACTGGATCCGTGGCCGCACCTGCCGGCGAGGCTGGGAAGGGAGAGCACGCCAGCCCCCCGGCCGGCTGTCAGGCACCGTGGGCGGAGGGAGGGGGACACAGGTCCAGCGGGCCCAGAAAGGGCACGCTCAGCACAGCCGGCCGTGGCTTCCAGGCGCTGTTCCTCTGAACCTGTGGCTTCTGACGATTGTGGCATTTGAAGCCACCTGCGGGCTGTGGCCCCTGTTGAAGATGGGAGCACCCCCCGCCCCCCCCCCACACAACGCCATACCTTAATCTGCTTAGAAGGATGGTTGGAAGTCTGCCCCTAGGCGCAGGGCCTGGCTGGAATTCCTCTGCCCAGGGCCAAGTCCTAAAGGACCGCTCTGCCCCAGGGGCAAACCAGTAACCTTCCTAGAGGAGGTGCCCTGGGCCCCAGCTGCCCCAAGGCCGGCACTCCTCTGACTGCAGAAAGGATCTCCGTGATGCGTCTGTGTTGACTCTAACATCTGTGACCTCAGTTGTCAGCCCCTTTAGGACCATGAACGATGGAGAAGCCCCACTTAAATTCACATCCCATCTGCAGGGCCCGGAGGACCAAGGACACTGGTCTGAGTAGTGGGGGGATGGAGGTGGGGAAGGAGATGGGGGTTTTTGGTTTTGGCTACAGTTTGGAGGAGCAGTGTCTCTCCGGGCCCTTGGGGAGCATCCAAAGCTGGGCCGGTGGCCCTGGGGAGCTGGGGTGACCGGCTCAGGAGGCAGGGTCTGCTGGCTGGGGGTGGGGCAGACTCTGGGAATCAGTTCTGGGGCTCCAGTAGGTTCCTTGCTTAAGGTCCCCTGCCTGCAGGAAGTGGGAGCCCAGAGGGGCATCTCCAGATTCTCACTGGCACGTGGGACCTGAACAGGGCTTCCCCGTGGTGGAGAGCAGGTTCCGGTGTTTTCTGGCACTCCTGGGTGTAGTTTCCAATGCAGAGTTTATGCTCTCGCTGTGCGCCTGCCCCTGCCTTGTCTGCGTTACCTCTGAGACTCTGGGGACAGGCTAGATGACAAGATAAGGCCTGGCCTTGAAGCAGGAGGGGAGCTGGAAACCCAGACTGCTGGTTGTGCTCCAGCATGAGGAGTAGGGACAGCGGAACCCAGTTAACCCGTCTGCGCCCTGGGTGCGGGATGCCCAGCGGGAGTGCTCCCCCTGGGGAGGGCCCTTTGCGTCCTCCTGGCAGGTCCTCACCCTCCAGGGAAGCTTGGCCTTCCCCTCTGCCACCTGCTGCCTCCCTGAGCTGCGCCCCTGCTCCTGCGCCTCCCCCTCTGTCAGCACGGGGAGGGGGACCCCAGGAGAACTGTGTCTGGGCCCCCATGCCCCCCGCGCCTGCAGGCCCGGCCCAAGGAGGGCATCCAGCGAGGGAATGCAAAGTAGACTCAGGCCCTGAGGGCCAGAGCAGGCCGGTGCCGTAGGGAGCAGCGTACATACGCATGCGCTCGCCTCCCCTACCAGCCTGCTGGGACCATTGCCCCACTTGCTGGATGAGAAAACTGAGGTGCAGATTCAGCAGCACAGGGAGGCAGAGGGCCGTGAACTCCGTGATGCCCTTTGGGCTCCCACCGTGGCGCTGTCCCAGGAGCCCCGGATGGGCCTGTGGAACATTCCATCTTCACCTTTCTGCCTCTCCTTGTCACTGCACCGCTCAGGGGATCTGCGGGGCGAGACCCCGGTGAGGGGCCTGCTCTGGCACACGGGGGGCCTGGACCTGAGGGGTGGCACTCCCTTGTCCTTTCCTGTGTGGCCACCGTCCGTGGGCAGGAGCCCTGCGAGGCTGTGGCTCCTCCTCCTCCTCCCCCAGGCCCTGCCTGGACCCGGCCTCGCTCGAGGTGGCACTGGCCCTCCAGTAAACACTGCCTATTTATAGTCGTGGCGGAGGCAGAGACCTGAGGTCCCTTCTGACTCCGGGGGACATGAAAGAGACGGCGGAAGTGTATGTAGGCTCCTAGGGAGTGCTCTGAGCAGGGAAGGTGTCAGAGGAGACCCAGGGCTCCAGCTCTCGCTGCCAGTACCTGCTCTTCCCGGGGTCATCTCCCCAGCTCGTCCAGGGGGTCAGAGCAGCAGCAGGAGGGGAAGCAGGACTCAAGGTGCAGCTCTCCTCCCCAGGCCCCTGTGCTCACACCTCCCGCCATCTCTCACTCCCTGGGTCCTCCAGGCACCTGCTTGTCCATGCTCTGTGCACCCTCGCGTGCGTACCACCGTCCTTCCGGACACTCACCCGCTCACTCATTCCCTCATTTACTGCTCCGAGCCTCCCTGCGTCCTCCGTTCCCGGCCTGCTCATTCCTGCGTCACGCGGGTTTGCCCCTCTCCCTCTCCGGTCTGGGCGGGGGGAGGAGGCATGTGGCCGTGAGTGTGCACAGGGCCCCCACCGGCATCTCCATCAGTGTGAGAGCCTTGACGCTGGGATCTCCAGGGCCTGCCGGCCCCATGTCCCTCCTCAGAAGCTCTCAGACAATCCCAGGCACTTTCGATTTTTAAAAATGTTTATCGAGGGGCATCTGGGTGGCTCAGTGGGTTAAGCATGCGACTCTTGATTTCGGCTCAGGTTATGATCTCGGGGTCATCAGGGTGAGCCCCAGGTCGGGCTCTGTGCTCAGGGGGGAGTCTGCTTGGGACCCTCCCTTGCCCTCTACCTTGGCCCCTGCACACGCACTCCCCCCCTTTCAAACAAATAAATGAAAACCTTTAAAAAATATTTATTAAATTATAATGTTTGCACAGAAAAGTACACTTAAATGACAAGTGTATTGCTCAGTAATTCTTTTTTAATTTTTTTTTTTTTAAATTTCAGGGTAGAATCTAGTGATTCATCAGATGCATATAAGGCCCAGAGCTCATTTCATCACGTGCCCTCCTTCTCACCCATCCCCAGGTCTCCCTGTCTCCCCATCCTCCGTCCCCTCCAGCAACCCTCGTTTGTTCCCCAACTCTAGCGTCTCTTACGGTTTGCCTCCCTGTTTTTGTTTTTATTCCCTCCCTTCCCCATGTTCATCTGTTTTGTTTCTTAAATTTCACATATGAGTGAAATCATGTGCTGTGTGCCTTTTTCTGATTGACTTATTTCGCTTAACGTCCTACCCTCTAGTCCCATCCACGTGGGTGCCAATGACAAGGTTTCATGCTTTTTGCTGGCTGAGTAATATTCCGTTATACATGTATGGGGACATATATGGCGATCTTGTTTCTCCATTCCTCTGTCGATGGACATCTGGGCTCTGTGCACAGTTTGGCTGTTGTGGACATTGCTGCTCTAAATATTGGGACACAAGTGACTCTTTGAATCAGTATTTTCGTATCCTTTAGATAAATACCTTGGTTGTAGGGTAACTCCATTTAACTCCATACTGTTTTCCAGAGGGGCCGCACCAGCTGGCATTCCCACCAGCAGTGCCGGAGGTTCCCCTTTCTCCGCATCCTCGCCGGCATCTGTCGTTCCTGATTTGTTCGTTTCAGCTGACCTGACTGGTGTGAGGTGGGGTCTCACTGTGGTTCTGATCTGTGTTTCCCTGATGCTGAGTGCGATGTATTGCTCAGTAATTCTTACAGACAAACCATGTCCTTGTCACCAGCACTCAGATCAAGACATAGGATTAGTAACAGCCCAGAACCTCCCTTGCCAGTCAGCTTCTTTTTGAATGTCTCTAGTGACAAGGAGCTCATTACCTCGCATGTAAGGCAGTGGTGTGTGTGTAGATGAATGACGAGGTTATTGTGTGCGGTTCTGATGTGGTGGGGCACCATGTGGGGAAGGGGTGTGTGTCTGTCAGGGGCGTGTTCTTTCAAAGGGGTGACCAGTTTCTATGATGGTCACGTGAAGAGGGGTGAGAAAATCTGCATTCAGATACTGGAAGTTGGGAGGCCAGGCCCAAAAGAGGAGAGGGAACTCAGCCCATGCATGTGGAGGTGCAGGTGAATGTGGGAGGGTGTGTTGGGGTAGTCCAGGGTAGGACGGGCACAGGGAGCCTGGAGAGACAGACCACCCGCCCCAGGGACCTGCTCCTCTGAGCTAGAGCACACGCAGCCCTGCCCTCTGTTTCCACCAGCCTTGCCAGAGCCCCAGGAATTTGGGGGCGAGGGCACCGGGTGGGCTGGGCTGATAACGGAGGGGCGGTCCGCACTGTTGAGAGAGTCGCATGGGCAGCGGAATTTTGGGACATGAGTGTTCAGATGAGGGTCCCCTCTACCCAGGGGACGTCCTCCTCCATGCCAGCTTTGGGGGCCGGGGGCTTGGTGTTCATTTCATCAAGGGATTTTGCTCGAAGACCCTTTTTCCTGCCTGTCCCAACCCTGGGATCTCTGCCTGTAGAAGGTTCTCCCTTTCCAGCTAAGAGCACCCAACCCGTAAGCTTACAGGTCTCCAAAGGAAGGGGTGATCAAAGCTTGGTCTGCCTTCTGTCCCTAACCGACTTCAGGGACTCGGAGGTCGTCCTAAGCCCCTGAGTTTCTCCCAGTCACCCCTCCATAAGCCTGGTCCTTCTCCTCTGAGCCATTTGGGTCTGTGTGTGTGCTCTCCAGGTCTGGTTGGACCGCCAGGGAGAGCAGACCATCCCCCCTGCCATTGTCAAGGTCGAGGTACTTCTTTTCATGCCCCCGGTAGGCGTGCTCACGGTCGCCTTCCTGGGCAGCCCCTCCCTGGGCTGACAGGCCCGGAGCTTCTAGTTCGTGCAGACTTCTTCTCTGTCCTCCTCAGCGGCAGGTTCTCCGTCCTTGCGCTGGTGTGAACCCCGGTACAGTCTCTGATGTCGATCTCTGAACAAAAAAGTAGAATCCTGCGCTGCGGACCCAGAGAAGAGGGGATGGTTGGTAGGAGAGTGGGCGGTGGTGGGGAGAGAGAAGAAAATTCTGGAGTGAGCCCGAGAGTGTTGGCCCCGCCGGGCAGCACGTGGTGAGCAGCTGTCGGCGCCGAGCGTTCCCTGGACAGTCTTTCCAGGCTGGGGGCCGCTGCCCCTCCCCTGTTCTTGCCTGGGTTTTCAGGGGTCAGCTGGACCTCCAGCAGTGAGGAGACCTGCCCTGGGGGATAGCCACTTGCACGGCCCAGCCCTGAACTGTCCTCGCCCTCGTCGTGTGCCCGGCCCTGTGAGGAGCCAGCGGGGGGCCCTGGTGAAGGGTGGGGTCAGACTAGAGGAGGGGGCAGTGTGACCAGGGGCGGTGGTGGAGGTGGGGACACCTTTGGTGTGGCAGGAGGGATGCTGGGCCTGGCATTCTGAGGCTGGGGGAGGCAGGTCTGTGCCGCACCTGTGGCCGCGGTCTCCCCGTCCAGGTGACCCCGTGTGCCTCCTGGGACTGAGCCCAGAGGGGCTCGGGGAACAGGCAGATCCTGGGGTCCTGTGGCCCCAGTCCTGCTCATGTCCAGTAGGCCTCAGCTCCCTCCTCTGTGAAGCGGAACCACAGAACTTGGCGTGTGTTGCTGTGAATACAAGCACACACCTGGGAAAGGCCTCCTGACCCGCACCTGGGGCTTTGGGTCCTTAGGATGACATTTAGGTGGATGCCAAGCTGTCGTGTGCACGAAGCGGGGAAGTTGTCAGGTGCGGCCCACCACGCCCCTGGGGACATCTGTCTCCGGCATGGCCCGTGACGCTGGCCCTCACGAGGGGTCTTGCCAGCTGCGGAAGGAGGCTCTTAGCGTGGGGGGCCAGGCTTGTGGGCTTTCGGGGCCACAGTGTGCAAGCCCAGCGGTTCAATCCCCAGCCTGTCCGTGTTGAGAAAATGTGGCTTCCTGGGGTGTCTCCCGCCATGACCGCCTTTGGGAAAGCCCATGGCTCCCGTCTTCCCCTGTGGGTAGCCTGTCCCCTCTCGGGTCTGAGCCCGGTCCTCAGGCCAGAGCCCCTTCCAGTCCTCCAGTTCCTGCCATGTCTGCCCAGGCCAGAGCTCTCGCCTGCTTCCCGCTCGCCAGCTGTGCCTTGCCCTCCCCCGGCTGTCCTTGCCCGGCTTGGACAGAGGACTTGTCGCTCTGCCCCCAGCCCACTGCCGTCCTGGGACACCTCGCCGTCCCGGGACACCTCACTCACGGTGCCCTAGTTTTGTGTCTGTGCCAAAGCATTCCGGGTAGACTCCTGAGCCCCCAGGGTGGGACTGGGCTCGGGGTCCCCAGAAGGTGTTCGGGGCAGGCCTGCTAGACCCTGAGCCATACCCCTGGCCCCTGACGGCAGGACGACTTAGGGCTGAGTGGCTCAGGGCGCCATCTTCCCACTCGGTTATGTGCCTGGGGGCCCCTGGGCAGGTGCAGGTCGGAGGCGGCCTCAGCCTTTCGAACTCGAGCTCTTGGTTTTAATGGAAGACAGCATGTTAGGGGCCTGTCTTGCCACATGGGGAGTGTCCCACTCCTCAGGCTTCGATGTGTGATGTCAGTCCCCAGCACCACCACTAGTGACAGACCCACGTGAGAAAACTGGGCGCCCGGTTGGAAGAGACAACAGTCTACGAAATGGCCTTTGGCTGTCCCTGGGACCCTGCCTGGGCTCTCCCCTCCACGCAGCCTGGCATGGTGCTCTCAAGGCGCTGAGACTGTCCTCGTGTCTGTCCCCTGCACACCAGTCAGAAGGTGACAGTGAGTGCTTGGGCTGTGCTGGCTCTGTGCACCTGAAAGCCACTTGATCCTCAAAAGGGTTGGTTGGTGGACTGTCCGATGGAATGTCGGGAACAAGACGTCGTGTCAGGGCCCTGGAATGAGCGTGTGGAACCAGTGGTGGTGGGGTCTTTGGATCCTGTTGACCATTTGTCAGAGGTGTGGAGTGTAGGCATGTATCTGGGGTGCTGTGAGTTCCAACGGTGGGTGAGGCCTGCCGGGGAGGAGGGCAGAACCTGGGGGCCAGCAGCCAGCGGGGGAGCCGTCCACATGGAGGTGGTGGCTGCAGCCCTGCCGTCGTTGTGCCCTGGGCCCTCCTCTGGGGGCCCCTGTGTTTGTGCACCTGTCCCTCCTGCTGCCCGGCCACATCTTCGAGCCCAGGAGGAGCCGGGTGAGGTGACTCTGCCGGTCACTCTCGGAGCTCCCGTCAGGCACTGCTCTGGCTGTGTCCCTCCCTCTGTGGGCCAGAGACTGTGTCTTCTTGGGGCCCACAACGAGGATGCTGGCGTGAGCGCAGCAGAGGGCACGGAGCTGTGCGGAGGGCCCAGCTCCGGCCAGTCGGGCACTGGGTTCTGACCCCCACCCCCCAGGTGACTTTGGGCGAAGGCGGCCTTCACCCCGCCCACTGCCCACTTTGGGGCTGGGTACTTCTTGGCAGTCGGGGCTCCCGTGGACTGTCAGATGTTCGGCCGCATCCCTGCCTCCGCTGGCTCGCTCCCGGTGACACCCTCAGCCAGCTGTGAAGACAGCGTTGTCTCCGACATGGCCGCATGGCCCCCCCCGGGGACTTCTCTTCACTGAGCCGCTTCTGTGGGATTGGAGGAGAAGCTGCCTCCCGCCGATCGTGGAGGGTGGGGGCCGAGGGGCGTGTGTGCGAGTGTGTCTGCGTGTCTGTGTGTGCATGTGTGCGTGCGTGTGTGCGCGTGTACAATCGCGTGAACTGTGTGTCTCATTCACATGTGTGCGCCGGAAAGGGAGCTCCTTCCCTCGGCTCAGAGGAGGACACGCAGGAGAGGCCAGTCCAGTTGTGGGGTTTCTCAAGGGAACGTGACTGGCAGGGAGAGCTCTGGTGGGGCTGAGGTGAGCTGGCTCATGTGGGGTGGGGGGAGCCACTCGGGGACTGCGGTGAGTGTCACTCGGGTAGGGGTGAGTCACTCAAGTGGTACTGGGGTGAGTCACTCAGGGGGATTGGGGGGAGTCACTCAGGTAGAGTTTGGGGAAGTTAGGTGGGATGGGGTGAGTCATTTGGGGGTAGGGGTGAGTCACTCAGATGGAATTGGGGGGGAGTCACGCAGGTGTCGGGAGCACCCCTGGTGGACCCCTGGCTCCCACCCCTCAAGCGGAAGCAGAAGGCAGCATTGTGGTGGGGGACCGTGGCCCTCGTTGCAACTGGGGTATATGGCCCTGGGTCTGTCTGGAGACAGCTCTGGACTCCGTGGCTTGCCGGGTGGTCTTGGGACTTTATGTCTCCTAGAGTCGGTGTAAAAATTGTGCTGCTGACGTGGGCCGTCCTGGGCTTTGGGCCACATGTCTTGTATGGGGCCCAGGAGGGGACCGGGCTCCAGGATGCTGTGGGGGGCTGGGGAGATGTTACTGCAGGGTCTGGTTGTTATGACGGGGCTCCCAGCGAGGGTGCCGTTTCTGGAAGCTTACAGACTGTGTGCCCTGAGTACTGAGGAGCCCTGGCAGTGGTCAGAACGGGTCTCTCATGGATTAGGGACAGTGTGTAGGCCAGAGGGACACAGACCGTGGCAGAGTGGATGCTGGTGTAGGTTGATTCACAGAAAAGCTCCCACGTCACTGAACACTAGTAAGCAATGGCAGAACATATTTTATAAAGAGTGGGGGAAGGCCCCAGAACTCCCCTCTGGGTCTGTGGTCATGTACAAAATGGCTTTAGTGTTTCATGTTCACATGCTCGTTGTTGCCCACACGTGCCCACTGTTTTGTTCACTTTATCAGAATGAATGTGTTAGAGATTGTGTTCAGCTTCTTGCAGCAGAAAACCCAATTAATGGTACTTGACCGGACAACAGTCTCATCTTCCTCAGTTGAGGTGTCTGGGCCAGGTAGATGGGCTGGTAGGTGGCTCCGTGGTGTCCTCAGAGACTCCACCTCCTACTGACGTTCTGCTCAGCCACCTCAACTTGGCTTTTGTGCTCAGGCCAGTGCCTCATGGTTCCAAGATGGCTGCGTCACCACCAGCATCACCTCCAGCATCCTCCTGGGAGCGAGAAGCCAAAGAACAAATGAGAAAGGCATGTACCATGTGGGCTTTCTCCTATCTAAAGAGCTTTCCTGGATGGCCCACCCAAGGTTTCTGCTCACACCTCATTGGCCAAGACTGTGTCTCATGACCAATCTTAGCTACAGGGGAGTCTGGAAAACGGGGCATGTTGTTCTCAAACCTCACTAGGGTTCTGATGGTGAGGAAGGAGTGGAGGGAGGTGCTGGTGGGCACCCACGGTCTCTGTCGGGGATGCCTCATGGTTCCGAGCCCTTTCCTTCCTAAGTTTATGTCCAGCTTTGCCTTGTGTTTCTGCTGTCTTAAGGGAGATTTATTTTTACAGTTCTGCATCCTCTGAAGGAATGTACTGTTGTCTCTTTACTCCCCTGTTTATAGCAATGGAATGTACCTTTTTTATTTTCATTTTTTTTTGGTTATAGGTAGTGCTTTCCTGAACATCTGTGTGTGCGCGCGTGCAGATTCTGCTGGGTTCTTACTTGAGGGTTTGGCGGTGGTGGGATCCCCAGGTCAGGGGGCACTTATGTTCTTACTGTTTTCGAAGGTTTTCTTAGTAGTCTCTGTGTAGCCTGGACCAGGTTGTACAGGGTTGGAAGGCTGGTGTCCACTGCTGGGAAAATCCGCCCTCGTCCCAGACATGGCAGGCCCCAGGACATCCATGGGTGCATTCGTAGATCTGGAACCTACAACCTTGTGAACACCATGGAACAAGGCAGGAGCAGACGCGTCCCTGGACTATGGTCTGGCCTGGGGACAGGAAGTTCTGCATGGTCAGGCTGGTCTGGCCTGTTGGCGTGGTCACTGGAACCCTGAGCAGAGGATCAGCCCCCGTGGGGAGGAGTGCCTTCTGTGATTGATTAGTCATGCCTGCTGTGGGGATAGAATAGACCACAGTAGCATGCTTGGTACATCCTGGCCCGTCCTGGCCCAGTGAAAGGGAGGACTTCAGAGATGGAAGGCTTTCCCACTGCTGTGCCCAGAGTGCCGTCTGTCACTGTGGCTGGCTCTGTGGATGTTGCTTGTCACTGGGACGTCTGCTTTACAAGGCAGGTTCCCATCCTCTGCCATCTTCCATCCACATAACGACCCTGTGACATAGGTGGGGTTGAGTATTAACCCCGTTGTGCTGATGAGGGTCACAGAGATCCGGGGACTCACCCAAGGTGACACAGTGGAGTTGGGACTTGAACTCACGTTGTGGGCCCTGAAACCCTGCATTCTTGCTGTCTCACCCCTGCCTTCCCTCTGCTCCCAGATCGCGGGCTGCGGGCGGGAAAGTCAGCCTCGATGATTGTCGTCTGACGCGAGGACTCAGAGGCCATCTGGTCCCGCCCTTTTCAGCTGGGATGAGGCCATGGCTGAACCTTCTAGTGACAGGGAGCTCACCACTTCCCTAAATTAGTAGGGAAAGGCAGATGTGACGTCAACGTTCAAACAAACAAGAGGCCCAAGATCTCCCATCTGCTCGTTCTGGTTGTGCCGACCAGAGCTTCCCAGGGCAAGTTTAACCTCTCTTCTCTTGTCTCAACAATCGTGACCAGTTGTGGGGTGTCTGGAGGGTTCTGGTTCCTTACAGACACCATCTCAATGAGTCCCGTCCTCTCAGCAACCTTATCAGATAGACACTTGCACGCATTCCCATTTTAAGCTGATGTGGAAGATCAGGGAGGTTAAGCAACGTGCCCGAGGTCACACGGCTCCACGGTGGTGGGGGCAGGGCTGAGACCCAGGCAGTCTGACCTCAGAGTCTGTGCTTGTAACAGTATTGTTTTATGCTGCTGCTGGCGACCTTCTGTATAAGTTAGCTAGTGACACGTAACAAATCACCCCCCACTGCGGGGGCTTGAAACAACAGCGATTCGTTACTGCTCACAGTCTGGCTCACTGGGTGCTCTTTGTCACTGCTGGCCTGCAGGCTGACTGGGACAGCTCTGTTCACCGCCGCTGTGCATTTTCCTCTTGCAGACGGCGGAGGCACACGGGGGCAGGGAAAGCAGGTGCGTCCTTCCTGCCACGCCCCCGCCGTGACGATCATTTCACCCACACGCCTTTGGCTGCAGCAAGTCACAGGAGTCCCAGGGCAGCTGGTGCACCTGCCCCTGAGGAGGCTGGGTTGGAGGGACCGTCTGCTTATCCTGCCAGCCGACCGTGAGCCCACCACACCCCTGGCCAACCCCTCCCTGCTGTCTGAAATCAGCTTCCTGGTACGGTGGAGAGAGCATGGCTTAGGGTTCTAATCTGGGTTCGAATGGTGCCCAGGCCACAGCTCTAAGCTGACGTGCTCTTTTCTCATCTGTCAGGTAGATGGCATACCGTCTCTCTCTGCGGGCAGCTCGGCTGTCGTGACAAAGCACCATGCACTGGGGGCTGATGCAACAGAAACTTGATGTCTCCCAGCTCTGGAGTGCAGAGGTCAAGGTGTCTGCAGTGTTGGTTCCTTCTGAGGCCATTCTCCCTGGCATGTAGATGGTGTGTTCTCCCCGTGTCCTCCTGTGGTCGTCCCTCTGTGCGTGTCTGCGTCCTCCCCTCCTCCTCTTACAAGGACATCAGTCACTTTGGAGGGAGGCCCCACGTATGACCTCAGTTTACCTTGACGCCTTCTGTAAAGAGCCATCTCCAAATACAGTCACATTCTGACATCCTGGGCAGTAGGACTTCAGCATAGGAATTTGGGGGGATGCAGCCCAGCCCATCACCCACTTCTGGGCTGAACATTAAGTGATAAAAATGGAGATGGAAACACCTCATCCAGGGCCTGCCCCGGAGCAGTGGCTCAGCAGAGGTTGGTCTGTGCTGTGTCACGTGTAAGAGTAGGAGCCTGTCTCATTATGGTCATGGATTTGTGTGGCCTCAACATGTTAATTAGTCTGTTGTTACTCTCAAAAGTAGTGTGGAGCCAGGGCAGGCTGTGTCATCAGGAGACCTGATGCAAGCCCTGTGCCTGGTCCCAGCCTCAGTGTCCCCATGTGCAGACTCAGGGTGCTCCTGCCCCCTTCAGCATGTCTGGGGCTGGGATACGTGAAGCCTCCCGTGCTTCTCTTAAACTAGATTGTGATTGGATTTTTAAGCAGGTAACGTGCAGTACTTCTGTAATCCACACACACGCATGGTTGTGGTACGTTTTTGGTGTGATCGTCTTATGATGGTTCTCTATCAGAAACAAGTCCTTATCTTTTGGAGATAAACACTGAAACACTTAGAGATGGAATGCAGGGTCTGGGATTGGCTTCAAAAAAATCTGAATTGCAGGAGAAGTTGGGGTGCCTGGGTTTGGGTTGAACAGGATTGGCCATGAGCTAATTACGGAATCTCAGCTCTTTGTGCCTGGGAGTCTGTTACACTGTTTTCTTGCTTTAGTATATATTTGAAAATGTGCACAGTGAAAACTACAAACACTTGAACAGAACACAGGGTAGGAGTGGCGATGCCCGGTCAGGTCCAGCCCCTCGGCCCCGCTCCCGGGAGGTGGCGGCTGCCAGCGGCTTGCTGTGCAGAAGAGGATGCAACACGTCCTTGGCTCCCACGCCAGCCCTGGCCTGCCCACAAACTTTCTGTGGCCCATACATTGCCTGAAAATATTTGGAATTAGTTGCCGACAGGTATTGATCTTTTAAAAGAGCCAGCTGTTGTCTTTAGTTGTTACTTAGGTTGTCTGTCTTCCTCATTGTTGTGGCTGCATTGTGAAATACCTACTTGAGCTTCTTGAGGTAGGATTCTCTTTCCTCATCTTCAAGCACCGAGTATTACTAAGCTGTTTTTTTTTTTTTAAGTAAATGCATTAAAGGCTACACATGTTCCTCTTTGTGCTGCCATGGCTGTCTCCCATCGATCTGTTATGGGCACTTATTTGTAAAAAATTCACCAGAGAGCATATTTTTTTCTTTAATCCAAGAATTAGTTGAAGTGTGCTGTTTTAATATTGTGCACTTTGATGGACGCACATTTTTGTCAGCATAGCTATTACAGACGTGAGCTTTGTGGCCAGACTGCCTAACTGTTATACCTGCCGTGGCCATTTACTAGCTGTGTGACCTTGGGTGTGAAATGCAACCTCTCTGTGCCTTGGCTTTTGCCACCTGTAAAATGGGCATAGTAGTGGTAATGACCGTAGCTGCAGCCGTCAAGGTTGTCAGGATGTCGAAGTGAGCTGTTGTGGTCACACATTTAAAAGAGCTCATGGTCTTCGGACATCCACTATCTGGGGACGCATTTCTGATGTACAGCTTCTACATTTTAAAATTTATTGGACTTCTTCCTTGGAATAAAAGGATTACTTTTGGTAAAGTTCCATGGGTTTTGGAAAAGAACATCTAACTCCCCAGTATGCATACAGTTCTCCCTAAACCAAAAGAAAATCAGACTTGCTTATTATGTTATCCAGATCCTTTTCAGGGGTAGAAAACGAGCGAATGCTGGCTAAGTCAGCCTGTGTGCAGGTTGGGTGACGCACACAGAGGGTTTTAAACGATCACTATTTTGTGGCCCTTCATGCCCGGAGTGGCACCTGTGCTCCAGGCTGGTCCCCACGGCCCCACCCCCATCATGGTTCCACACAGTCCCCTTGAACCCTCGCTTCCATGGCCAGGCCCCACTGGCGTCCACCCTGTGCCCAGGTTTTTTTTTTTTTTTTTTTTAATTTATTTGACAGAGAGAGAGATCACAAGCAGAGAGAGAGAGAGAGAGAGAGAGAGGAGGAAGCAGGCTCCCTGCCTAGCAGAGAGCCTGATGTGGGACTCGATCCCAGAACCCTGAGATCAGGACCTGAGCTGAAGGCAGAGGCTTAACCCACTGAGCCACCCAGGCAGCCCCTGTGCCCAGGTTTATGGTTACTTGATTACCATCATTATGGAGGGCTCCGTAATTGTGGAGGGATGTCTGTCAGTGTCTCCTTCAGCACTTGGCCTTTGGGGTTTGCCCACGTCCCCTTGTGTTTCTGGAATTTTAGTTTCGTGGATTTCGAAGCTTAGACGTAGGAAGGTTCGTGTTTGCTGTTTCTTCTTGGTGGAGAAGCTTTACAAAGTAAGCTTTCTTTATCGTTTTTGATACTTCTTACTGTACGTTCTTCCTTATCCTGAGCTTATGTCCGTGCCTGATGGCTTTTATTAACATTTGTGACATAGATGTCCGTGTTTTTAGCTTCTACTTGATACTTTCTTTTCAGGAAGATTGAGGCATGGTTTATAACAAAAGGCGTAAAAATAAGGTATAAAGCAAGGTCAGAAATCTGGTGTGTGTGCATGAGATTCGTGCACAGTAACCCTCACCATGGCTCTCAGAGACGCTCGTACGTGTTTGGGGCTTCAGAGGAGAAGGACAGAAGGAGAGCCTGTTAGACACTGGACACAAAGTTGCAGAAGAGCGCGTTCTCGTGCCTTCCCTGAGGGCTGGCCCAGTGAGGCACTGGGGTCGGGAGCATCCAGAGGGGCCCTGCTGAGGTGCGGCCGGGCTGGAGGCCCCGGAGGGTGTGGAGTGCCCAGGGGTGTCTGGCTGGTCTGCCCAGCAAGCTGCTGTGCTGGTCCCCGGGCTCCACTTTCCGGGGCCGTGGGTGCCCAGGCTCCTTTGATTTCCCCCTCCGTCTTCCTTCTGTCATTTGTGGTCATGCTGGTGGCATCGTCTCTGTTCCAAGCGGTTGAAGAAGGATGGAACAACGGGCAGAGGGCCTGTGACCGCCGAGGTTGCTCTCTGAGCACGTTATCCTGGAGGACCCCGGCAACTTCTGCTTCTACTCATCGGCCAGTGTGGGTCTCGGGGCCACACGTGGACTGTAAGTGGGGTGAGGCCTCGTGCCCCATCTCACACCTGCTGCCAGGTCCCGGGGGAAGTGCAGCCTGGATCCCTGGGTGGAAGGGACCTCCTGGCCTCCTGTTCAGTGGCTCTGCAGATTCTTCGCCCACGCGCACCGTGGTGGGGCCAACCCTCTGCGCCCTCAGCCACGGCTGGTGGCTGCATGTCCTGATAGGGATAGGTGACCTGGTGCCTCCTGGTCAGCGGCAAGCCCGCAGGGCGATCTGCTGGCCCCCTGTGTGCTTTCTTCCCTGGTGTGGGAAGGGAGCCTGCCGTCTGGGTTGGTTCCGTTGGGTCTCCTGCTGCTGCAGACACGGGTCTCAGGGGCTTTATTTGGCATCACGGGGTTCCTCAAGAATCCCTTGCTGGGGGAATCAGCAGAGAAGATGGGGCTGAAATGGGAAACGCTTTTCACAGGGACCCCCCCCCACCCCGAGTGAGAAGGGCAGGGCTGTAGGGGTGAGCGGGAGGGAGCTGCCTGGTTTCCAGACACTGGCTCTCCGCCCTCTGCCGGGGGACTCGGTCACTGGCGGGACATCGTTCTCCGTGTCAGAAGCATTTCTTCCCAGGCCCAGGGGCAACCTTGCAAGGAGGGGGTGTTCAGGATGCCGGGACCGTTTTCTCTCCTTCCTTCCTGTCAGGGGGCTGTTGGCCACCAGCCAGGACCTTGCCGTCATGTGTTTTAGAAGAGCCCAGTCGGGGACCCCTGCCCCAGCCCCCGATGCCCCTGGCTGAAACCCACCCTCCCCCGCCACACCCGGGAGACCTGGCCATTCGAGGTGTTCTGGGTTTTTTCCTTAGGGTTTTGTTTTCCAGCCCAGCCTGGGTCCTTTCTGGGCACGGAGAGGAACCCTCTAATTTTTGGCTTCCTCTGGGGATGACCTAAGCATTTGTTGTTAAAGGGCTGGCTGGCGGGGGCCACCGGGCGTTACGCAACACGGCACTGAGAGCATGTTCCCCGCTGGCCTTCTCCCTGGGCGTGCGTTTCTGAGGCGGCTCAAGGCCTGTGCTGATGTGCATTGCCCTGGCCACCAGCCATCAAATCAGATCGAGTCACTCCCTTGCTGAAAAGCCAGTGATGGCTCCCAGCAGCCTACAGCAGGTGGCATGTCTTCTCAGGGCCCTCGAAGTCGGAGCTCTTGCCTGCTGCTCAGCCCTGTGCTGCGTGACCCCTGTGCCCTGCAGACCGAGTTACCGAGCACTAGCACCCCTTCCTCCGTGAAGCCCTCTCTGGCTGGTTAGGTGCCCTTCCTGTGTGTCCTGCAGCCCCAAGTCCCCCGCCCGCTCGACACCTGTCACCCTGTGTGCAGCTCAGCCCGTCCCGAGCCTGGAAGGGGT
The DNA here is from genome assembly GCF_002288905.1 of Enhydra lutris kenyoni. NCBI lineage: Eukaryota > Metazoa > Chordata > Mammalia > Carnivora > Mustelidae > Enhydra > Enhydra lutris. The sequence continues at coordinate 3,925,700 of NW_019154098.1, forward strand.
GTCTTCACCCCACTGTGGCCGAGGCACTTGTCCGCCAGCCTCTGGCCCCGAGCAGGCCCTCAGAAGATGTTTGTCGAATGCACATAGGCATGTAAATGGAACAGCTTCCACAGAAGCTATATTTGATTGTTCTAGAATATTCTCCACACCTTTCAGAAAAACAAATTCTTAAAAAACAACAGCTGAGTGGCAGGTGTTCGCATGGCGGGGTGGGTTGTTGGGGGGGGGCAGTCTCGCTTTCTGTGGGATCAGGGTTCTCCCTGTACCCCTTGGCCTCTCTGCTTACCCGGAGGTGCCTCTGACTTTGCTGCTTTTCCGCCAAATCCCCGGGGACCTGCAGGGCCTGGCATGGTGTCCGTGGGGCTGCCAGGAGCTTGGGAAGGGAGCCCTCTTCCCACCGGGGGCAGGGCCACTTTTCCAGTTGGTGCACACCCCGCTTGCCGACCTCCGGGCCGGGCCACCTGCTAGTGAGCTCAGTAGTGCTCCCCAGGGATGCTCCCGGCACAGGTCCTCACTCCCGACTCCAGGCCGGCGACCTCTCCACTCTGGGTGGTCAGTCCCCACCCCGTGAGCTGGGGCTGAGCCCCTGCCAACCTCGCTGGGTAAGATCCTGGACTCTCCCCCTTTCTGGCAGAGGGAGCGCCCAGCCTTCGCACTGCTGTGCCGTCCCCAGCCCTGGGGCCATGGCCAGCCTCCTCTAGCAGGCAGCCCCTGTCCCAGCTCCCAACACCCCCCAGCGGCTCCGTGCAGTCTGCATGGTCAAGAGCAGACTTCTGAGATGTGCAGACTCCCTCTGTGCTGTCCGCCTCTCGCCTTCACCCTGAGCTGGGTCCTTCAGGCAGATCTGTGCTCCTGCCTCCCACCTCTGCGCGGGTTGGTCCCTCTGCCTGGCATCTTGGCAGGCCACTGCGCCGGTCCTTCTGCTTGGTACGCCCATGTGGAGCGGCCCGTTCGAGGGGGAGCGTGTCCCGGGGTCAGAGCCGCTGCGGGCACACATTCTGCTGGGGGTACGTCCGGCCCGGCCCACCTCTCTCCAGCTGGGAAACCTCGCCCGGTCTGCACAGCACGGTGTCCGCTGGTGGGCTGGGTACAGCAGACTCGGCGAGGGTTCGGGGCCTGGCACCCAGCGTGTGGTGAACGAAGGTGCGTGAAGACACGAGGAGGCCGTGTGACGTGCAGGTGTGAGGCGTGTGTCCGGGGACGCACTTGTCGGAGGGTCTGCAGGTGTGGGATGGGCGGAGGAAGGGGGAGCCGGCGATGGGGCTGAGTTCTGATTGGGCTCGGGTGTGCCCTGAGTCCTAGTGAAGGCAGGGGTGAGGCTGGGGGAGCCCTGGGCTGGACCTCAGCTCTGGAGCCAGAGAGTGAGACCGGCGGGCTCTGCCATCCTCCACAGGGTGGCCACAGATGCGGCAGGGAACCCGTGTCCTCGCTGTGTCTGCTGTGGCCTGGGGCTCGCCGGAGTCGCAGCCTCAGAGGGCTGGCGGGGGTGCCTAGAGGGAGCACGGGTGGCGGGGCTGGCACACGGTGGCGCTCCCTTCTCCTAGGACATGTCCTCCCTCCGTAACCCACAGCGGCTCGGATGTGGGGCAGCTTGTCCTTGAGGGGGAGCCCTGGCTGCGGGGGAGAGGTGGTGTGGGGCCTGGTGGGGAGGTGGGGACAGTGGCAGGGGCCACATCCTTCAGCCCTCCTTCCAGGGAGCACACATGAAGGCTTTGCAGGGTGGTGGCTGTGGAGAGGGAGGAAGGTGGGCCTGGGAGACTGAAGTCACAGGGGCAGCACGGCCTTGGCCTCGTCCCGCTCACCTCCCACCCCACCTCCCGCCCTGGGCTATCCCTGAAGTGGCCCCAGGTGGGTGCTTGCCAGCCTCGGCCCCTCTGGAGGTGTGCAGGACCCAGCTGGCCTCAGGAGCGGCCCCCTGCTCCTTCTGGGGAGTGGCTCTCACTGTGATGCCTCAGGGGGAGTGAGACGGAGGATTGGGGTAGGGGAGCCGGCCTCTGTGGCCCCGGTGAAGGCTCCTTCCTGGAGCTGGGTCCTTCCCTGCCCCCTGTGCACCCCCCCACCCCGCCCCAAGGACCAGGCCTGGAACTTCCGGTCTCTCCACTTCTGCTGCTGCTGCCGGCCAAGGCCGAGCCAGGAGCCCACACTTGGCTCGCTCTGGGCGGAGGCTGTGCCAGCAGGAAGAGAAGGTGCCAGCACCGACTGGCCGCAGGGACAACTCCACAAGTCCCCACAGGCACAGGGTGGGGCCAGGTGGCTCAGGGGAGGGGACCCGGGAACGTTGGGCTTCCAGACCACCATGGCGTGATGATGGCATGCGGCCTGGCCCACGGGCCTTGCTCGCCGCACCTGGGACACGGGGCGGGGTACAAGTTGAGAAAGAGCCCCCGGCTAAGGGCAGGCTGCAGGGTCAGAACAGAGGTGGGGCCCCGGTCGTGGGCCGTCGTCCTGGTCCTGGCTTCCTTCTCGTCCCTATGCCCTCACTCAGTGCCCATGACACGGAATAGGGCTTCTTCTTCTTTTTTTTTTTTTAAAGATTTATTTATTTATTTATTTTTTATTTATTTGACAGAGAGAGAGATCACAAGTAGGCAGAGAGGCAGGCAGAGAGAGAGAGAGAGGGAAGCAGGCTCCCCGCTGAGCAGACAGCCCGATGCCGGGCTCGATCCCAGGACCCTGAGATCATGACCTGAGCCGAAGGCAGAGGCTCAACCCACTGAGCCACCCAGGTGCCCCAGGAGTAGGGCTTCTTAAGTGCCTGTTTATTCATGAGCAGATCCACATGCTGTCCTGCTCTGTCCCCTGCCGTGCCGCTGCTCCCCTTCCATGCCTTTGTTCTCACAGGCTGTGTGGCCTTGAGTGAGCTCATTGACCTCTCTGAGCAGCATGTCCTCTGGAAAGTGGGACCCCCAGGGTGGCATGCGGTAGGGTCTCAGGGACAGCTGCTGCTCTGAGCTCGCCCCTCAGGGTCCCCCGGGATGTCCACACCCAGACCCAATGTTCTGGATTGACGGTTCACTACCTGCGTCAGTAAAGATGATGTTGATGTGAGAAAAATCTGACCCCGGTGGGTCTAACAGTTTGGGATTTTTCCCAGAAGGATAACTTAGGGTGTCAGCAGACCTAGCTAGGACAGGTTCTTGGGCGGTCATCAGGGTCCCAGCCCCTCTGCCTTCTCTGCCCCCATCTTTAGTGAGCGGCTCTTTTTGGCCGTCCCTCACCCTGCCGCCAGGGATGGCCACGGTCACTGGCAAGATCAGGCTTCCGTGACCACCCCTGATATTTCTAGGTGGACCCGTGGCCATTCAAACAAAACTAGGGTTCCTGTAGTGAGGAAGAGGGGTGCGGTATCTGGGGGACGATCTACATGCAGCCCCTGAATCAGATGCTTATTACTCTGAAATGTGCTTTAAAACCAAACCTGCAAACCCAGCAGGGTGCTCTTCTGGGCCCTCGGTAGTGGTTGCCTGGTCTTGGCCACCACGTGGATGTCAGCACTGGGTGTCGCTGGCCTGGGGATGGACGGTGCAGCTTTTCAGCCCACATGAAGTCTGGGGAGAGAGGCCACTCGTTGTCATGTCTGAGAGCAAGGCCCTTGGTCTGAAAGTGGGAGCCTGTATGTTGGCAAGGGCCTGGCGATGGCCCAGCCTGGCCATGTGGGGCCAGGGGCCAGCTTGTCGGGCCCTGGCCAGCAGCCCCCAGCCCCCAGCCTCAGGCCCTCAAAGGGAGTGGAGTCTGCAGACGTCAGACCTGGCCACACAGCAGAACCAGGGACCTTGCCTCAGAACCTCAGCCCTGAGGACGGCCCAGGTGCGTGAGGACCCAGTTCCCAGGAGCCTCGTCCCAGCAGAGCCGGGACGTCCCTGCATCTGGCTGCAGACCTGGCAGCAAGAACAGAGAGGGTGGCCCCGAGCGGAGGTCTGGATGCTCTTTGAAGTGACCTGGAGAAGGGTGTTGTGAGAGCGCGGGTAAACACAGGGCAGTGGTCCCCGAGGGACAGTGACCTCGGTGCTCTTGGCCCACAGAGCAGGGTTGGTTCAACACCTGAACCTGAGGGTGAAGGGCTGTAGTACCAGGAAAGACCTCTCTGAGTCATCCTGGAGCCTTTTACCCTGAAGGGGGGGTGACCCATGCCATGGGTGGGATCTTGATTCCAGAGCTTCCTGGGCTTCCCCTGATCCCGAGGTGTTGGGAAGGCAGGTGGCGCTTCGGAGGCCAGCGGTGTGCAGGCGCGGGAGGCGTGGGGTGATCGGCGTGGGTCCTGGGGGGCTGGGCTGCCGGTCCTGCCCCCACCACAGAGGCTTGGGAGCCCCTGGTGTTCTCTTCTCCCTTGTGAAGGGGTCCAGCCCACTGTCACCTTCCAGAGTGCTTGGTCTTTCGAGAAATTATTCTCTCACTTGGCCTTGAGCTGCTTTTTGGGGTTTGCACAGAACAGCAGCCGTGGCAGCCCGGTGAAGAGCACGTCTTGACATTCGGGGTCAGCCCAGCCCGCAGGACAAGTTTGTGGAAAGAGCCACAGGCCTTGGGGTCAGGCAGGCCCCCTTCTCCTTGGTGTGACTTCGTGTCTTGGCCTCAGTTTTCCCACCAGCTGCAGGAAGCTTTGTGCACCCAGAGGTGACCGCGAAATCATGTGGCGTGGGGCAAGGCCCAGCTGCGGCAGGACGCGGGTGCCACCATCCACCTGGCTGGCAGATGTGAGGGCCGGGCGGCCGGGTGGTGACAAGCCGGGGACGGTGTTTACCAGCCGCCACAGAGAGCTTTGGCGTTCTAGTGACACGGTGTTCGGATGTTGGCGAGCACCACGGATGACAGGGGTGCCCGTCTTGCTGGTGACCACGGTGTCCATGAGGCATCTTGTGTGCAGAGGACAGGCCCTGGAAGTCTGGTTTGGTCTCCAAGCCCCCAGGCTGGGGTCTGTACCCTCAACCCCCACTGGACCTCCTGGATGGGGAGACCCAGTTCTGAGTGTCCACCATTCACTCCTCGGTGGGACTCACACCTGATTGGTTTGGGGGGCAGCACCGGTTCCCACTTCCTTTCCTTGCCCTGAGTTCCCAGGACTGGCTCTCAACTGAGCTGGGGCTGAGCAGCTCGTGAAGACGGCTCTGCGGGGGCACCTGGGTGGCTCAGTGGGTTAAGCCTCTGCCTTCGGCTCAGGTCATGATCTTGGGGTCCTGGGATCGAGCCCAACATTGGCTCTCTGCTCAGCAGGAAGCCTGCTTCCCCCCCTCTCTTTGCCTGCCTCTCTGCCTCCTTGTGATCTCTGACTGTCAAATAAATAAATAAAAAATCTTAGGGAAAAAAAAAAAAAAGATGAGTCTGCAGACAGCCGACAGCTGGGCCGGACCATGATGGCCTGAATGTGTGTCCTCAGCAGGAAGCGGGGCTGCCTGGGGACAAGCCCACGCTGGACGGCTTTTCAGGGAAGCGTGTGTGTCCCTGAGCCCCACAGCCTGGGCCTTCTCCTGCTTCATGGCCTGCCCCCCTTGGGCTGTGGAGATGCGTGCCTCCTTTGGTGAAGGGAAAAGTGAACCCATCCTTGGGAGGAGCTGAGCACGGCGCCTGACACGTGGCTGATATGTACTCATCGCTCGCTGACATAGAATTGGGGCGAGCGAAGGCTGGGAGGCCCGCTGGGGACACACCTCCCAGCTCTGGTGGCCCAGCTCTGAGGAATCCCAGCGCATTCGTCAGGCACGATTTATGAGTGCCCGCTGTGCGCAACCCCAGCTAGGAACAGAAAGGAGGAAGTCGTAGGTCTCGGTTCTCAGACGGCTCACAGAACAGGGCGGAGAGAGACGAGACCTGGCTAATGTTGGTCAGGAGACCAAGGCTAGGAGGTGGGAGAGCGGTCAGGGACGTGGACTTGTCAGCGTGGTCTCACTGCTGTAACAAACAGCCCCAGAGGTCAGTGCCTTGGCACAGTCCAAATTTATTTTGCTCTCGAGAATGCGGGCTAGAGGCTCGGCTCCGCTAGGTCCTGCAGGGCCCCAGGCTCCGTCCAGCTTGTGGCTCTGCTGTCCTCAGGTCCTCCGTGGCCTTTCTGTTCAGCTAACCGGTGGGGAAAGAGTCTGGAGGCATGGGCAGGGCTTGCTCATGGGACGGATCTGGAATCGCTGTCTCGCCCCTCCCGTCCCAGGGCTTGGCACACAGTCACGTGGTCCTGCCTCACTGCAAAGGAGTCTGGCACACGTAGGCTAGCTGCGAGCCCAGGAGGGAGCCGAGGTTTACAAGGTTTGGCGAGCCCAGCGGGGTCTGCTGCAGAGGCTTCTGGGAGAAGCTTAGTTTGGCTTAGGCTGTGGAAGGTGGCTGGAAGCGGGGAGCGGTCAGCCTGGGCAAGGGCTGAGTGGGCCCAGATCATTTTGGGGGCACAAGATGCCCGGGGGGGGGTGGGAGATGTGGAAGAGAGTGCGGGAGGCTTTACGATGTCTCCTAACTATCCTCCCTGGCACCCCCATCCTTGAGACCCTGAGTGGCCTTTGTTTCCAGTTCAGGGATCGCCTGTGCCCCCAGGCAGGGCCTTCCCAGGAGCAAGCTTACCTCACTCAGTCCTTCCACCTCTGCTCTTTCGGGGCTGGTGGACAGCCGGGCTCCGGGAGATGAAGTAATTTTCCTGCAGCTCACACAGCCAAGTAGCGTGGGGCCCGGATTTGAATCCTGGTGTGTCTGACTCGACGGCCGGTGCTATTTCTAGAACCCACACTGCTTTATTTCAGCAAGGCTGTGAGGACGTCGGGGGCGGGGACCCAGTGTGGGGGAAGCTCTAGGGAGAGGAACTGCCGTGTCCCTGGGCTGCCCTGCCAGGGGACATGGCCCTCGGGAGCGGCTTTCCGAGAAGCACGGGCTGTACATGCCGGCCTCTGCAGGCTCTGCCTGGGGCTGGAGCCCTGGTTTGCCGCTTGGCCTCAGGGCCAACGGGAGTTTGAGCTCGGGTGACCCCAGCAGCATTGGTGCTGTTCGTTCCCATAGAGACGTCAGCAGAGGAGGAGGGCCTGAGGCAGAGCCCGGGCAGAAGGCGAGGGCTGTCTGGCCAGGTGGGGATGGCCCGGGTGTTCTGGGCAGAGCCAGGCTTGTGTGGTCTGGGGCTCCTAGTCCTGGCTCCCCGCTCTGTTGCTATGTCCCCAGGTATGAGAAAGAACCTCAGGTTCCTCCTCTGTGAACTGGGCATGCTAGGCCCCCTGCCTCATAGACAGATGGTACTGGGGACCCCGCCATCAGTCTGGCCCGTGCCCTGTCTTGGTCAGGTCAGGTGGCCGTAATAAAATGCCGCAGATCGGTGGCTTAGAGAACACAGATTTATTTCTCACAGCTCTGGAGGCTGGGACGTTTGCTACCAGGGCCATGGCTGGGTGGGGGCCCCGTTCTTGGCTTGTAGGCGGCCACCTTCTGCTGTCAGAGAGAGCTCTGCTTTCTTCCTTCCCCTAAGGACACTCACTATTCCTGTTACGGGGCCCTGCCCTCATGATCGAATCTACACCACAATCACCTCCAAATGCCATCCCATTGGGGTTAGATTTCCAGATTCAGTATGAATTTTGGGGGGACACAAACATTTAGTCCAGAGCAGCCCCCTAGAAGGGCCAGCTGTGGGATTTGGGCTGGGGGCTTCTGTCTCTCTGGCCTGCTGCAGTGGTCTAGAGCCCAACGAGCCCAGAGAGAGGGGCAAGCCCAGAGCTGCTGGGTGGCAGAGCTCCGTGGGTGGGAGCAGCTGGGTCTGGCTCTGGGAGGAAGGGGCCCCGAACCTAGCCTTGGTCGGGGGGCTGGCCCAGGGGGTGGGCATATGCTCAGTGTGATGCTGGGGTGAGATCTTTCCTCTCTGTTGGACACTGAACCTCCCCCCCGCCGCCCCCCCCCCCCGCCATGCCTGCTGCAGCAGAAGCAAAGGGAGGCCTGGCCGTGTCTTGGGTGGCATTTTTGCAACCTGCCAAGGCCCCTAACCGGTTCTCCGAAGTACTTATGACTGACACTTTGCTCACGTACATATATGTGCGTCCTCCTTCCAGGCTGGTATTTGCCACTTGTACAACCCTGGCGAGCTCTTGAAGCTTTCCGAACCTGATTGTCCCCACCTGTGAAATGGGCTGGTGGTACTTACCAGGTCAACCCGTCGGGCCATTAACGGACGCACTGACTGCAGAGGGGATAGGTGGAATGCACGGGGTCCCCACTGCTCCCCTGTCCCCTGCCTGGTGCTGCTAGGGTGGGGTGTCCCGTCGTGACTGCGGGCATAGGCCCGGCCAGGCCTTCCTCTTTGTCTCGGCTTCGTTGAGAAGTAGTTCATGTGTCCTCCAGTTCCTTCTTCCCAAGTGTGCGATCCCATGGGTGTTAGCATTTTCACAGATCGCGCAAACGCCCCCTGCCCCGGCCGGCTTTAGCGCCTGCGCGTCACCCCAAGAGAGGCCCCGAGCTCTTCAGGCCTCCATCCTGCCCCCCCGCGCCTCCCGTTCCCCCGACTTGAAGCAGCCTCCAGTCTCCTCCCATCTCCGTCGGGCACGGTTTGGAGCCAGTTTTCTGGGTGTTGGTTTGGCCACTCAGAGGGGAATCAGGTCCTTGGACCCAAGGCCCCAGAGTGTCCTCCCTGTCATTCTCTGTCCCCACACCCAGTTCTAAAGTGGGGCGGGTGGGGGCGCTGTCCGTGGTGCGCGGCTTGAACCTGTTGACATCTCTGCCCTTGTCTCGTCACGCTCCTGGACCCCCCAGCTGCCCGGGCTGGCTACTCCCCAGCTCCCCCGCTCTGGCAGGCCTAGCACCTAGCCTCCTGCCCCGTGACTCTGGGAAGACAGGCCTGGTGAGGAGTCCGAGAGGGTCTGCTGCTCCCTCTGCTTCTCCCCATGGCCCCCCGGCCCATACATTCTAGGATGTTGCTAGACCCCCAAGTCCTTCCCCACACGGTCCCTTGGAGAAGGCATGGGCCCTGAAGGGGGGCTGGACCCTCTCCGTCCTGCTCCAGGCCATGTCCTGGAGAACCAGGGCCCACCCTGCCCCATGTCCCCTCTGCTCCACGCTCCCCGGAGACGGTCCTCAGGCGTGGGGCCGTTGCCATGGGAATTGTGTATTGGGATCTATTTTGAGACCGTTTTGTAGTGTGATTTTTAATACTGCCTGGTGTTGGCTGTTGGTTTTTCTACGTTTGCCCAAGTGAGTGGATTTCGACTAGCCACTGAGGTTTGGCCATTGTAGTTCCTGGATGTGGCACTGCCCAGAACACTGAGCAAAAAGTAGGAGGTGACAGGGGCCTTGCAGTGACCCCCTTGAAAGCCTGGGCTTTCACACACCACTGCCAGGTGTGGAGGGGCTGACACAGTGTCCTGCCCCCAGCTTCTGCCTCTGATCAGCTGCTGACGTCAGTGGGCGGGGCGTGTGCCCGCTGCGACAGAGGAACCCGGGGAGCACCTCCTGGGCTCCTGGGAATTAAACGAATGCTTGGGGATAGGGGACTGACCACTGAGCCTTGGCAGGTCCCACGACGAGTGGCTGCTGTTGGCATTGGCTCCCACTCCCACCCGGCCTGATGCAGGTCTCCCTGCTCTTGGCTCCCGTGACCCCCAGTGTCCCCTTCATGGCATTCATCAGAGCGTGAATGGAGTGTGCTCATACACTTGACGTCTGCCTGTCCCACCGGACCATGGACGCCATAGGGTCCGGGCCAGTGTGGTTCCTGCCGTGCCCACTGTGGGCCTGGCACAAGGGAGCCCTGACTAATCACACACTTGGGAACAGAGAAGGAATGTAAGCAAGTGGCCCTAGGGGTGGGCTCAGTGCCGCTGTGCAGGGACAGAGCCACAAGCCTCCTGCCTGTCGGAGCTTCTGGGGCCATCTCTCACCTCCCCCTGGCAGGCTCCAGGGTCCTGCTGCTGGGGCCACAGAGCAAAGAAGTGAGGGTGGTGCCCCTGGGGGTCTGGGACAGCATCACCTAGGAGGCACGAGCCAGGAAAGGGAGGGACAGAGGCGCTGAACATGGGGTCAGGCCACCGGGGTCAGGCCATCTCTGGGGTCAGGCCACCGGGGCCTGGGCACCCTCTGCGAAGGGGCTAGGGCCTGGGCACCCTCTGCGAAGGGGCTAGCTTTGCCTCCTCTGCTCCAGAAGCAGAGTGGCAGGGCCCGTGCCTGCGCCCCTGTGAGCTGGCTTTCACTGTGTGCTTCCTTCTCCTTACCGAGGGTGTTCTCAGAACGGACGTGGCTGCGTGAAGGGGCCCAGGGGATGAGTGAGATCTAGAGGCTGAGCTGAGCAGGGCCCCTAAGACTCCCGCTCCCTGTGGCTCCGTGGCGGTGGGGTGAGGGTGGCGCTGCCACAGGTGGTCGTCGTGGGCAGGCTCTGGGCCCCGCCGCGGCCCCAGGGTGGGGACGTCTCCGGGAAGGTTGGAGGTGGGGAGGTCAGGCTGCCCGCACTTGCCCCCACCGGGATGGTTTTCACCTTAAAAACCAAAACCTCTCAGTGGCACTGATCCTACATGGTCCTTGTCAGACCAGTAAGAAGCGTTTAGAGGAAGACCTGCTCCCCTCCCCACACAGCTGTGGTTCAGACTCCAGATGTGGCCCGTCCACACTTGCCAGACACGCATACAGCTGCCGCCTGCTTCTCGGGCTTGTTTGTCCTACAAAAGCGGCTCGTTCTACCCCTGCCGTCCCTGTAACGTTGGTGTTTTCCCTCCCGTGTCTCCAGAACCGCTTTCACGACATAAATAGAGCGCCACGGCTCTGCAGGGCCGTCGGAACGGTCTGTGTGTGCCGTGGACCTTCACAGGCCGTGAGGAACCCTTCTGAGCTGGAGGCCTGGAGGACGTCAGGTTTGGTCGCCCTGAGGTCTGCCGTGACGACCGTGCCGGGCGCCTTCCCTTGCGCACCTGTCCACAACCCCTCGGCGCGCCCCAAGACGGGCAGCTCGGTGTCACGTGTGCGACCCCGTTCCATCCCGTCTTCCGTCTTCGTCCGAAGGGTTTCGGGGCTGGAGGAGCTGCCTGGGCTGTGCGGGGGGCGCCTGTGCTGGGGGTCCCCCAGCATGGTGGGCATGGGGAGCAGCTGACGGAGGGGGCTGGGCTTCCCTCCTCCTGGCCGCTGCCGAGGCTCCTTTGCTTCCAGGCATTTGTGCCAGACACCAAGGGCCACGGGTTAATGTGATGCTGAGCCTCAGTGTTCTCATCTGTACAAGGGGGTAACTGTGTGTCTGCCTTGCAAGGGCCACGTCCGAGGGCCGGGCCGTGGTGTCAGGCGCTGGCCTTTCTAAGGAAGGGCACAATGGGGCTGCTAGGTGGGTGGCATCCCAGGCAGGCCTCGAGGGTGGAAGCTGGGTGTTCGTTTCTTCCACTCCACAGCCCGCCGGGGACCCTGGTCCATGGCAGCAGAACCTGGGAGTGGACCGTTTCACTCCATGACCTGTGTTGTTTGATCGAGGGAAGTGGTCTGAAGGGGTGACAGATGGGGGAGGGTGTGGACAAGGGGGAGAGGCAGTGCCCTTCTCTGTCGGCTGGGGGCTGCCTGGGGCTCCTGCACAGCATTCGGGGAGGAGAGAAAACAGGCACCCGCTCGAGTGATCGGTGTTTCTGGGGTGGGGGGTCCGAGGCCCCAGGAGTCTAAGGGACTTGGCAGGTCTGGGGTTTCTGGGCAGCCCCCCTGAGGAGGGGAAGGTGGGCTGTGGGGGGTTGGGCTGGCAAAGACATGGTTAGCCCAGCGATTCCCAAAGAGAAGGGAGTAGAAGCACGCATGTGGCTGTCCCTCTGGGCGCTGTGGCACCGGGGCCCCGGAAGTTGTGTGAGGTCCTGCTCAGGGCGCCTGGGCCCTCGAGGCCTGAGCCCACACTTCTGCCCACCCAGCTCCCCTCGGGGTCCTGGGATGCCACTGCCCTCTCTGGCCCCTCCGGAGGGGTGGGGCGGCTGGACGCCGGGGTCTGTGTTCATTGCGCTGTGGAGGTGTGGCCCCGTGGGTGCTAGGAGACTGCCTGCTCCCGTGGGCCCCTCGTTTCCCCCACAGGAGCAGGGTGCATGGGGAGGGTGCCGGCAGACGCCGGGGTCTGGGAGTTGGCCAGGTTCCAGCTCCCCTGAGCTGTGCGTCCTCTGCTGCTTCTGGGAAGGCCCAGCTGGATGGCGGCTGTCGGGGCCTTTGGGCCAGGGCTGGTCTGCCGGCCCCTTTGTGCGTGTGAAACTGTAAGAGTTCACGGAGCAGGAGCTGTGCCCGGCTCCTCCTGAGGCTGCTTCTGTTCCCCCTCACCCCTCCCTCCTCTCCCCTCTGCTCCCCTCCGCTCTGCTCCCCACCATCAGAAAAAGGTGAGGATCCCATTTTTGTGAAATCGATTCTCTACCCGCTGCTGGGGCCTGTGGGTCTCTGATGCTCAGGCTTGGGCCTAGGCGCGGGCTGGTGGGCCGAGTGGGCCTGAGGGCTGCAGGGACCCTGCCGCATCAAGCGTTCTGGCCCCAGCCGCCTCTTGCACCTTCCCCATGCCCCGGGAAACAGCAGCAGAACTGGGAAGAGACCCCTAAGAGTGGGGCATGTGTGTGTGTATTATCTGAGTCAGCCAACATGGTCAAGGGGCTGGTCCCGAGGGACAGGGTCTCCCGGAGGTCCTGCCTTGACCTTGCACTCAGGCCGCTTTGAACCCCAGATGAGCTCATACTTATCACAGGGCCTTGGATGACTCCTTTAGCCTCGTGAGGCCGCAGCTTTCCTCCATCTGTGGGGTGTGCTCCGGGGCTCTGGGCTCACGGGTTCTTACCAGGATTCAGGGATGAGGGACATCCTGTGTGGGGCACCGGCCAGTGCACCTCAGTTCCAGGAGCTGTCGTCCTCGACCTCGGCTCCTCCCCTGCCTTCTGGTCTCAGACCCCACATCTGCTGGGTGGAGGGCTGGGGCCCCGGGGAGAGGACCCAGCCTGGGGCTACATGGTGGAACCCCGGCTGAGCCCCCTCGCCTGTGATGGTGACAGGTGTGAGGGTTTCTCCCTGTGGGTGGAGGCACGGAGTACCTGGCCCGAGGGAGGATTTTAATCAGCCGTGAGCGGCGACTGTGTGTGGACAAGCCACGCGGAGATGTTTCAGGGTGTGGCTGGTTGCCGCTGAGTACACGGGCGCTTCTCTCTCGAGCGTAAGCTTGTCGTGCCCGCACGTCCCCGCTCTCACTGCGCCTGACGTGCTGGAGCCATCTGTGTGCTGAGCCCCGCGCTTGTGTTCTCTCGCAGCACAGAGTTGCTTGTACACAGATTCGCGTGCTGCCTCGTTTCACAAATGCGGGGACGGCAGCCCGACTCCCGTCCCCACTTGGACAGCTTGGAGGCTGCGTGGCCTTGGCCACACTGTGACCCGGGCACGCGGGGCCCCTCCGCCGTGGGGCACGCCGGTGCTGCCCGGGAGGGTGGTGGTGCCCCTGACGGGTGTGGCCTCAGGTGTGACCACGTTGTTCCAGAGGACAGGGCTGCGGAGGACAGGGTGGCGCCTTTGCTCTAGGACGAGACCCAGCCCTCCGGGGCCAGGACAAGGCCATAGGTCACAGGTCTCTGAAGAGATGCTGAGCTGCCACTTAAAGATGGGGATCTGGGTCTTTCCAGGTACCGGCTCTCCACGTGGCAGGTACACGGGCACCCGCGGTGTGCGAGGCTGCGGTGGCTGGGAGTACAGACTCGGTGGCGGCCGGGTGCGAGTCCTGGCTGTGCCCCACTAGCCTCAAGAGCTGGGTGACTAACGACTGGGCCCTCTCTGGTGTCAGTTTCCGCATCTGTGAAATAGGATGAACGTGCTGTCCGTAGAGCTCGTGCAGAGAGCCTGACCCAGTTAAACCGGCTATAAGCCGAAAGGTAGGTGCTCACGTGTGCCTATTGCTTTAGCAGGTGGTGGATGGAAAGGCCCAGCACAGCACTGAATACAGTGGGGCTTAGCCCCCAGCAGAAGCATCGTGTGTGATTTCACCTGTGCCAGGCAGCAGTGCAGGGAGGGAAACTGAGGCTCAGGAATCTCAGGAACTGGCCTCTGGTCGCCCTGCCAGAGCAGGGTAAAAGGTTTGCACCTTTATCCGTCAGGTGGTTACTCCGATTCCCTCCTGGCTTCCCCATCTGACGATCGGGGTGCTTGGTTGCCACGGGATGGCGCCTGGCGGCCAGGCTTGGATCCCAGCTGGGTCCTGAGTTCTCCCTCGAAAGCCCGAGCTTTTATCAGTGCCCCCCGGGGCACTTGGTAAGTGAATGAGCACTTTCTGCATCCCAGGTATGGTGCTGGGGGAGTGGAACGGGGGCGTTGATGATCTGAGCCCCCATGGAGTGGTCTAAGCTGAGCGTCTCCCATGCGACCGTGCCAGGTGCGGCCTAGGGCCTCCCCTGGCCTCTGGGTAGACAGGTGGAGACTTGGTTTCATCCACACCTGGCAGGGCCCCCAGGCTGTAGGTCACCCTGGCCCGGCTGTTTTGAGGCAGATCTTGGGGGTAATGACACCCCCCTTTGTCGGGGCAGGGAGCTAAGCTCCATGAGGACCCCCTGTGCAGTACTCCAGGCAGGTGGGAACCTGGCAGTCGCTCACCTGATAAGCGGAGTAATGCCCTCTCATCCAGGAAGCCCACAGCCCTGGGAGTATGTGCTCTTGCCCAACAAGTGAAAATGAAGGGGCAGATGGGATTAAGGTTGCTAATCAGCTGACCTGAAGACGGGGAGAGTGTGCTGGGTTATTCTGGGGCCAGGTGTAGTCACGGGGTCCTTGAAAGAGCAGGGCTGAGGGCCAGAGTCAGAGATGGGAGGGGGGTGGGAGAGGGTGGGAGGGGCTGGGGATGTGGAGATGCTTCCCTCTGGCTCTGAAGGTGGTGGGGGGAACGGGGCAGCAGAGTGCAGGAGCTCCCGGAAGGAATGAGTTCCCCCGAAACGCCGACCTTAGCTGGGTGAGACCCCGTTGGGCTTCTGTGCTCTGGAAGTGTAAGAGAATAAAGCTGCGTTTTCTTCAGCTACAAGTTCACGGCCCTTTGTTAGAGAAGCTCCAAGAAACCAGTGCAGTCAGTAGATGTCAGCCTGATTGCCTCTTGTCAAGGATATCTGTCCATCCTCGTTTTGGGAAGCAAGCGTCCCCCCAAACCTTTCAGGTAGGACTACTAAAGACCTCGGGGGGGGGGGTCCTTTGTGGGGGTGGGGCCCTGCCCTCGTGACAGGCAGGGCCAGGGGAGCTCCCTTGTGAACTCCTACACACGGAAGGGGTCACCCCACCCACGCTGGTGCTACTCCTGGCCTGAGGTTTGTCCCCAGGCTTCTCCACTCCCACCACACCCCAGGAGGGCCAGAGGCTGGTTGGAGACCTGCCCTGTGGGGGATGTCCGCAGAGGCTGATGGCCAGAACTATCATCTATTTGCACTCACCTGTCTTAGGAGCCGTAACAGCTGGCGGAGAGCAGGGTCCGCTGCCCCGAAGCTCAGTGCGAGGAGCTTAGTCAGCCCCTACCCCTACCCCTCTTGCCATCCCTGCCCATGTCCTGTCCTGCTGCCACACCTGTGCCTCCTGCAAGACACCCCCTGCCCCCCAGCCCTCCCATAACTTCTCTTCCTGAGCCCCCCGCAGGGAGGGTAGCACCACTGGCCTCCCCACTTGCCTCTGGCTCCATGCTGCCCTCCTGGGCCTCCGTGCCCAGCAGAGTGGGCATGTGGGCAGGAGGCCAGGCCTCGAGGCTGGCCGGGCATGTGGGACCTCAGGAGCAAAGGGACTCAGGGAGGCCAGGGCTGGCTGGAGGAGGAGGAGGAGGAGGGGTGGGGTGGAGGAGACAGTGGCAGGGGCAGAGGTGGCCATGAGACAGGCCCCCTGGGCATGGACAGCTCCGAGGTCCTGAACCGAAGCTGTGGCTCTTGAGGTGGGCCTTTGAGCATGTGCCAGGCCCTGGGTGGGTGCTGGAGGGGCAGGCACAGCATCTGCCCGGCACCACACTTTCAGGCCCTGAGCAGCTTTGAGCCGCAGCCCAGACACTCCCAACACTGTGCACCTCACCAGCTTGGGTTGGGCAGCAGGGCCCTTTAAGGCAGTTGCCATGGCAATGGGGGATGCTCTGGAGGGCAGGAGTGGGTGGGCTTGGTGTTCTTGGGCCATGGCTCTCCCCTGGGGGTCGCGGGGTCCAGGCCTCATTCTTCCTTGGGAGCGGGAGCTGGGCCAGATTTCCACTCTGAGCCTCAGTTTCCCCACAAAATAAGAGGTAGTACGAAAACCTTTAGAGCACCCCTGTAGGCCTGGGTTATTTGTCTCCCCTTCACGTCCAGCCCAGGAAGCAGGAAGGGAGCGCCCACCTGCCTGCCGTTCCATGAACGCCGCCCGGGACAGGGTCTTCCTCTCACCGACATGCTCTTTTCTAAGATCGGTCTTCACTTCCCACCACCGTCGGCTCCAGGCCCACCTGGCCATGCAGTCCTAGCCCTTGTCCCCTCCTGTGTTATGTTCCTGTGCCCCAGCCTGCCTTATTCCGTCTCACAAATGAAGTAGGGGAGATACATGCCCCCATTCAGGGTCCTCTTTGGTGGCTAAAACGGGGCCGGCAAACAGTAAGCACTCATTCCGTGTTTGTGGCCTGCACTGCTCGAGGCCTGGAGATGGTCGGGGTGCTGGAGCTCCAAACCCACCATGACTGGTTTGCGTCCTGGCTCTGCTCCGGGAAAGTGTCCAGAATTGCGCATTTTCGTTTCGTTTTACCAAAGTTGCAGGACAGGGGCGGGTGCCCGTCAGGAGCTGGAGTTGGGAGCGGGGCTTGACGGTGCTCCCTGGGAGTGGGGAGGGGGCAGCTGTGAGGACTCTGAAGCTGGGCTCCTCTACCGACAGTCGCTGAGCCCTCCCTGGGCAGATGATGTCTCTGTGCCTCAGTTTCCCACCTGACTATGGGAACAGTCATAGGCGGGTCTGAGTTCTCAAAACAGCCCGTGTGGGGTGGCTGTTCCGTGGGCTAAGTGAGCCCCTTGAGGACGAGGCAGTGCGTGGTTTTGAACATCAGTGAGTGTTCGTTGACGGGAGGAAGGGTGGATCCGGTACGCGGGTTTTACCGGCGTTTCTGATTTGTGTGGCGGAGGAGGCGTGGGGCCCCGGCTTCCCGTGAACCGTCATCGCTGCATGTGCGGCCTGCGTGTGGTGGTCTGTGCTTCGTAGAGCTTCCCCCGCTTCATCGGTACCCTGACGTTCCAGATAGGCGGAGGCCCAGGTTCACTGCGCAGAAGAAGACTTCTGCAGAGGGGATCCTGGCCCCGGGCCACGTCCAAGCAGGCGAACCGGACAGCGCTGACGGCTGCTGATAGAGCGGACCGAGCGCTCACGTAGCCCAGGTACGAAGACAAAACACAGAGGGTTCCCTGAAGCGGCTCGCTCCTGTCCCGGTGGACGGGCCAGACAATCCGCGCGCGCGCACCACACCCACCCTCCCTGCCAGCTGCTGGGGGCCTCTGGGGCTCCCGATCCGGCCAAGGGACCTGACCTTGTCCTGACACCTCCAACTGGCCCAGTGAGGGGGCAGCTTCTGTGTGCCCCGCTCGGGACTGCCTTGGCTCTCCTGTCACCTCTGTGACCAGGGCTCTGGGCAGAATTCTCTCTGTTCCAAAGTCTTTAGGTGGCCCCTCCTTTCCTGGCAGAACCCTGAGAGGTGAGGCTCAGAGAGGTCTAGCAATACTCGCAAGGTCACATGGCCAGTTAGGGGCCCCAGGATGCCTGAGTTCAGCCCTGGCTCAAGCCAGCACCTGCCTTCCCACCACTCTGTGGCCTGGCTTCCCTGGGGAGACAAGACAGGCACCCTGGGGGCCGCCAGATGGGAGCTGAGCCCCAGGGGACAGGCAGGACCTAGCTGGGAGGGCCATGCAGGAGGTAGGTGGAAGACAGAGCACGCTGTAGTGGGTGTGCGGGGTCTGCGGGAAGACATGGCTGGGAGCTCAGGCTGTGCTGGGGTGGGGGTGGGGGGCGCGCAGGGAGGATGGGGTGCTGGGGCACCGTGTGATCTGTGGGGAAGCTTGCTGTGGCCACAGTCTGGTCTGGCCCTTGGGGGTGGGGAAGGGAGGATGTGAGGGGGTGTGGCCTGTGTCGGGGGACAGGTGTTGGGGGCTTGTATCAGTGACGGGTCCTGGAGATGACCACGGTCGTTCAGCAGGTGTTTGTGGCAGAATACCAGTATCGTGTGCACTTAAGCCCTGCCAAAATTTGAGCTAGAAGAGAAAGTGGTCAGCCGTTTGCAGGGAACTGGTGAGGGGCTGTGGACAGGGTCTTGGAGGAGTGGCCATCTGAGCAGGCTCATCTGTCTGGAGGGTTCCCCCTGGCATTCTGGGGGAGAGGGGAGGGCACTGGGAGGATGGGCACTGGGCAGCAGGGGGAAGCGCGCGGGCCAAGGTCCGCAGGGAATCAGGTGCTGCGCTATCTGGACCTGGGGGGGGGTGGGGGGGGCCGAGCTGTCGTGTCCTGGGCTGAGCTGCCTCGGGCTCCCCCCTCAGGCCGCTGGTTCTTGCCTTCTTCCTGTGCTCCTTTCAGCTCAGGTCTGGTTCCCTGGCACCGGGTGACTTAGCCTGCACCCATCCTGGCTCAGCCCAACCTCCCTGGCTCTGCCCATGAGAAGGGTCAGGCCCTGTGCCTCCTGAGTGCTCCCAAGTGTTTTGGCTCAGTACCCGTTAGAGGGACCTTTCCTCTTGGGTTCCAGCCCCTCACCCAGCCTCCTGGGCCCGGCTCCCTCTGCGCGGGCGAGGGAGCAGAAGTTCACGGCCCTCTGGCAATGACCGTTGGCTCTAGGCAGGGTGGCTCTCTTGAACCCTGCCTTCTCCCCCAGGAAGCCTCCCTGACTGCTGGGGACCAGCTTTCTCCCCCTGACTCTGGTTGGTAGAGCCCAGGATGAGGAGGCCCAGGGTTGTGGGAAGAGCTGCTTATGTGGCCTGAAGTCATCACTCCCCAATCTCTGGGCCTTGGTTTACTCGTACGTGAAATGGGGGCAACAATGCCTTCCCTGTAGGGTGCACTGGGTTGTTGAGGATCACCAAGCCCCTGGCACGGGGCTCGGCCTTGCTCTGCTCCTAGCTGCCCCACCTGGTGGTGCTGCCCTGGTCATTCTTGCTCCGGACCCCGTGGAAGTCTCAGCCTCTCCCAGCCTTCCTCCCTCCCCCCAGCTCAGGGCTCTAGAAAATCTGCCTAGTCAGGTCTGAATGAGGGAGAGCCAGCCAGCCAGCGTGTCTGGGTGGCGAGAGAGGCTATTTTGGGAACGAGCCGGGGAAGGAGTGTTTTGTTGTGTTTGCTCCTCGTGATTACAAGCGGTGGTAGAGTCCTGCCTCCCCTCTCCTCTCCTGGACACCGAGGGAGCCAAGCGGGGCTCGGGGAAGACAAGGAGGGATGCGGTTCTCTGTGAGATGGACTGTCAGACTTCCTGACGACCGGAGGCCACCTGGGTCTGCAGCCCCGTCACTTGTCACTGTCAGCTTGTAGCTGAGCCATGTCTGGGAGAAGGGGAGTGGGGGGGAGGGTTGGGAAGGCAGGGAACTCGGATCCTGACACACCAGACTTTTATTTCCAGCCCTGCCATCTGCCCGTGTGTCCACCCATCCACCCACCGACCTGTCCATGTCCAACTGGCCATCCTCACGCTTGTTTATCCACCCACCCCTCTGTCCCCCAGCCACCCATCGTCCATTTGTCCATTTGGACCATCTATTCCCTGAGCCATCATCCGTCCATCATCCACCCACCCATCCTCTCATGTATTCGTATTCCTCTACACAATTTTCTATCCACCCATCCAGCCATTCATCCAGCCATCCATCCATCCACCCATCCATCCACCATCTATCCATCCATCCACCCATCCATCCACCCACCCATCCATCCACCCACCATCTATCCATCCATCCACCCACCCATCCATCCACCCATCCATCCACCCATCCACCCATCCATCCATCCACCCATCCACCCATCCATCCACCCATCCACCCACCCATCCATCCATCCA